>NC_032023.1:3970892-4013123 GCF_001865875.1 Lupinus angustifolius | reverse complement strand
CTTCATTACATTGCAGAATTCTTTCTTTCACAAGGGTGTGATAAGAAAGGGGATAGAGTCACTTGTAAAGGATGTTTTCTAAGAGTGACATAAGTATTAGTGAGTGAGTAAGGTACATAGAGGTCTTGGGGTGAGATATTGTTATTACAACTCATAATATTTAGTGAAGAAATCTCTTGTGCTACAAGAGTACTGGATGTAGCCTTCGGTGGACAAGAAGGTGAACCAATAAAATATCTCGGTGTACTCTCTTCTCCTTTATCTCTTTATTTTTACTTGTTAATTTTATGAATAATTTTTTCTCTGCACTTAACTCTTGATTTTGCAGAAAAATTGGCCATACTTTTAAGTCAACTAATTCACCCCTCCCCCTCTTAGTTGCAATCTTAGTCTTACAATTGACACCAAAGCTATTTTTGAGTAAGTTATTCTCAAATCTGATCATATATCGAAGATGGCCTCAAGATCATTCCTAGGAGAAGGTTCCAACATCAACCTCCCTCCAAGCTTTGTTGGAGAGTGCTATGACTTTTTGGAAATCAGAATGAGAATCTTCATAGAATCTCAAGACTTGGACATATGGAATGCAATTGAAGAAGGACCATATGAACCCTTCACTATAGTCAACAGCATAAGGGAAGTAAATCCCAAATCTTCATGGAACGATGAAGATAAAAAGAAGGTGCAATATGATCTCAAAGCAAAGAACATCCTCATTTCAGTACTTGGCATTGACGAATTCTTTAGAGTATCAAACTACAAATTTACCAAGGAAATGTGAGATACTCTAGAGGCTACACATGAAGGAACTGAGAAGGTTAAAAGGTCGAGACTCAACACTCTTTCCCAAGAATACGAAATGTTTCATATGAAACCTAGAGAGAAAATACTGGATCTTCAAAAGAGGTTTACTCACCTCACTAATCACCTTATTGCACTTGGTAAGGTACTATCAAATAGTAACTTGAAGTTCTAAGATCACTCATCAGAATATGGCAACCAAAGGTAACAGTCATTTCTGAAAAGAAAAGTTTATCAAAACTGTCTTTGGCTGTTTTGTTTGGTAAATTGCAAGAACATGAATTAGAACTCAGCCAACTTGACCAACATGAAGAACAAGAAAAGAAAATGAAGATTATCTCTCTCAATTGGAAAATATAATTAATGATAAAAAACACTCAACAGACCGAAGAGGTCTCGGCTATTCAAAAAGTCATGTTTCTAAGAAACAAAGTATCTCAACTAAGATAAACTTTGAAAAACAAAGTATACATGCATTTGAAAATAGTAATAATAAATCTAGGATACATAAACATCAACCCACATGTACATATTATAAGCACCATGGACATACACCAAATACTTGCATAATTAGAAAATATGGTGTACCCCTAGGTCATTTTAGATGGGTTGAGAAAGGTACAAATTATGTAGGACCCAAAGAATATTGGGAACCTAATAAAACTTAAACTGTTTTGCAGGATAATTTGATAGCCGCCTGCAACTTATGGTACTTGGATAGCGGCTGCTCAAAGCACATGACAGGTGATAGAAACAAGTTCTATGTCCTCACTCCAAGGGACAAAGGCTATGTTACATATAGTGATAACAACAAGGGAAAAATACTTGGAGTTGGTAGAATTGGCAAGCCACCATCAACAACCATAGAAGGTGTATTATATGTTGAAGGACTCAAACACAATCTTCTAAGCATAAGTCAATTATGTGACAAAGGCTTTCATGTGGCATTCTACCCAGATAAGTGCATCATCGAAAGTAAGAATTCTCAAAACTCTAAACTCATTGGTAAGAGGATAAATAATATATATATGATTGACATAGACTCTTCTTTACCAATAACATGTTTAGTTGCTAATGATAATCATGATGCATGGCTTTGGCATAGGAGAATTGCTCATATACATATGGACCATTTGAATAACTCATTAAGAAAGATTTAGTTGTTGGTTTACCTAAAATGAAATTTGTTAAAGACAAACTCTATAGTGATTGTCAAATAGGTAAACAAACAAAAATTTCTTTTAAACCTAAGCACATGGTTTCTTCCGATAGACCATTGCAGTTACTACACATGGACTTATTTGGCCCCTCAAGAACAAAACGTTATGGTGGTAACTACTATGCCCTTCTTATAGTAGACGATTTTTCGAGATATACTTGGACTCTATTCTTAGTTCATAAGAATGAGGCATTCAAAGCCTTTAACATTTATGCTAAAAGAGTTCATAATGAAAAATCACTAAAAAACGCTGCTATAAGAAGTGATCATGGGGGAGAATTTCAAAACTCTTCATTTGAAGAATTCTGTGATAATCTTGGCATCAATCACAATTTTTATGCTCCTAGGAAACCACAAAAAAATGGTGTTGTAGAGATAAAGAATTGGTCTTTAGAAGAACTCGCTCGTACAATGTTAAATGAAACTAACCTCCCAAAATATTTTTGGGCTGATGCAGTAAGTATTGCATGTTATGGTTCAAACCGAGTTCTTATAAGACTCATTCTTAAGAAAACCCCCTATGAACTCTTTAAAGGTAGAAAACCAACATTTCTCATTTGCATGTATATGGTTGTAAATGCTTTTTTTAAATAATGGTAAGGATAACTTAGGCAAATTTGATGCAAAAGCTGATGAAGGTATCCGTTCATGTAAGCTGATGAAGTTTGATGCAAAACCTTATAGAGTTTTTAATAAAAGAACTCTAGCCATGGAAGAATCTGTTCATGTATCTTTTGATGAAACCAATCCTGTGTTAAAGGATGGGTTAACTCTTGATGAAGAGGACTTGCCAAGTTCCCCTTCTAATGAAAAGACTATTATTGATTCTACAACTAAATCTGAGCATTTGAAAATGGATGATAATTTATCCTCTCAAGAAGAGCATATTCACTCTGATATTCCAAAAAATGGAGAACTCATTGAGATCATCATTTTGACAACATCATCGATGATATTAGCAAGGGTATTACTACCTGTTTAATGCTAGAAGATGTGTGACTTAACATTGCCTTCGTCTCTCAAATAGAACCCTCCAAGATTGATGGTGCAATCAAGGATGAACACTAGATTCTAGCAATGAAAGAATATTTAAACCAGTTTGAGAGAAATGAAGTTTGGGAACTTGTTCCTAGACCTAAAAATAGGCATGTTATAGGAACTCGTTGGGTATTTCGTAATAAATTTGATGAAAATAGTATTATTGTTAGAAATAAAGCTAGACTAGTAGCCCAAGGATACAATTAGGAAGAAGGTATAGACTTTGATAAAACCTTTGCTCCAGTTGCTAAACTTGAAGCTATTAAGCTATTACTTTCATATGCATGTTCTTTAAACTTTCAGCTATATCAAATAGACATAAAGAGTGCTTTTCTCAATGGATATATTTAAGAAGAAGTGTTTGTAGAACAACCTCCTAGTTTTGAAGATTACACACATCCTTATCATGTTTAAAAATTAAAGAAAGCTATCTATGGCTTGAAGCAAGCTCCACGTGCATGGTATGATCGTCTAACAAATTTTCTACTTGAAAAGGGATTTACCAAAGGAAATTTGACACTACACTCTTTATAAAGAAAATAAATCACCATACTCTTCTTGCTCAAATTTATGAAGATGATATTATTTGTGGTTCTACTAATGAGGTTTTGTGTAGTGATTTTGGCAAAATGATGCAAGGAGAGTTTGAAATGTCCATGATGGGGAAGTTGAATTACTTCCTTGGATTACAAATCAAACAACTTGATAATGGAATTTTTGTAAGGCAATCCAAGTATTGCAGAAATTTGCTGAAAAGATTTGATATGGATGATTACAACCAATAGCTACTCCTATGGGATCTGGTACTTACATTGATACAGATGAAGTTGGAAAATGCATTGATGTATCAAAGTATCGAGATATGATTGGACCTATTTTATATTTAACTGCTAATAGACCTGGTATCATGTGCTAGTGTATGTCTATGTGCACGTTATCTATCTAAACCAAAAGAATCGCACTTAGTTGTTGTTAAGAGAATCATGAAATATCTTAAAGGCACAATTGACGTTGGATTGTGGTATCCAAAAGAAAGTATATGTGATTTGGTTGATTATTCGGATTCAGATTTTGCTGGATGCAAATATGAGAGGAAAAGTACAAGTGGTACTTATCATATTTTAGGAAATGTTTTACTCTCATGGTCTTGCAAGAAATAAACATGTGTTTCCCTAAGCACTGTCGAAGCTGAATATATAGCATTAGGTAGTTATTGTGCCCAAGTGTTGTGGCTTAAACAACAATTATGAGATTATGGCTTAGACTTGGGATGCACTCCTCTAAAATGTGAAAATACTAGTGCAATAAACCTCACAAAGAATTCAGTTATGCATTTTATAACCAAACACATAAATATAAGGCATCACTTCCTTAGGGACCATGTCCAAAAGAAAGATGTGACTGTAGAATTCGTTGATACTCATAACCACCTAGCATATATTTTCACTAAACCCTTGGCTAAAGAACCTTTTTTTAAAATTAGACGTGAATTAGGCATTCTTGTTTTGAGAAGCTCGGATTATGGCTTCCTTTTGGTGACTGTAGTGTGGTCGTCTTGGGTCACCTCTAGGTTGCTCCTTCCCAACTGCATCCAAATGCGTGGGGCTTTATTCGGTCATTCGCCATTTGGTGCAAGGTCAACGAGCACCCTTGCTCCGTTAATCTCGTCTTTTAGATCTTTCGTGTTACCATAACACTAATTTGGATGAGGAGAAAGAAGGCCACCATGGGTGGGTGTGCCTTCAGGCGAGGAACAAGCGAGCCTTGTTCATCCTCTTTGACCAGTCGGTAAAGAACTAGAAGAGGGGCTTTTATCGGTTGGAGGCCAAATGGGTGTCGACCACGCCTAGGTGTATGAATCAGACGGGGGGGGAGAGGTCCCCCTTCGCCTGGAATGGGGAATTTTATCAGGTGGAGGCCAAAGGGGTGTCGACCACCTATGAAGGCGTTATAGGAAATACTGCATTGGTTGGCAGAGGGTGCGACCGTGTGTTGCTCGTCCCTATAGAAAGGGGACGCATCCCTCGAGTAACTCATAGGTGGGCCATATTGTTTGTCTTTGCATGCCTGAGTGACTTATTTATTATGTACTGACTCATGTTTTGTTTTTCAGCCGACATGAGTAGCAATCTTGACCGAACCCGCCTGCTGGCCAAGACACTTGGGAGCGGTCGAGATGGAGCGTCTACGAGCAGCACGCCAGCGAGCAAGCGCATCCGGATTTCCTCACCTTCAAGGGCTCTTCCAGCTTCTGCCTAGATATTGGAGTCCCCTTCTACTCAGCGGGTGGCATGTGGGGATGCTCGACATGCTCTTATTCCTTTTCCAGTCCATCCGTCGGTCAACCTAACTAGAAGGTCAACTTCTAAGCATTCTTCGGAACAAGGGGATCCTATTGATACCGAGGTCGTCGTGGTTGAGTCTGTGGGTCAAAAATCAGCAGACAAGGGGAATGGGTCAGTTGCTTGTCCCATACGGGTATTCTCAACCCTTCGGCCTACCTCGTTGGAAGCGAAACTCATAACTACTTATATTATGGAGCTTCTAGAAGGGGATTCTATGACCGACCTCCTACGACAGCTGCAACTATCATCTCTCATTTCAGCCTCGATGTCCAAACACTTTGAAGAGGAGGGGGTCCTCTTTAGCCGAATGGAGAGCGGCGTCCTGATTAATTTCCCAGAGCAGCATTCACCCGACATACAGAAGTTGGTAGAGGCTCATGCCTTAGCGGTCAGTAGGAAACTATCGAAGATCTCTTATCACCAAGAGTGTGCTCACCAGATGGCCATAGAGAACCATGAGAAACTGACCAAGATGACCACTTGGTTCGAGGAGGTAGAGTTGGAGGTCCAGCGTTTGAGGGCCAAGATGGAAGAGTTGGAGGATCGGGGGCAAGCCATCCAAGGGGAAGATGAGTGCCTTGTCGGGAAATTGACTACTTCTCAGGTTCCTCAGCTAGAACAGATGGTCGACCTAGCGAACGAAGTTGTCTAATTGTCTTGGGATTATGCGATCCTCCTCCTCCTCGATGGAGCGTCTACGAGCATTACATTCAGCTTCCAACTCCTTCGATGGAGTCCTCTATGTAGATCAACTCCATGCAATCCTCCTCCTCCTCAGCTTCCAACTCCTCCTCAACTTCCATCTCCTCCACCATGTCATAGGCCGAATTATGCGACCTAATCCATGTTCTCGCATCTGCCTGCGGTTCTAGCATGGTCCACCGAGCGGCTCTCCTGGACGGTGGGGAACATATCACATCGTTCCAACTCCTTCTCCACGTAGATGGCCCGACAGCAGCTGGTCTGCATGGAGTCACAGACTGGGGGAGATGATATGGTACGGGCCAACCTCCGGTCTGGCAGGGTGAAGGAAGCCTCTAAGTCCTCATAATAGGATGGGAAGCGCATCGTGGTGCCATCACACACCATCTCCAGCTCCAAGGCGCAAGGGTTTGTGTAGGTGTAGCGATTTCCGTCAATCCTCCATGCCGCCTCCTCGAACATCGAGAATTGGTAGCTCTGAATCCTTGTTGAATGGTCCATATGAACAAGAACACGTACCGAAGACAGGCATAAAGAAAGGGAGTAAGACATGTAATGAATATTATTCATTGACGGCGTGGAATTATACAAAATATCACATTCAGACATAACACACATAATATACATACTATATTATCACATGCATAAGTGTAAATGATGAATGATTTTGTAACTCAGACTATAAGGATCAAATCCACAAGTTCAATGTATGAATGCTATGTTTATTTCATCCATCCTCACACCAATATTATCCCAATAAACTATTCGAAAATAACTGAGAGTACAAGTCCCATAACAAGCCGATTTGAACACACCAACTTATTCCTCGCAAGGATATATGATCGATATGTTCCAAAGAAAATGTCCCTTTCAGGACGGTTTCGTATCAAACACTTTCTGGGCATCCCTCTCATCGATCCTGATTGCAAAGAGGGGTTGTCAGAGATCATCTAGTGTGCATTGTGAGAGCTGTCTGATCCAACAGAATACCTCATCCAGGAATACAGAAGACTCGTCTCACCTAGACTCTCCCTCGAGGCTTTGTTGACGCATCACCGCCATCACTGACCCTCTCAACATCTCGGGGCTCGTTCGTCTCCCGTAATTTTCCTCTCAACTACTTCATTATTCACAATGAGTATGCACGTTAACCGAGGTTAGCAGATTAAATCTTTTAATCATTCTTTTATTACGATCGTCCCATCCTAAGACATCTCCCATCGGGAATGCTTCTAGTGGGACTCGATTTTAACATCGACAGAGGAAAACCTCATCTCCACTACGAACCATCGTTGAATCACCCTGAACAGCCCAATGTGTGGGAAAAACATAACCTTTCGGGCCTCGCCCTTAACAATGTAATTTTTTGCACTTATTACTTTGGTTATGATGAACTTCTTGTACAAACTTCGAAGAGTCTAATGTGATTGTTCTTCCTTACGAAGTTTACATCTTTGGAGTACATTAACCCCAATGAAGGGTGTCTATAGGTTTTATTGAAGAAGAATGGATTTGAGAAACTAGAACTTGAAGAAAATGAAACATTGGTATAAAGGTTATCATTGGACTCTCTCCAAAGTGAGAGCTAATACTCAAACAATAAAAAATATCCAACCTTCCTGAAGACCTCTCACCCAATTGAGAGTTGTCGCTCAAGCGAGGGTTCTGTTAATCGATTATACCTAAACTTTAATCGATTAACACGTTTACAAGATAAAATTTCTAGGACCTCTCGCCCAAGCGAGAGAATGGTGCTCAAGAGACAAAATCAAGTCAAAAATTATTGGGATCTCTCGCCTAAGTGAGAGCTATCGCTCAAGCGATAAAAACACGCCCAACTCGTTGGAGGCTTCTCGCCCAAGCGAGAGCCTAACGCTCAGATCTAATAACCGATTATACCTAAGCGTTAATCGATTATCACAGTTATAGTTATTCGAGTAATGTTCCTCCATGGGTAACCACAACATTACTCCACACAAAGACCGACATTAAATGATATGGCTTAAGAAACCAGACATACTTAATCCAAACAAACATACAATTGATTAAGTACAGGATTTCTTAATACCCAAAACAACTCCAAACTTTTGAGATAGTTTAGGAGATCCAGATGTCATATTTTGACACCACTATGTCATGATGTATTCTCCCTTACCTTAGGTTGTCGAGTGAGTGATTCTCTTTTTGTGTGAATGAGTAGGTTGTTCAGTTTCGGAAGCTTCGGAAATAAACACAAAAACAAATTAGTGGTTTATGAATTAACTTTTTGCATGATAACCCTAAGCTAAAGACATATTTTAACTCTTATGAACTCAATCACTTTCAGTCATCTGGTTCAAGATTACATATTCTTGAACCATCATTTATCATCGAAAGTCTTGTTTAAGAAAACAATCCTTTTTAAACCAAGACTTTAACAAAGCTTGTACTTTTAACTATAACACCATTTAATATTTCCATGAAAACTTCATAACACCTTAAGTTTATAAAGTCAAGACTTTTATAAGTCATCTTTTATTCCAAATCATTACTTGATCTTGGAAGTTAAAGGATATTATTCACTAATCAAAGTTTTAACACATAATACTTTTACAACAACACTTTTTCAACAAAAACTCATCATTTTCCTTAATATGGTTCTTTAGTGTTGATAACACATCCATTATGCACACTAACAACACTACTTTACACATTCAAAACACTCAAGCCATAAATCTTTTGGATTTCAAAGATAGAAACTAAACTTTTCCTAAATACATATAGGTCATGATTTTTACACCTAATGTCAAGGAAAGTTTTGGTTTTTCAACTTATCATTAAACACATTAAAGGTTTCTTTGATGTACAAATTATCACCTTCACCAACATTGCATTTTCTAGCATTAAATAGAAAATAACACATTCCGGAATTGTTCAAGGCTATGGTTATTCAAGCCAAAAGCAAGTGAAAAAATCTAAACTTTACATGGTTCAAAAACTCCTTAAAGGTTTCTTTGATATACAAATCATCACCTTTAAACATATTCAAACATCAACATTATATTTTCTAGCATTAGAACCGAAAATAAACTATTCTAAACTTGTCCAAGGCCATGGTTTTTCAAGCCAAAAACAAGTGAAAAAATCCAAACTTTACATGGTTAGAAAACTCCTTAAAGTTTCCTTTTGATATACAAATCATCACCTTTAACCACATTCAAATACCAACATTATATTTCTAGCATTAAATCCGAAAAAACAACTATTCTACACTTGTTCAAGGCTCTGGTTTTTCAAGCCAAAAACAAGTGGAAAAATCCATGTTTTACATGGTTTAACAATAACAAAATACGTGATTCTAAACATTAAAATAAAATAGTCACATCAACAACATAATAACAATGATAACTAACTACTAATATATGTGGAAGGGAATGAGAAAACAATGAGAGATTACCTTGAAATCTCTTTGAAATGCCTAAGATATAAGTGAGAAGATGAGTAGCAAAATGTTCTCCCTCAAGGCCAAGGTTTGCCTTTTCTAGAGATGCGTTATTGACAAAATTGGTGTCTATTTTGACTCGAAATGATATTTCGAAGCCAATGGCGCAATCAGAATTTTATTATGACTTACGAAACTCAAAAATCACCATTTGGGCCGAAATTAGATTGAATTTGGGCCTGGAAGAGGCCAGAAGATTTTCATCTCAGAAAATTATGAAAAATTACTATAAATTAGGAAATCACAATACAAGACTAAAACTCAACTGATTTTTAGCCTAAATCAATACCAATTAATCACTTGGCAATTAAATAATTAATAAAATGCGCACGAAAAATCATGGTGTTACACTGTGACCCAGGTTCGCCTATGACATCTCGACGAGGACTTCTCCTGGATGAGCATATGGGCCATTGTCATTGAGGGGGAATTAGTTTTAGAGGAACTAAGCGGCACTATTAAGTTGTCGGTTCCGGGTAGGGGTAGATTTTACTTGTGTAGCTTTGTCTATTTTGCTAAATGAAGTCCTTTATTTTGAACTTGATTGTCTTATTTTAATATTTTTGCCAACATTTGTGTGCTTCTCACTGTTAACAATCTGGTATAGCGAGGTCTTTTGCTAGAAGTAATACTAACCATTAAAGATGTCTTGAACGATCATGATGTTTTTGAGTAATTATTTAAATAGTGTTGGTCGGGTTTAAACACTTCAGTTGAGATTTCGAGCTGTATTATCCAGAGGTTGAGCAGTTCGACATTGAGTGTCCTTGTTGGTATTAAGCGACATGTTACTCTAAGAAGGGATTAACCTAGTAACTAAATAAGGCGAATTTGATTGAAAATAGTAATTTGCACGACTACTTGAGCCTTGGGCAAGGTAGCCTTGGTCAAGAATAATTTGACGAATTGGAGTATGTACGAGATGACCTGGACTAGAAGAAGCCATAACTAAATCTAGTTGGTAATAGAAGCAACAATTATCTGAATTTGCACAAAGTAATGTTGATCGGGGAGAATAATGATTCGAAATTGGATGTGGTGATATTTTCTATGTTAAATCTTAGTCTGACCAAGTTAAGTGGCCTGAATGTGGATCTACCCAAGGGGAACAAAGTCCATGCCTTGGGTGAATATTTATCTGTCATCGAATGGGGACATGGTCCGCACCTTGAGGAATATTTGAAGTTGGACCACTAGTTAGAGAGACAAGATTTGTGCCCTGGGTGATTTTTGACCGCCATCGAAGGGGGACATGGTCCTCAACTTTGGGATGATTGCTTGGCTGTCGTCGAAGGGAGACATGGTCCGCTCTTTTAGGGGTATTTGATCATCGTCGAAGTGGGACATGATCCACACCTTGAGGGGTATTTGACTGTCGGGAGACATGATCCGCACCTTGAGGGGTATTTGACTGCCATCAAAGGGGGACATGGTCCATACCTTGAGGGGTATTAATTATTGGACCGAATTCTGGTGGCAGAGATGAGATGAATAATACCTCTTTCAGATATATATGTTTCCGTTACAAAGGGTGTCTGACCTGACAAAGGGTCGACACTATATTTAAGCATAAACAAATTGGAGATTTGTGAGATTCCCTTTAACTCGTCTAATGTTCGCCTTGCAGAGGACCAAAGCTCCATACTCGAAGTTTCTGGGGACGACCAAAGAGTTATATTTTTCTGTTGTCCGTCTTTTGACGACTGCCTCCCATATTCGGGCTCGGTCTCTTTTTTCCACGATCCAATCCAAGTTGTGCCTCATCAGGGTTGGGTTGGTCTCCTTATTAAAGTGTAGAGCTCTCCATGTTGGTTCTCCTATTTTCACCGGAATCATAGCCTCAACACCATATGTCTGGTTGGAAGGGGATTCACCATTTCTGGAATATGGAGTTGTTTAGTAGACCTAGATTTCATGGTGAAGTTGATCTGACCAAGTTCCCTTGGCTTCGTCTAGCCTTTTCTTGATTCCCCTTAAGATGACCTTGTTGGCTGCATCTGGTTGTCCGTTTGTTTGAGGATGCTCAACAAATGTGAAGTGTTGTTTAATATGTAAATCGGACAACAATTTTTGAAACTTCCGGTTGGAAAACTAGGTACCATAACAATCACTATAGCCGCTGGAATGCCGAATCGAGTAATGATATTTTTCCAAGTGAATTTTTGGATGTTGGTCGACGTGATGGTAGACAAGGCTTCGGCCTCAATCCACTTGGTAATATAGTCTATGGCCACTATTAGAAACTTCACCTGGTCGACTGCTAGAGGAAAGGGTCCCAGAATGTCCATGCCCCATCAGCAAAATGATCATGGGGCCAACGTGGTGGTTAACTCTTCGGGTGGGGCTTAATTGAAATTAGCAAACAAGTAGCATTGGGTACATCTCTTGGTCAGATGTGAAGCATTTTTATCCATGGTAGGCCAATAATACTCGGACCGTAGTATGTTATTGGCCAAGGAAGCTGCACTGAGGTGGTGTCTACAACTCCCTTCATGGACTTTTTGGAGGACTTATTGTGCCCTATTGGGGCCGAGGCATTTGAGGAGAAGATTAGAAAAGCCTTGACGGTATAAGGACCCTTGGGCCAGGGTGTCTCAAGAGCAATATCGGAGGAAACTCTTACACTCTTTATTATCGGTTGCGGAGTGCCATGTAGGAGGTACTTTATGAATGGACCCATCCAATCATCTAGGATGAAAGGTCTGGGGTTAAGCTCCTTGTTCGGCCATCCCTGGATCTTGGTCGGTCAGGGGACAAGGTAGCCTAACTAACATGGAATACATGGTCGGCCAAATGGACCATCATGGTCGACCATGAGATGCTCTTTGACTAGTCGTATGTAACCGGGATGGAAAAAGTTTATGTCTAGTAACTTTACACACGAGATAAAGAATTATGTCTCACAAAATCATACATCTTTGTCTAGTAGTCTATGTATATGATATTGAGTTAAATGCAACACCTCAAATATACTGATCACCAATATCTTTGTCATATTAGTAGCTCATCAAACTAACTATATGTCTAGCAACTAAATTAATAAGATGAAGATATACGAACTGATAGACATACCTCTATGTCTAGTAGTGTATGTTAACAAGTTTGAGAGTTATTAAATTATTGAATTAGCTTTATGTCTGGCAGTCGGGACAACAATATGCATGAAGTGACAAATTGATATAAATCTATGTCTAGTAATTATACCAAGTTGATGAGTTGCATAAAATTAGAATTTACAACAAAGATTTCTCCAATATATTCGTTTAGAAATCATACAATAAGACGATCAAAACTAAAGTAAGCATTAAACACATACACAAATCAAAAGAATCAAAACATAACAAATTAGTATAAAATTGAATCAGTATACATACATCAAACTCATATTACATTCAATCCCAATGATAGGGAATTTATCTACTCATGGTAACTAAATACAATCAAGAGTAAGAGAAAATATAACTTATGGATGATAATTTACCATTCCAATAAGTATGAATTAGTTTATCTAATACTCACACCTTGATTCTACACCACTAAGGAAGCTAAGTTTGCCTAAAAACTAAGAATATATTATTTTACAAGTGTATTGACCGAAGTATGTTTTATAAACCTAACTTAAACTCATTTAATAGTACCTGAAATCTGGCTCCCATGCTCATTGCATCGCCTGACATTAAGCGCATCACTTTATGTAACTAGACTCGACCTTTTAGCGCATCACCTTACGCTGGGGGTACATATTGGTGTTGGACGCACCTCCTTCTTCTGCTGGGCATGACAGTACTGCTTGGCGTATCTATGGTCGTGGCTAATTGTTGACTTTCATAATTAAATCTGCTCAGCATGGCATTTGCGCCGAACGTAAATATCAGTCAATGTCTGATTCGCTGAGCTTGGTTCCTATGCTGAGCCTTAGTGATCTTTGTCCGAAAACTAAATTTTTTGTCATTCCTCATATTTTAGCACAAACACTTCAAATGTGATATTTTGCTATTTAATAACTTATGAGCATATAACCAACAATTTGGGTTAAGTGAAGAGTGAGAGTGCCACAAAATTGATAGTAAAGTTATGATAACTTTGACACTTAACAATTGTTGATATATAGATTTATATACAATTAATACATCATCTACCATTCATTTATATTATTTCTTTTGAAGAGTCAATAATATTAAATATGAATAATGAATGATTATTGATAATATATAAAACTCTTACACTGTCATGTAATTTTGTTTATAAAAAATATCATAATAGTTTAATTTCTCCAAAAAAAAATAATACTAAACACATTTTAATAATAATTGAATCTAAAGTTGACTTTCACTTGTGCAACTGAATTGTTGGGCAGACAAAATTGAAATTTGAGTCTCTCTCCCCTGTATAAGAGATTATTCTGAAACGACCCAAAATAATTGAAGTATTTATTTAGACTTTGTAGTAGGCAATGTTGAATTTCCATTAAAAACATTGTTCTAACCAAATATATTAATCCTTTGACATTTACAGCCATTGACTAATCAAAATGTTATAAACTCATCTTAATGTCTCAGAATCTTACTTTTCAGCAATTCACTCCAACTCCTTCAAAATTTTCCTTCTAAACTATACTTTTATTTTTCATGCTTGCCTCCGACCCAAGCTTTGTGCTTCGACCCAAAGCCCCGATACCCGATCCAAACCCGACCCGGTCCTCACTCTTCGGTGCTCGTTTCTGCTTCGATCCACGATCTTGGTTCAGACCCAGCTTCGCGGTGGGGCCCAAGTTGTCCTTCAATTCCGTTGAAATGGTAGTGCTCCGCCGAATTCGCTGCGGTTGCTTCAAGAACCACCGTCTCAAGGTGGAGGCTGACAGCGGCGGCGAGGAATTTTTCGATGCTGCAACCGTTAAGCCCGTACCTTATCATCTTGTTATTATGGTTAATGGTATAATTGGGAGGTAACTGTTTTTTTACATGTCATAATTAGATTGAATGAATTCGTGTATTTTGAATTTATCTCTTTGGTTTAGTGATTGAGAAATGAAAAATCTCAATTTGATAAGTATAAATGTTTATTTAATTTCAATTTTTGTTTAAAATAGGAATCTATAATTTGTAAACTTAATGTGCGATATAACATTATGAAGTCTTTCCATTCATGTAGCCAACATTTCCTAGTGGAATAAGGTTAGCTTTGTTTGACACAACTAGCTAAACTCTTATAAGCTAGGAGTCGAAAGTTTAGAGCTAATAAGCTAAGTGATTGAATTAGAACTGTTTGGTAAGAATAGGTGATAAGGTGCATGATATTTGCAAAGGAAATAAGCTCCTAAAGCTCATAATAAGCTACCTCAACTTGTTTATATCAAATTTGAGTAGCTTATTGAAATTAAGCCCATTTACCAAACACAATCATATAGCTTATTTTTAGTCGAGTAAATTAGTTGACTACCTTATAAGTTCATTGGATTTGTTATGGAACACACTATAAGTAGCATCGGTAGTAATTGTTGTTAGTCTAGAATAAATGTAGTAATTTTTATTGTTTTTGTTATATGTCAATTTTAAGACTCCAACTTTGTTTCTATTTTAAGAGTTTGGTTTATTGGTTAACTGGGGCGAGATGTACTTGGTTCTTCAGTGCTTCGGATTGGAGATATGCAGCAGAGCAGTTTGTGAAGAAGCTTCCGGATAAAGTTGTTGTACACCGTAAGCGTTCCTAAATCCTGTAAAATTTAAGTGCTCCTTTGATTGTGCAAGTTTGCATTTGAAGATTGTTGATAATTTAGTGGGATTTGAAAAACAATCGTATCAGTGGATTTTTCATTTTATTGTTAGGTTTGTGATCTTTGTTAATGTATTGGGATCATGAATGGATAGTTTGGAGGTTCTTGTTTGGTTCTTTGTTTGGACTTTGGATGAATTGTCTTCGTTTTACCCCGTCATTTACGTCATATATAACATCCTATACAAATAAACTAGATTGTCTGATCACAAAAAAATTACCAATTGGGGTTTCCTTTTTATTTCTTCAATATCAAATCGTCCTGCTTTAATATTCTTCTGATTCTTGCCCTGAAATTGCCATGTGCTTGAATACTTCACTTTTATTATCCCTGGCATTTACAAAGCACATCATTTATTTCACTTTGGTTGATATTTTGTGGACAGGCAGTGAATGCAATTCTTCAAAATTGACATTTGATGGTGTTGATACGATGGGTGAGAGGCTAGCCGAAGAGGTATTTTGGTAATAATAATATGATCTTTTTCATCTGCACATATCTTAAGCTCTCGTATTTCCCGGAACATTCACTTACATTGTTGACTTTGCAACTAAGTCTTCCATTTGGACTTATACGTATGCAGGTTCTATCTGTTATTAGACGTTGGCCAGAGGTACAGAAGATATCCTTTGTGGCACATTCTTTAGGGGGCTTGGTGGCTAGATATGCTATTGGGAGACTTTATGAGTATTCTTCTACATTGGAACCTTTAGGTACAACCAGAAACTACTCCAGTGAAGAGAAGACAGAATATTCAAAGCAATTCCTTGAACAGCGTAATGAAGCCAAAATTGCTGGCTTAGAGCCAGTGAACTTCATAACATTTGCAACACCACATCTTGGTTCAAGGGGAAATAGACAGGTAGCTTGAGTGTTCTTTGGGGCTGTGTCACTTAGCTACTTCAGTTGTCCATAGTTTCATTTGTCTTACCTACTTAAATTGTTTTGGCATTTCAATTTTGTTTGACAAAAAAAGTTTTGAGGGCATTTTGTTAAGCGTAGTTCAATTTTGTTTTCCAGAAGTTACTTAACTGAAATTCTGAAAAATTATTTGATCCATATGATTTTAATTGCTATCAACTGGAAATTAGTATTATTCTGGTTTATCTTCTGATATTTAAACTTCTTATGGTCAGTTTAGGCTCAACTATGTTTCTATTTTAAGAGTTTGGTTTATTGCTTATATTTGAGTGCTTAATTTTGGTATGATATACTCATAACCAGAAACTATTTTTCTAAATGATTTTATATTGGCCAGAAGTACACACTAGAAATGCAATGTTTTCGCTTTAACTATTTTTTTCATTTTGTTTTTGCAGCTTCCGTTTCTTTGTGGTCTTCCTTTCCTTGAGAGAAGTGCATCCCAAACTGCACATCTGGTCGCAGGGAGATCTGGGAAGCATCTCTTCCTCATGGACAACGATGATGGAAAGCCTCCTCTGCTCCTGCGAATGGTTGATGACTCTGATGATTTAAAATTTATGTTAGTATTATTGTCTCAACTGTCATTTATGTTATTCAATTTTAATTTCTGTATTGTAGCCAACATAATTGTTTGTAACGGTGCAGGTCAGCTTTACGTGCGTTCAAGCGTCGGGTGGCATATGCCAATGCAAATTACGATCGTATCCTTTTCTTAATTTTGGTTTTGAATAATATTTTTCATCGATAATTTGGGTTTTAAATAATAATACATTTTCTATGTTTTCTAATTTGCAAATTTTCGGAAGCCCCAATGAATATAGAGTCAACCATTAATGTCAAAATTAGTAGATGCAGCTTTCATGTGCATTATAAAGAATTCGTAGACAGCTATGTTCCAAATATCATCTTGGCTAGTAAATTAGTATTTTTCCTGAAACCATAAACTGTCACAGATGGTGCAGATAGAGAAATAGATTTCATGTTCTGTTATTTCTTGACTTTGCCCGAAGATATGGTTGGTTGGCGTACCTCATCAATTCGTCGTCAACATGAACTTCCAAAGGTATAGGGTTTCTGATAATAGTCTACCTTCATACTTTTTACTTGGCTTTCAGAGACTAAATTCTGCTCTTTCTTTTGTGCCAGTCCAATCTTCTTGTAATTGATGCAAAATATCCACATATTGTTTATATTGAAGGAGACACTGTGGATGCCATTCACAATAAAGCATCATCTAATGTTATAGGCCAAACAGTTGAATTAGAAGGTTATCTCCTTATTTTTCAGAAGGTTTTATCAATTTATAACATAATGTTGATTTACAGTGTCATTTTCTACTTCTCTTGCAAAAAGAAATAACACCATATACTGCCTTAGATGAGTATTTTTCATAACATATATAGACAATAGAATTGCCATAGAACTTTAGACACTATGGGACCTTTTTTCTTTATAGGATCAAGAGTAGGACAAAGGTATTTTTCTCCGCATATTTGGCAAACAAATCATTCCTACTTATTGAATTGAGTGAATAACTTGATATTTGATGAATATTGGATAAAATATTTATATACATGCGAAGATTTATCAATCCCTAAACTTAAGGGATTAGGATCAACAGTCTAAGGAAACTGTGGATGACATTCAGAATTAAGCATCGTCTAATGTTGGAGGCCAAACATTTGAATTAGTAGGTTCTCTCCTTTTTTTTTTGAAGGTTTTATCAATTTATGATATAATGTTGATTTACAGTGTCATTTTCTACCTCTCTTGCAAAATGTCATCCACAGTGTTCTTAGACTGTTGATCCTAATCCCTTAAGACTAATATTGTTACATGATTCGGAAGCTTTTTATGAAGAATTTGTTTCCTTTTCATAATTTATCATGCTTAATGTATTTATTGCAGAAAATTCTATTTAATTTTTTAACAGTTACATTCTAAAATTATCTCAGTGGGATATATTGAAGTTAGTTGCACCAAATATACTATAAATAAGAGCCGTCTAGGGTACGAGACTCTCACCTAGTGAGATATGGGGAGGGTAGCTATAAACAACCATACCCTGACTGTATGCAAGATTTGAACCCAAGACCTTCATGTCAAAAGAAAAGCAACCTTATAATTGCGCTGAGGTTAACCATCACTGAAGATGCTGTAGCAATAGATGAATAGAATAATTATACTACTAGAAAATGTGCAACTTAAACTGCTAGCTGCGACTCCTCTGTGTCTCACCTAAATATATTGGAATTTGTACCTGTTTCTTTTGATCCTCAGACTTGTTTCAAGTTTCTACTTTTCTGGTTTATTTTTTAACTTTTTACTTGTTCTACCTTTATGTAGAGGAGATGATAAGGGGTCTCACTCAGGTTCCTTGGAAGCGTGTGGACGTTAGCTTTCAGAAAAGTAAACAGAGGTTAATTGCTCACAGTACAATTCAGGTAATCTTGATATCTAAAAGCTTTCCTGTAAAACTTCTGTGATGTTATTCCTTTTGAATCTGTATTATCAACAGCATTTTTCATTCGAATTTTGATTAAAATGTATAAGCATGATGAGTTGTTATTACCATATCTTCCAATAATTATAAATGACACGAAATAATACTTACAATACTTATTGACTGAGTCATGATCAGATCGCTCTCTTTAAGATGTTTCGTGACACTGTCCAAATTGTGCAAGCAGACTATCAACCATATCGTCCATAGGATAAAACAGCTCAGTTCTCTGTTATCGAATTCTTACTACACTATAAAAACCGATCTCGAATTCACCTACAACAATATGGCTACCGGTACTAATTCTTGAAATTCCCACAATATAGCTATCCGTGCCAATTTTTTCCCCTTAATACTGACTACCAGTATCAGTTCTTGAAATTCCCACAACTTAGCTGCCTGTGCTAATTTTTAGTGTCACAAAAAGAAATGGGGAGAAATTTGCCGGAAATGCATCGGTGAAAAAATATGAGGGAAAAAGAAAAAGTTGAATGAAAGCGCATTGAACTTAGGGCGAGCTATAAAGAGGGGATAAGACCTCTATTGATAACACGAGGTTTTTTCCAAGTTCTTATCTCTCCAATGTGAGACTTGAGAGTTATTTTTTTCAAAACTCTTCTTCTATGTGGGATTTGCGAGTTTTTTAGATTTCACACCCAAAATTTTTCAATAATGGTTTTCAACAAACCTAGTTCCAACATCCTCACTTGAAATTAATAAATGATTTCCGAGAATTTATGTGGCCTCAATAAGATTGTGCATAAATAAATGTGTCATGCGACTTGAACCTTTGGATAGCGAGTAAGATCCAGATTTTACTAGAATAACTCATAGTCTTGAACTCTATCTCCAGCATCAAACCACACAAAACTTTTTAAAAGGTGTATTCTGTAAAGCTCGTGCGTTAAAGGTCATGCACGTCTATCCCAATATAGGGAACACTCTTTAAATTTATGCCCCCAAATTTCATAGGAAGTAGCCCCAACTTCCACATTCACATATGTGAGTCTATCAAGAGTACTCATGTAGCCTAGGTACTCCATTCCAATTAGAGTATAGATCTCATTAAGAGTTTAACTCATCCTTATATATGATGCAGAATCATGCTTCTCATAATTTTATATCATGTTCATTCTCATATCACTTCATAAGTTGTTATTACTCATCGAACCTATTTCTTGGGATTTCCAGTCAGTTAGGTCAGGTTACCATCATGAGTGATTCTCGTTCTAAGGGCAATAGTCTCATACACTTAGAAGTATTATGGACTTTCTCTCTAGCTAATCCTTTCGTCAAAGGATGTTATTCTTAGTGCGCACATGATCCACTCTAACAACTCATATACAAAATAACTCTCTAATGGTGTTTTGTTTATGACGAATTTATCGTTTCTTACTGTTATAAAAGTGGTTCTCAATTTTTGTATTAGTCGTGGTACTATCACAGTGGATCAATACAACTGATATCGATTTTTCCCATAGAGGAATCTCTGCAAAACTTCTTGCAAAGCTGATGGATTCTCCTCTAATATATAGACCAGGTCTATACTCTCTAGCAGTTGTTGCTCTCTTTCTTCTTCCAGGTTTTATTTCAAACGTTTCATTTTCTTTTATCATTATCTCTAATCACAAGTATGTGACTAGTTGATATTCTTCCACTATTCCTCAATTTAAAAGAGAAATTCGTTTTCATTGAAATCATCATCGTTAGATTCAATGATTACTTTTGCGATAAGGTCATAAAACCTGTACGTCTTGCTGTTTATAGCATACTCAATGAATACAAATTATATGCTTTGTGAGTTTAACTCTCTGGGGACATACCATCAAAAAATGATTTCGGGAGCAATTCTATGTATTTCATTGGACTCAAACTCTACTGATTTATCATTAGTCAAATGATACTTGAGATAACAACTAACAACATATTTTTTAGTCTCAGCTTCCTCAGTACTATATTTATTTTCAAGTGCATACCAAATTAATTTGGCAGACTTGTATAGACTATAGTAAGCATAGAGATTATCAGACAACTCATTCAGAATGAAATTCTTACACAAATAATTATGTTCATTCCAGATAGCTATTTCAATAACTAGTTTATATTTTTTTTTCCCTTTTTAACTTTTTCCAGCAACACTGGGATACCGATTTTCAGAACGTGAGCAACTTTTCTCATAGTGAGGAAAATTTCCATCTTATTGTTGCCACAATTTGAAATTTGTCTCATCAAACCGAAATGGTTTGTTCAGGTCAAAGTTGTTCGGTCCAGTAATATTATCTATAAATATCATTGCAGTAGAAATGTCTTAAAAATTGTTGTTATCATAGTTTGCAACAATTTTAAATGACACGAAATAATAATTACTGGTTGAGTCACAACCAAGTCATTCTCTTTAAGACTTTTCGTGGCACTGCCCAAATTGTGCAAATAGATTATCAACCACGCCGTCCCCACGATAAAACAGCTCAGATCTCTGTTATCGAATTCTTACTACACTATATAAACCGATCTCGAATACACCTACCATAATATGGCCACACATGTCAATTCTTTTCTGTTAGGTATCAGTGGAAAGAACATACCTAGAAGAGGGTTGAATAAGTGTCGCGGTTCTCAAATACTGCTTTTCGCACCAAAGCCCTATTCTGAAAAAACGTCCCGTTAATCGATTAAAGCACTGACTTAATCAATTAAGTTGCACAAAACAGACAGTTGTTGAAAGGCTTGTTTGCATAGCCACTCACCAATATTACAGAAACGATACAACAAATATATTTGAACATTATTAACCTCTATATGGCAGAATTACAGAATTCAAAATATTAGTTAAAATAGGCAATTAAACAACTTGAAAATTAAAGAGATAAAGGGTAAGAAAAAGCCTGCAATAAGGATTTTTATCCTGGTTCGTTTTGCGGTCCACTCCAAAACTACATTCAGTCCTCCCCTTCCGATCTCGGGAAATTTTCTTCACTAAAATGGAAAAGAATGTATATTGCATATGCACTTCCAATTACAAGATCGTAGATGCTCCATTCTTGAATTCCTAGAACCCCTAGCTTGGTTTGACTACTCTAATCGCCTATGAAAACCTTTCCTACGATCTAGCCCCAGCCAAGAATATGTTTTAAACTCAAGACCTCTGAGTCTTGGTGAAGACTCACTGAATCTTATTAGTGGTAAGACACCAAGAGACGGCTTTCCTTATCACAAACCAACACAAAAACAGAGTATAATGAAGCACAATATGACTCAAATATTACAATTAAAATCCAACTATAAACCCTATACAAATCTCACAAATTAACAATATGTATGAGTTCAGAATTATACAGAAACATGTAATTTCTATCATACAAAATCTCTAAAAGAAATGCAAGAATCATGCAAGAAAAGATAGAATGATGAACACATTTAATCACATGCAATGAGATAACATTTTAATCCCTAAGCATGATACTATTTCTCACTATTTCACATGCATTTCTCTTTGCCTATATGACATACAATGAGCACGAAAAATATGCAACTTAGCAATTCTAAAAATGAATGAATGAATGCATAAAACATGGTGTAAAAACACAGTTTATATAGAAAAGCTGTTAGACGTCTAGTTAATCGATTAAGTGCCCTTTTAATCGATTAACGGACTGTTGAGAATAACTGAAATCTGTTTTTCAGTTATCTGTTAAAACAGATTTCACGTTAATCGATTAACGCCTTGCTTAATCGATTAACTGACATATTTTTCAGCTAAGCGATTAAATGGTAAACTACATATATGTTATGCTTATCAACTGTACATGTTTTAATATTATGTTATGCTTAAGATGCACAAATAACATGTATGATTAATGCATTAACATATAATAACTTAGATGACATGTCTCATGTAAATGATATGATTATTTTTAGGATTTGTGGGATTTGCATATAAGTTTACCTAACCTAGATTCAATAACTAAGACACATATCCAAGACTACTAATGATGACTCTAGTCTAGACATGAAACTCTTGAGTCATTGACATGTTGATTTGTTGAGTTATCTAGCTTTGACTAAATCCTTGCCTTCATCAAAACATAGGCAATCTAATACTACTATCTTGACACTTTGCATTTTCATTTTCCATCAATACTGACTAGTAGTGTTAGTTCTCGAAATTCCCACAATTTGGCTGTTTGTGCCAATTCTTAGTTCCATGGAAATAAAGAGGGAGAAGTTTTCCGGAAATGCATCGACGGAAAATATGAGAGAGGAAAACAAAAGTTGAATGAAAGCGCATTGAACTTGGATTGAGTTATAATGAGGGGAGAAAGCCTCTATTTATAACATAAGATTTTTTTCAAGTTCATCATATCTTCACTATAGGACTTCTGAGTTGTTTTTTCAAAACTCTTCTATGTGGGACTTCTGAGTTTTTTGGATTTCACACTCAAAAGTTCTCACTAAAGACTTTCAACAAACCAAGTTCTAACATGAGTTAGTGACTATTATTGAAGAAAATGTACTTTTTCTACATAACATTGATGATATTTTTTGGGTACTACAAATGTATTTCCTCACTCTATGGGTAAAGAAGTAATTGTAATCCCTTTCGGAGTGTGTGATTGTCCCTCCCAATAAGTGTTACTTCTAGGAATCGAATTTAGTTCATATGATGACAATGATATAAGGTAGAGAGGTGGAAAACTAGGATATTAGATTTAGGAATATCGAGCCAAGAATTAAGTAACTTAACCTTTAATGAAACGTACTTAGTGTTTTTCACATAATGGGATGATGATTAACAGAGTGAAAATGGTTATTCTTAGAGCATAGTGAACGGCCAGTGAAAGATTTTAAGAAAGATTTCTGAATTCTTTTGTGACAAAAGAAGAAATTTTGTTGGAGAAAGAAAGAGATAGAAGTGCAACATATTGTAGGATACGAAATCCTCAACAAATTAAAACAAAAAGATGAAGAAAAGGACAGTGGAAACTCCTCAAAACTACTTACTGAAGAGAGGTTTTAGTCCCTCTGCCAATCAAATCTTAAAAACTGATACCCTTGAAGAGCCTATATGCTAAACACCAGAAAGAGACCATGAAAACAATTATATCCTCCAACAAATTCAGACTTGAGGAAAAACCCTTTGAAATTCTAGTATTCTTTTCCAACAAAGAAGACCACAAAACCCCACAAACAATACACTGACAAGATTTTGCCTTCCTTCTAACGAAAATCTTGGAAACAAATTTGTTGTAACTGATCCAATGAACTAGGACATATCCAATGCTCCCCACAAATATAAAAGAGATCATTCCGAAGAAACACAGGTTGGTCTATTGAGATATAAATGATGTACAATATCAGACAAGATCGTCTAACCTGAAACATCATTGTTGATTAAAGCTGTCCAAATCAAAACTTTAGACTTAGAAGGATCTTTAGAATTCCAAAGTGGTTTAACCCAGGTAATGAGGTAAATGTCTCCCTTATGGAGGAATGCATGAGAAACTGAAAGTAGGATTTGCATGAATTCCAGATTCTATGTCAAGATTAGAGTGAAAAGGAGCAGAATGAAGTAACGCCAAAAGGGACTGAAGTTCACTATCTTCACTATTATTTAACTTTCTGAAAAAGTGAAAATTCCAGGAGCAAGCAGAATAATGCAAACCAGAAAGAGCAATAATTGAAGAAATTATGAAGACGAAGAATAGCTTCCAAAAAAGGGATATCTCCCACCTAAGTAGCAATAGCGCGCTATCGTGCTGGGATAGCGGTGTTGTGGTGGTTGTCGGTCCTCCACCACGACGGAGGGGAGTGTAGCGGCACGGATGGCAGTCGCGCTTGTCGCAGGTCAGAAAGCAGTGACCTCTCGGGCCAAATCGCGGGTCAGAACCCGCTCCAACAAAGTTAGCAATGGAACCCTAATTTTTAAATGGGAAATGCCCATTTTGCCCTTATTTTTGAATACGTGGCAACAAGGCTGTGTGGAACCCTAGTTTTTAAAGAGGAAAAAATCATTTTTGCCCTTATTTTTTAATACATGGCAAGGTTTTTTCAGGGTTTTGGGTAATTTATCCTCCCTGTTCTTCTCTCCTAATGTGAAACTTCATGTTCTCCTTCTTTTCCTCTTTCTGCAGCAGAATACATGAAATCCTCTCCCCATTTTTTCCTATGCCCCTTTCCTTTCCCCCTTTTCCCTCTCCCCTTCCCCTTTCCCCTCTGCCCCTTCCCCTTCCCCTCTGCCCCTTCCCTTCTATGAATTTCTTTTCGTTTTCTCTCTTTACATGTTCAACACTTTCTGATTTTAATGAATTGCTTATATTTTTATGTTCTTTGGTATATTTATATGTGGAGGGTTTAACATATAATTTTGTCTATTTTAATTTTTTCTTTGTGTATTTATATGTTTAGAATATAAATTACTTATATTTTTAGTTATAGCGGTCATCCCGCTATCCGCTATAGTGTTTTTGGGTTCGACCGTTATGCTCCGCTCTCTGCAGTTGACTATCTAGTCTTCCACTCAAGTTTCCTCCAAAAAAAAAGGGATAACTGAACACTAGGTAACAGTAGAATTATAATTCTACTCTCTGATTCTTTGCACAACTCAAATAAAGTTTATGATTCTAAGCTTATTCTGGTTGTCAGAATTGGAAGTGAAATTAAAATTGAACTAAAATTCCAATTCTATCATCCAAACAAATCATAGAGAGAAAAGAGAGCCGTAATGGATTCCCTATGTCTCATATACACAATGGGCGCTTGCTTTTATAGAGCAAATATAATATATACAGAAGATATTTACTTAATTATATGATTTGGTTAGCCTATACAATAATTCTAGATATTATTTACATAGTTTCCAACATTCCCCTTAAACTTGGAACATATGGGCCATATGCACCAAGTCTGTGACAAATATAGCTAATCGAGGATCTCTCAAAGACTTGGTGAAGATATTGGCGAATTGGTCATTTGAATTGACAAAATCTTTGGTGAGTTCTCCAAATAGGATATTCTCCAATACAATCTAACTAAATGTGTTTTGGTGGGTTCTCGTGGGGCAATATGCAATGCTGATTGAGTCTTTTACACATTTGGTTGAAGATGAATAAATAAATCTAACATGATTTATGATAGAGTATTATGGTGTCGTTCGGTCCATATAGCTAATCTTACCTAATAAGATGAAGACTTGGTTGTTGTTGCTTGTTGATGTAGGAATAAATAAATCTAAATGTTTTGAATCATATATGGATGGTTTTCACCAACCTCTATGTCAAACCTTTTAGAAGAGAATGACCACAGCTTCAGCTTGGTGTTCCTTGTTACTTATTCTAATTTTTAAACTTATTTTGTCTTGCTCAGGTGAAAACCTACTGGTTGAATTCCGATGGTGCTGATGTTGTTTACCATATGATAGATAACTTCCTTCTTTAGCCTATTTTTATGTTTGATCTCTACAAAATCAATGTTGTGAGCAATGGTAGTTGTCTTCTAATATATTTTTTCCCTTGCATGGCTTGCATCTTAATGAATGAAGAAGATATGTTGTACACTGTATTTTGGCATTGGAATTTGATAGCTCTATTTGATTGCACCTTTATGTACATGAGGACTCATTCTTAGTAATTTGTTCATATATTAATGTCATTGAGAATGTTACATAAGAAAGTTTTATATTTTTAGGTTTAATTTTGGCCAATTCTAAGTGTAAAAGTTTTTTTACATCACTATCTAATTATATACTCATGTCAATAAAAATATACAACTCCAATGAAAATTACCTCAAATAATCGTAATGCATGATTGGTTGATAGTATAAAATCACATCATATCTTTACTTTTGGTGGTTGTCTACCACACTACTGTGAATGGGTGATTGCAAACTCCAAATAATCCATTCTTTATTTTAGTGATATACAAGACGAAATAGTTGGCAAGTGTAATAAGTGATGCACCTGTTGGGTACTAGTAAGGTAAAACACACTTAAAGGGGGTGAATAGGTGTAATAGATCACAAATCCCACATTTCTGATTTATGTGCAGCATAGATAGTTGTTGCAGTTAATCGATTATTATTAGAGTTAATCGATTATGCGCAGTTGTATTAATCGATTATGTTCGCTTTAAACGACTATGTTGAATCTTCATATCTTTGGAAAACAGATTTTCTCGCAATGAAAACAGTGATCATTATTAGTTTTTACTGCCCTAAATTGATTCTTGATTATACTACGACTATTAACACTTAGCTCAAATCACAGAATGCAATTAAAACAGAAATAAATAAAGACAGAATCGTAAAAGAGATAGGGAAAGAGAAAGTGCTCAAGGATTTTTATCTTGGTTCGTTTGTGGGTCCACTTGCAAACTACATTCAGGCATTCCCTTCTAATCTTGAGAGGTTTTTCTTCACTATTGGAAATAGATGTTTGATTAAAAACACTCTTCCAATTCACCTAGCAAGATACTCCCTTCTTGAACTCGTTGAGCCTACACGCTCGGTTTGAACAATCTAAATGCCTACTAGGATACCACACCGTTTGAGAATTTGACCCCAACTGAAGTATCGCTCAATCCAAGACTTCCTACTCCGTGAAGACAACTAATTCTCTAATGCGATGATGTTATCACACCACGAAAACAATCCTTGTGATTCACAAAATAAGTCGAGTTATTTGCACACTTAAACTAAATATGAACAATCCTCGGCTCTACAACCCCTCTACAGAAATCTTACAACAACCTTAAACTAAATATGAAGTTTATGTAGGGTTTCTCAAATGAATGAAAAGATGATGACACTATGAAAAGAATTTCTCTCATTTCTCTCTTAGAAAACTATGCATGAAATCTTTTTAAGATAAGCAAGATGCTTTGAAAATTCAGTTCTGAGAATCTTGGGTTTTTTTTCTCAATGTAAAAATGAAAGTTTGTGAATTAATTCACATGAGTTAAAATGACAGCTTTCATAATACATTTTACAACTAAACATGACATTGGTATCCCACGCACATACATACACTAAACATGATATTGGGGCGACTATCAATTAGATAAAGCAATGAACCAATTATGCCTCAATATTTTGTTACCTCAATAACTTTACCTTTATCATCCTTTTCGAGATAGCAGGATGATGCCAAGGGTGTTGTTGCTTCTTTGCACTTATCCATCTCGAACTTTCGCAATAGTTCTTTGCAATATTTCATTTCGTGAATGAATATCTCGTTGCTCATCTGCTTTATTTGTAATCCTAGGAAGTATGTCAGCTCTCCCATCATCGACATTTCAAACTCGCCTTTCATTAAATTAGAAAAATCTTTACAAAGTAAATCGTTAGTAGCACCAAATATTATATCATCAACTTAAATTTGTACTAACAAGACATTATTTTCTGATTTCAATATAAACATTGTTGTATCAACTTTGCCCCTTACAAACCCTTTTTTTAATAGAAAAGTACTCAATCTATCATACCAAGCTCTAGGAGCTTGTTTTAAACCATATAACACATTTTTGAGTTTATAGACATGATTAGAGTATTTAAAGCTTTCAAAGTTAGGCGGTTGATTAACATATACTTCCTCTTATAGCCATTCAAGAAGGCACTCTTCACATCTATTTGAAAGAGTTTAAAGTTCATTATCGATGCAAAGGCCAATAACATTCTGATAGCCTCCAACCTCGCAACAGGGGTGTAGGATTCATCATAGTCGATGCCTTTCTCTTGATTATACATTTTGGCTACTATACGTGTCTTATTTCGTATAATCATACCAAATTCGTCTATTTTATTTCTAAATACCCATTTCGTGCTGATTATAGGATGATCTTTAGGTTTAGGAACCAAGTTCCACACGTTATTACACTCAAACTAGTTTAGCTCTTCTTGCGTAACTATTCCCCAATTCCATCCTCTATGATCTTAGGCTCAACTTGAGATACAAAAGCTACAAAATTACAAAAATTACGTAGAGAGTTACGGGTTACCACTCCCGTTGAGATATCACCTATAACCTTGTCGTACAAATGATCTTTCTTAGTCTTCTACACCATTGGCATGTCTTGATGATATGAACTCCTTTCCTGATCATCTTGAACCTCCTTCTCGGTTTTCATGTCCTTTGTGTATGCGTTCTCCAAGGCACCTGAAGTATCATCATACAAGACCTTCATCTTCTCTTTCAGATAAGACTCATCAAAATGTATATGGATAGACTCTTCAACATGCATTGTATATTTATTAAAGACTCAATATGTTTTACTATGAACACAGTACCCCAAAAATATTCTCGCATCAACTCTCGTATCAAATTTTCCCAAAAGTCTCTTGACATTATTCAATATAAAGCATTAACATCCAAAAGCATGCAAGTGTGAAATATTAGGTTTTCAGCCTTTCAATAATTCATATGGCGTTTTTATGAGTGTAGGCCTGAGAAGTACTCGATTTATTACATAACAAGCAGTATGCACTACATCGGTCCAAAAATACTTAGGGATCTTGCTTTCTTTAGCATTGTCCTAGCTAGCTCCTCTAAAACTCGATTTTTCCTCTCAACAACTCCATTTTGTTGAGGGGCTCGAGGAGCCGAATACTGATGTAGGATCTCATGTTTCTCGCAAAATTTGTCAAATAGGTGGTTCTCAAATTCCCCACCATGATCGCTGTGAATATAAACTATCTTGTGATTGAATTGGTTTTGAAGCTGTTTGGCCAGATTTTTTAAAGACTTAAAAGCGTCACTTTTCAGAGCAAGAAAAAAAGTTATATCTAGAGAAATCATCAATAATTACTAACGCATAGTAGCTACCACCAAAGCTAATAATTTGTGATGGTCCAAACAAGTCCATATGGAGTAGCTCCAAAAGTCTTGTTGTGGATATCACATTTTTAGACGAAAATGAACTCTTTACCTGTTTACACTTTTGACAAGTGTCACAAGAGTCTTTTGATTTAAAATCAAGTTTTGGTAGTCCTACAATTAAATCATGCGATGATAGTTTAGCTAGATGCTTTAAATGGGTGTGTTACTCGTCTGTGCCACAACCAGACGTCACTATCTTTAGAGATAAAACATTTTGAAAATAGAGTGGTGACATCATCCAAATCAATCATATAGATGTTGTTTATTCGCTATTATCCTTTAACTATTTGTCATTTTAGCATCTACTTCGACCATAATGTTACATAGACAAATTATCTTTACTATCTATTCTATATCACTCTCTTTACATTAATCAGAAACAACTACTCTGTTAAAAAATAAATTACCTTCTATAAGAAAATAAGTCATGATTTTTTTTTGATGAAATGACTGTTTTTGATTGGTGGGAAAATGAGTGATACATAATAATAATGGATATAAAAGATTTTTCTTTTCATAACCGCACATGCACACCGCAATGACATACTGAAGTGGCAACTGAGGCCTTGTTTTTGCACATATGGATAAATTAGACCATAACTTAGAAAGGATAAGTTATTGCATCTTCTTCCATATGTAGGTTTTTTTTATATATAACCAATTATATTCACTCACTTTTAAAAAAAGGAACCAATTCTTTTGAATATATGGTTACCTCTTGTAATAAATGTCGTTCCTAGTAATTGAACTTTTAATTTGATTTATTTGAGAAGAGACTTTACACGTATAGTAACACGTTGTTGGTTTCCACATCTGGGTTGACTATACTCTTCATTTGTAAATGATATTTTACCTTTCGTTAATGAGCGAGCGAGTTTAATCTTATATGATGCACTAAGAACATGCAATATTACAATTTCGTCATAGGGAAGAATAATTAAATGTGTCTTGGGTTAATTTTATGGTGCAAGGATTAAAATGGTGCCGAGCCTTGATGATAGCTCAGATCTCAATAGATTGTTGTATTGAAATTGGGTACAAAGTACATTCAGTAAGAATTCTCTTAATTAATACCGTATAATAATATACAAAAAAAACAAGATGTAATAATATATTTATTTTTCTATTTATCATGAAATTACATTTTTATCATTAAAAACATAAAGAAAAATAAGTATTTGCCTCCTATTGGTGACTAAATTGCTAATTTGGCATTGAATGTATATCCATTATAATTTCACCATGTCTTTGTATATTTATATGTATTTTTTCGTTTCAGACAGAAAGTTATTTTTTAGGGAGTAAAAGACAAAATGATTTAAGAATAAAGAAACATTATAGAAAATAAATAAAATGTCAACCCCATTAGTGAAATTTGCCATTCCATCTTCTACATTACAAAAGTGGATTTATTTATTAATTTTAGAATGAAGTTTTCAGCTTCCCACTACCGGCGTGAAATTCAGTTTTTATCAAATAAACCCGTTAACCTATAAAGTTCTTAGTATCTTTAGAGGGAAAATTTGTTTTTGAGAAGTTATTCTTGAGATAAAACTTTTTTATGTTTGCTCAACAGTAAACTTCCCCTTGTAAAGTTTCATTACATTCACCATATTATAAAAATTACCATTATTCATACACAAAGGAGGGGCATCCAAATTTGACTTATTTTTTTTTGGTAAGTGAAAAAGAGAAACATGATTTCTCTTGTACAAAAAGAAACATCATTATATAATATATAACCAAATATAAAACAGCAATGTGTCAACTGAAACACACCATGCTAACATAAAATTGTTTCAGCTGGCTTCAAATTCTAGTACCATAGGTGAAACAGCCATGTTAACATAAATTGTGTATTCTGATTTATATTACAATATTACTTTATTTGTATTATCAATTTATGCAATTTTAGAATACAATTTCATTTTGGGAAAAAGAGTGGAGGTATTAACACATTTTCTTTCTTATTTTTTCTCACCCTTTACCTCAAAAGTATTACTGTTTGGTTGGTCGTACAAAGTAGTTGTTAAACAAAACAAAAAAACGTATTTTTGTGTACATTATTATATATTAACTGCTCTTTTCACAATATCTGCCACTCATTCATCTCTCTCGCCAACTTATGACCAACTCAACAAATTATGGTTACAGAAAGTTAATCAACTCTAATCTAGTTGATATTTTTTAAGGGGCTATTTACATGAAATACACTTGATGTCTCTGAAGTCTTTTATATTTTTGTTCTCTTCAAAGTCCAACTCGTAAATAGATCATATGATTTCATTAGACAGAAGAATTGGATCCGTTGATAAATCCCCAAGAGTTTGACGATGCTGATGATTTGGCTTCAAAATCATTATACCACCAAATCAAGTTGTCATTTGAACTATTCATCTCTCTAAAACAATCAAATTCACTTATCTGATCTTCATGTGATTTGTATCCCATTGTTTTGTCATTCAGAATGTCATCTAGTTCATCTTGCAATGCACAAACTTGCTGAATTCCTTCATTATTCTTTTCACCCTCCTCTTTTTTTGGCACAAAGCTTGAGTTCATTGGATTATTCCAAGAGGCATTGATGAGAACTGAACTGTAATTATAATAATTCTCTACAAGATTAACTTTTGAACCATCTTCTTGAAGTGCATCACCAGGAGAAGTTGGTTTGTAGAACTCATCTTTTTCTTGCTTGGTATGAGGGGAGGGTAAATCATTTTGCACCATAGGGTTAAAGCTACCACTCATAGTTCTTTGGGTCATTTTTTCTTGGAAAGGATGTAACTTAGGGCACAATGTAGGATTGTTATAGAAAGAGAAAGGGCTTTGTAGTTGCATATGCAGTTGAAGTCGTTCTAAACTGGAGTTGCTTAGGGCATTTGAATATGAGTTGTCTTCTATTTGGTTCATGTCTTTTGGGTTTTGGTTAGATTGTTTGAACCTGCCTAGCAATTTCTTCTTCAATTTGGTATTCCAGTAGTTCTTGATATCATTATCAGTTCTTCCAGGTAATTGTGCTGCAATAATGGACCATCTACAAACAAATGAAACTAAAACTTGTTCATGTTCTTGACAATAAGTAAAACAAATTATCCTATTGAGTAGTATGATCCTAATTAATGAAATGAAATGGAAAAACAAATGTACCGGAAGAAGGAAAACATTTTATGGATATCATTTAGGGATCAAATATGCCTAACTAGTTACATGTGGGTCAATATCTTCTAATAATTAGCCAAATCTCACTATATATTTAATTGTAAATTTAATATATTATAACTTTTTTTAATGAATCACAAGTTTTTAGTATAATTAATGGCGGTATTTTAAATTATACTCTAAAATTACAATTGTGTTTGTTGGTAATATTGCGGTTTCAAAAATCTCCACAAGCATAATGATTGCATTTTCCTGCAAATTTTCACAATTGTGATAAATGCCACAATATAATTGCCATCTCCACACTTTAAAATTGAAAGTAATATAGAGTATGAGACATCTAAATGATACGAGCAGGGAAAAATAGTATTAAACAAAAACAATTCGTGTTGTGTTAATAATGCAAAGTTGCTTAAAGTATCAAAGTTTGATCTGTCATTTATTTAATTACCAATTAAACTAATTAACCTATAACCGAAGCTAGAAAATAGAAATAGAGAGAGAAAAAGACCTAGTGCCAATGCTAATGTAAAGGCTGCATATGGTATTGTCTTCTTCTTCAGTAAATCCACCGTGCTTGATATTAGGCCTCAAGTAATTTAACCATCTTAGTCTGCAACTCTTTCCACATCTCTTCATCCCTGTGAATTATTTGAATCCATTAGAAATTATTTGCATAAATCAATGATAACTATAATAAACATTCATTGACCTTCAGTCATTTCACCTACAAAGCCAAGATAAGTATGATGACAAGATTATTCGATAATATAAGTATATATGGAGTGACTCACGTGAGAATAATGTGCTATTGTGAGAAATGAAAGTGGTTAATATATATCATCAAATTTTATTTAAATGGTTAAAATTAAAAAATACATGTACACGACTTTTTAAGTGATCATATGACTAATAAGTCACTTTTACTTCTAATCATCCATGTTTGGTTGTAAGACCTAGATTTATTGTTTTCATAGTTTTTATAATAAGAGAACTCACTCCTGGATTAGCGAGAAAATATTCATGTAATTGATGAAGTGTGTACCAATTTTATGTGGAAGAGCAAGCCAATTTCCTCCAGCTCCATTTTTATCCATATAGGCTTTTAGTTTGGCATCCTCTTCTGGAGACCAAGGTCCCTTCTTCATGTTGGCCTTGTCACAGCATGGAGCTCGACCCATCTCAATCTCAGTATTACTCTCTCTCTCTCTCCAAGGATTTCTTTGATTGTTTTGAAAAATTAAGAAGAAGGAAGACCTCGATTTATAGGTAGGAAAGATTGGCTTATTGGAGGCTTAAAAGGACAATATGTCTTACATTACACCTAAGTACCTAACCTCACTATTCAGTATTTACTATAGCTATTCAACTCTATATTTTCTCCTAGGGTTTATTCATCTCTCTCTCTCTCTTCCTTTTTGGATTAGTTAGATCATCTGTATAATGCATATAATTTTACATGCAACATGACAAATGTAATGGAAAAGTCTTCTTCCTTTTATTTAAAAAATCACTACTTTTAGAAGGACTGTTAGTTTAATATTTGAACCACTTTTATTTCATCACAAGAGTCCTCCACCATGTTAGTTAACTTGTCGGCTTTATCCTATCCAATGTTCTATTGTCAAACGATCCAAGCCATCTCATTATATTCTTACATGGAATAAGGATCTTCCTGATTATCGAAGAACAAAGCTATTATATTTTACACATTTAATACATGTTGACTTGTTTTACAATATGTGTTTATTAGTTTGTTAGCAAGTTAGTTAGTTTAACTATAAATAAGGCTTTCTATGCCTTAACCAATTCAATGAGAAATCAACATAACATTCATTTTACGCTTTCACAATATTTTCGCAATATGGTATCAGAACTTTCATCTATTGGAGAACAAAGATACCACATTTTACACATTTAACATATGTTGAATTGTTTTACAACATGTGTTTATTAGTTTGTTAGCTAGTTAGTTTACACTATAAAAAGGTTTTTCATGCCTTGACTAATTGAATGAGAAATCATCATAATATCCATTTTACGTTTTCGAAATATTTTCGCAATATGGTATTAGAGCCTTCATCCTGAATGCTTTGATCAGTGTATTATCAAAAATTATTATCTTCCTCTTCTAAGATTCAACAAAGAATCAACGTCAACAAATCAACATAAAGCGGAGAACTTTGTGAAGAGTGAAGACGTTTCTGGAAGAAAGGCAAAAAGGAGCAACCAAGCTGTGGAAACTGGAAAGGGCTCAAGCTGTTGAATCTATTGCTGGAACAAAGACATACGAAAATGCATCTCAGAGCTTTTGTATTGCGATTGGTTCATATAAGATGGTTATGCTCATAAAAGTCTCAATTGTGTCCTGATTAGACGTTGCCATTGAAATCAGAATTGTAGGAAACACAAATTCAGTTTCTTTTTGTCGAAACAGAGAAGAATCTTGTGATTACTGGGTTGTGTTCTTGAATGAGAGGCCTCAGCCAAGGCCTGGAAAAGGTGTCACAACAACAAGATCAACAACAACAACAAGAAGATCAACAACAACAATAACAAGATCATCAACAATAATAACAAGATCAACAACAACAAGATCAAGTGATTAAGAAAATCCAATTATGTTAGGATTGAGGGGGCTATTGGAGAACAAAACTACCATATTTTACATATTTAATACTTGTTGAATTGTTTTACAACATGTGTTTATTAGTTTATTAGCTAGTTAATTAGCTAGTTAGCTTACACTATAAATAAGGTTTTTCATGCATTGATCAACTCAATAAAAAATCATCATAATATTCATTTTACACTTTTGCAATATTTTCGTAATACTAATACTGAATTGATAAATAGAAAAAAATATTATTTTATTGTAAATAAAAATATCATAGCATATTGTTTTTTGTTTATTATTTTATATCACTTGTCTTTCCTCATATTGTTTGCAATTACAATTATGTTACTTTATTACAATTGCAAAAAATATCATAATTATAGAAAATTACAGGGAAATAGATTGATGTAACAACAATTGCCGGAAATTTTCGCAAGATTGCTATTGGAGAGTACAATTTAGAACTTTTTTTACTTTTAACATCGGAAACATTTGATATCTTCAGTTAGTAATTAATTCCTAATTATATATGGTCCAAGTGAAAATTATGCAAAGAAAATCCAAATCACTTTTGATTAGGTCAATTATTGAACAAGTATATTTGTTAAGATTAAAAATGTAAATAATATTTTTTAGAATATGTCTTTAACTATTAGTACATAGGAAAACATCAATTTCCAATAAAAAGTTTGTATATTTGATTCATTAATTTAGCCACTAACATTTCCCCATATTAAAACGAAAATGCATTGGCCAAGACACAAGGTATAGTTTGTGGTAATTTTGCAAAGAGATAAGTGTTGAGCGCATATGTAATCTGCAGAAGGAATGCCTGTGCACCCTTTGCTGTTTCCGTTTTCTATCATCAAAACATTCCCCTTTATATTGGCCATAATCGAATTGCCAAGGCCTCTCTAGTCCAACTCTATTGTCTTTTTTTTTTATTAGCAAATGTTAGTATGTTAGTATTTGTTGGGGGTAGAACTTGAATTCTCAAGCTTCTTCACTTCACTCATTCTCCCTAACCATCAAACTATCTTATAAATCATTTTTTAACTTGTTATGGATGAGACTCGAATACGCAACCTCATACGTACTCCATTCCTTAAACATTTCTAGTTAACGAACAGACCATCTTATGACTCCCTTGCCAAGATATTCTTTGATGCTTGCTTCTATGTGGACTTCTTGTTATCTGCAGATTACACACAAATTATATTATAAAGAAAGAGGATTCACCTTAGTTAGGTATTAATAGCAATAGCTTTGTTTTGTTATTCCTTTGAAGGCACAAATGCTAGGTCTTGTGTCCTTTATGTGTGTTTTTGAGTTGGATTTAGTATGGAGCATGTGTGCAGCACATGATTTATTGCAAGTATTGCAGATTGCAGATATTGTTTTCAAGACAAAGCCAACTTACTTTTTATTTTCATAGTATAAAGACAGTGTAGATAGTTTTCTTTCTGCAGCAATGCATCTCTTTTTAATATAGTGCCTTGTTCATTCCATTTGTTAGTTATACTATTTTTAGGCAAGTAGGTTAATTGGTAGTTTTGTTAGTTAAGAAATATAGTTGTTGGGCTTGTTGCTTGTAATCCAAGTCTTATATAAATAAACTCATGACTTTCTATTTTGGAATAAGAATAGAAGAGGTATTATTCAGTAAAATCGATATATGGTATCAGAGCAATCTTTGACAAACTCTTCTACACACATTCCCCTTCTTCGCAAAATTCCCCCAAATACCAAAACTCCATTGGAGGTTTTGTTGAAGTCTTCAAACACCCTTGCAGTCAACAAAATTCATCTAGATCTCATCTTCTTCTCGAAGTATCTTTTGTAAAACAATTCCAAATAGCCTCTATTATTTGCATCCGGGTGAAAGTCTAGGAGCAATTCTTGTATCCCCTCCTCTTGAAGGAATGAATTATTATTCTTGGAGCAAAGCTATGAAAAAAGCCCTTCTATCCAAGAATAAATTCATGTTTGTTGATGGGTCTATTATTGTCCCAAAGTTCAATGATCATGGGTATGATATTTGAGAAAGATACAACATGGTTGTTTCTTGGATCACAAGATCCCTTTCCCCACAGATTGTTCAAAGTACATTTTACATAAATAATGCCCAAGATTTGTGTCAAGATTTAAAGGAGAGGTTCACCAAGGGTGATTACTTTAGGTTCTCCGATCTTTTGCAAGAAATTCACTCAAAAAGGCAAGGTGAAAGAGACAAAAGTGATTACTTCATTGCTTTGAAAATTTTGTGGGATGAATTGGAATTCCTAAGCCCAACACCTCATCGCAAATGTGAGGTTCAATGTGGATGCGACTTGATGCAAACCATGAAGGATTACAAGGAAACCGAGTATGTGATATGCTTCTTGAAGAGGCTAAATGACAACTACCAGACCACAAGATCTCAAATTTTATTGATGGAACCATTACCTTCCATAATAAAGTCTTTTCCCTTGTGGCTCAAGGTGAAGGAAAAGTTACATGCATGACTTTTGGTGAATCAAGGTTGCTACTCAACTTCAATGAACAAAACCAAGGCATGAGATCCTCAATCACTACAATGAATTACACAAATAAAATAAAAAGGGAGAGATTCAACAAGAAAAGTGGGCTTACAACTTTAGGAAGTGGTCCTATGAAGGTCTGCACTTACTACAGAAAAGAAGGACATTATTGAGACTTGTTACTTCAAACATGGATTTCCTCCACATTATAATAGTTCCAAACCTTCCACTGAGGCAGTCAACAATATCTGCGCAGAAGGTATCATCAATAAAGAGAAGCTAATAAGCCTAACATGAAAGTCAAGCAATATGGGATCCATCTAAATTCTGAGCAATATGCTCAACTCATCCATACTTCAACATGTTGAGATCACACTACCTACACATACTATGAATCAACTAAGCTTGGTCACCATAGATAGTTCTACTAATGGAGATGACAATGACAAAAATAGCCATGATCATATGTCAGGTAAAAATCACCTTAGATCCTAGATATTTGAGCTACTGACCATGTAAGTTCATATCTTTTTAATTTCATCAATTTTAGGTCCATTAAGCCTATCATTATAAGCTTGTCAAGTGGATCAACCACAACTGCTAAACACTGTGGAACTGTTAAGCTATTATCTGTTGAATTGATTTTGTATGATATCCTAATTGTGCCAAACTTCAAATATAATCTTGTCTCTTATAACATACTTGCTAAATCACTTAATTGCAGTTCTTCACATTGTTTGATCTATGAAATGATTACATTGAGGATGATTTGACACGTTGAAGCATCCAATGGACTTGATGCATTGAACATGGCTCATCAATTAGAAAGCTTAAGACTCCAAACTACTACTTTACTTGTAACCAAAGAGCCTAGCATACCTTTCTTTGATCTTTGGCACTTTAGGCTAGGACATCCTTCACACTTAGTTTTACACAATGTATACAAGCTTTTTCCCTATGTTAATTTTGATTCCACCAAGATATGTGATTACTGTTATATTATATGGCTAAACAAACCAAATTGTCATTTCCTAACAATGAACATAGAAGTAGCTCTCCTTTTGACATGTTACATACGGCTATTTGGGGCCCTATTGCAATTAATTTCATTTATGGTTATAAGTATTTCTTTACAATTGTTGATTACTTTAGCAGATATACATGGATATTCTTGATGAAAACTAAATCTGGGAGTTGTTCTCTTATACATAACTTTGTTAAAATGACAAAAACTCAGTTTTAAAAGAGATCCAAAGTTATTAGAAGTGACAATGATGTTGAGTTTCTTATGCCTACCGTTTACCAAGAGTTTGGCATCATACACTAAACCTCTTATGTTGAAACTCCTCATCAAAACTCTATAGTTCAGAGAAAACATAGGCATTTATTGAATGTCACTCGATGCCTTTTGTTTCAATCCAAATTAGCCAAAAGTTTTTGGTGCTATGCAGCAAAACATGCTGCATATCTGATAATTAGATTGTCAAAGACTAATACACTAACAAGACTCTTTATTACCTTTTGTACAATCAAGATCCTAACCTGCAAGACCTCATGATCTTTGGAAGTCTGTGTTTTGCTTCTAACCTTGCTGCATATAGGTCTAAGCTTGATCATCGAGCTAGAAAATGTATTTTTCTAGGCTTCAAATCTAGAATAAAGGGATTTGTTCTCCTTGACCTTCATAACAGATAGTGTAACACCGCGAATTTTACGATTCTGAATTATAAGATTTTATTAATATTGTTATTAGTTATATTTTTGAAAATGAATTTCTGGGAATTTTCGGTAAAGAATTAGACGAAACTCTAGTTGAGTTTTAGTCTTGAAATTCTATTTCCAATTTGGTGGTAAATTTTCATGATTTCCGGAGACAGTCGGTTTCGGACCACTGTCGTGGCCGAATCTCACCCGGTACCGCTCAAAAAGTGGTTTTTGAGTTTCGTAACTCGGAATTGAATTCCGATTGCACCGTTAGTTTCGTAATTTCATTTCGAGTCAATATAGACCCTGAGTACATCCATACCTATTTTTTTAAATATTTTTCACTCGGAATGCCGAAATCCGAAATTCTAATCAAATATTAGAATCGGGAAATTTATAATACCCGATCGAGTATTGGTCGATAATATTCGGACATGTTTATTGCACGTGTCCGCGAAGTGATCATTTCTCATTGGGATGTGAGATTTGACTTTCCATAAAGCAAACCTCACATCACTTTAGCAAATCACTCAATCTCATCATTAGCCACCCTAGGAGATTTTTCATCATTGCCTAGAGGAAATCTGATTTCCTTCTCCCCTTAAACTCTCACACTTCACACTTCACTCACTCACTTTTGCATTTTCAAAGAGNCTGATTTCCCTTTCCCTCATTAAACACTCCACACTTCACACTTCACTCTCACACTCTCTCATTTGCAAAATTTTCAAGAGAAGGTAAAAATCCTCTCTTCATCTTTTTCTCGCATTTCTCATTGTTTCTTCCATCTTCAATCTTTGATCTCCCAACATTCAACCAATGGATGTTGATGAGATTTAATTATGTTGTTCATGAACATGTCAAGAACATATTCAACCGTTGAAATTTTCTAAAACGCTTTCTAACTCATTTTCTCCTCAAAACCGAAATGGAGATGTTCTTGAACTTATGAAAATATTTTGTTGAAACCATGAACAACTTGTGTTCATGGAGTTTTTATAATGTTTTATTACATGTATTTGGTTGTTTTAGCCAAAGGGGATGATGATGAAATCAAAGGAACCTTTAGGAAGTGTTTTGGAAAAATGAAAATGTATGTATTTCTATTTGTTTTTAGCCTTAAACCATGGCTTGGAACAAGTTGGAAAAATAGAAACTTGTGTTAAAAAGGATGTTAAATTTTATGAGTACATGAATGCCACATAAAACTCTTAAATGATACTTTGAATAACTTACTTTAAAGTGGTAAGATTATCAAAGGATGTCTTAAATCGGAATATGTAGTTTTACTAAAAACCGTATGTTTAAAATGGATGGAAATCGTGATCGGACTTTCGATGAAAAAGGATGGTCGAGATGTTGGACTGGATGGATGAAATGGATGTATGATCACGATGGGAAAAAGAGAAATGATTTTAAGTATTTTAGTAACGCTTTTGGATATATCGGAAACTAACGGATTTTAATTGTGGTAGTTACGAAGATTTCGGTGTTCGAACCTTGAAACCAAACCACCCTTAGTTGATGATTTAAAGCACGCTTCATTAAGGTGAGAGAGAACACATCGTGACATAGTGGTGTCCGAATATGACACCCAGATCTCCTAAACCATCTCAAAGGTTTTGGAGTTAACTTGGGTTTTAAGAAACCCAATATTTTTATGTTTAGATGTTTATGAAGATATATGTTTGTGAAGATATATGTTTGTTGAGGAAATGTATTGAATAATGTATGTGAGAGAGAACACATCGTGACATAGTGGTGTCCGAATATGACACCCGGATCTCCTAAACCATCTCAAAGGTTTTGGAGTTAACTTAGGTTTTAAGAAACCCAACTTTGGTTCTAGAAATCCCTCGCCCGGGCGATAAAGTCTCGCTTGGGCGAGCAAGCCTCGGCTGGGTGAGTAAAGGCCTCGCTTGGGCGAGAAAGCCCTGGATTTTAATGAGTTTCTGGAACTCTCTCTCTTGGGCGAGAGATGTCTCGCTTGAGCGAGAAGAGGTCTCGCTTAGGCGATAGTACCTTCGCCTGGGCGAGGAAAGCTTCAGTTTATTTGGGATTTCAAGAGGAATTGTCGCTTGAGCGACTAGGGGCGAGGGACAATGTGGAAAGATGGAAATAAGATGATGTTGAGAACAATGCGATGAACCTGGGTAGGGTGTGTTGTGATATAAAAGTTGTGGAACGAGATCATGGCTTAGATGAGAAGCATGACTCCAGAAAAGTGTTAAAGCATTGTTTATATTTATGCCTTGTTGGGCGAGTATCCGACTTGAGGTCGTGAACTAGAGGGTACCCTAGTAAGGATACATGATATCATTGAACAACGATCGACCGACCGTAAGAGGCTTGGTCATGTGACCGTCCAGGAGTATTCGGTGGTGGGTTATTGTGATTGAGATGTTACCTTGAGCATGTACGGTTGACGTACTATCGGGTCCCACGACAAGCATTCCTTGTCGGGAGATGGCTTAAGGATGAGCCAATCATGTGTTCGATTAATACATTTGCATTTGACTCTGATTAAGAATGCATTGCATTGTGACCATGAAGTAGTGGAGAGGAAATGACGGGA
>NC_032023.1:3958072-3970792 GCF_001865875.1 Lupinus angustifolius | reverse complement strand
ATTGGTAATATTGAAATAAATGGTAAGTTATGTATTACTTCATGATGTCAATGATAAATGATGAATTATATGCTAAAATATATTTTATGTCTGAGCGTGATATTCTGAGTAAGTCCACGCCGTCAATGAATTTATGTTCATTAGATGTCTTACTCTCTCTGTTGTATTGTTCTTGTTTTGTATATGTTTGCTATGCAGATGGCCAACAAAAGCACTCACATCCGAGGATATCACTTCATGATGTCCCCGACGGGACAATGGGATAGTGATGGTCACAGATACACATACACAAGCCCCTACGATCTGTCGTTGCACATGGTGTGCAACGGGTCATCGATGATGATCCCTCAACCTGACACCTACATTGATGCTTCCTTCACCTTGCCGCCAAGGAGGCTGAGGACTCCAGAGGATGGACTTCGATACCCGCCAGTCAAGAGTGATGGCGCTGCTCCCTCCCACGGTCGTAGGGCGTGGTCAAATTGTTTGGATGCTCCGTCATCCAGCAGAGCCCAGAGGAGCCGGGTTCTTGGAGGAGGTCCCTGCAAGAAGACTCCGGTTTTGAGAATGTCATCCCCTCCAATTATGCCGCTGGGTTATGGCATAATGAAGTGGAGGAAGATGAGGAGGAGGACGAGGTTGTCGAGCTTGTAAATGTAGAGAGCTCGGTGGAGGGGATCGACCTCGTGTCGGACTCAGAAGAGGAGGAGGACCTGAGTGAGGGGTCCAGCATTCCTGGAATCTTTTGAGTCAGCTTGTGGGCCAGTCGATGTCCCCTTTTTGTTTTGATGGGGGCTGTGTTTATTTTGATTTTGTATATATTAGTAGCGAGGCAGTTTCCGCCTTTATCGACCTAGTTGTATGAACTAATTATTACTTAACCGATTATATGCATTGTGTTATTCAGAAAATTGTGAATCAGGTTAAGTTATCATTCGATAACGATAAGTCGATTTTATGCATTCGAGTTACTTAAAGTGATGTCCCGGAAAAGGAAGGTTTTAAAAGGAGGCAATTTTATGTCACTAATTAAAAAAAAATTTACCCATTTTTCCGGAATGTTTTTGAGAAGTATTTTTTTGGGGCGTTACATATAGACCTTTATTTCTAGAAATATTATTTTTCATGAGCATATCTTTCCATATACCTCACCAGATGCAGGTCATTCTTACCTTGCTGAGAAGCCAACCAACCTTCAGGATGATATAAAGGACAATAATGATCTTAGCTTTCTTGACTATGGCACAACTAGCCATACCAACCCACATTAATGCAGTCACAATCATAACATCAGGGATATCATTTCTTATTCATCAAACCATGATTCTACCACCCAACCTTCTGACCGTGTTGGTACAGACCTCACTACATCTGATACACTAAGAAGATCCACTAGAACTAGGTCTGCCCCATCGTATTTGAAATATTTTCATTGCAGTTTTATGAGTTCCACTTATCCTATTTCATCTCCAGGTATCACACACATTCTCTCTAAAGTTTTAGACTATCACAAATTATCCCCCAAAAATTGCACTATGCTTTATCAATAGTTATTAATAATGAACCCAAGACTTTCAAGCAAGCTAGCAAATGCCAACATTGGGTTAAGGACATAACAGATGAATTAGATGCTCTTACTTTGAATAACACATAGACTATTGTTGATCTTCCCCCAGGTAAAACTGCCATAGGGGTTAAGTGGGTTTATAAAATTAAGTATAACTCAGATGGGGCATAGAGAGATACAAGGCCAGATTGGTGGCCAAAGGGTATACCCAAATAGAGGGCTTAGATTACTTTGACACCTTTGCTCATATTGTCAAGTTAACCACTGTGAGGCTTCTTCTTGCCTTTGCTTCCTCACATGATTGGTTATTACATCAAGTGGATGTTAATAATTCTTTTATTAATGGTGATCTTCATGAATAAGTTTACATGAAATTCATACCCGTTGTGATTCCTCCTAAACCAAATCAGGTTTGTAGATTACATAAATCTCTCTATGGCTTCAAACAAGCCTATAGGCAGTGGTATACTAAGCTATCATCCACCCTTTTTTTATCTAAACTACAAACAATGTCATCATGATCATTCTCTTTCACTAAGAATAATGGAGACAAGTATAGTATCCTTCTGGTTTATGTTAATGATCTCATCCTAGGAGGTACTGACCATACTAAGATCACTCATGTTAAAGGTCATTTGCATAAACTTTTCAAGATAAAAGACCTTGGACCTTTAAAGTATTTTCTTGGCCTAGAAGTATATAGAACTCATCAAGGGATTAGTCTTTGTCAAAGGAAATATGCCCTTGACATTTTATCTAACATTGGTTTTCTCTCCTCTAAACCTTTTTCCACTCATATGGTTAAAACCACAAGGCTTCATAAAAAATGATGGGGACCCTTATCATGATCATGTACTTTATAAGAGTTTGGTTGATAGATTGTTATATCTAACTAATATTAGGCCTGATATAACCTATATTGTTCAGCAGCTTAGTCAATTCATGGCTAATCCTACTCAAACTCGGTACAAAGCTTTAACAATGGTCCTAAGGTATCTCAAGTCTTTATATGGTTGAGGATTATTCTACCCTACTACTTCTATTATGCAACTTAAGGCCTTATGTGATTCTAATTGGGGTGCTTGTGTAGATTTTAGAAAATCCATATCTGGTTATTGTGTTTTTCTAGGTAATTCTCTAATTGTTTGGAGGTGTAAGAAACAACTAACTGTTGTTAGATCTTATTCTGAGGCTGAGTATAGAGCTTTGGTTGTCACTTCATGTGAAATTCAATGGTTAAACTTTCTACTTGATTTATTTTTTGTTTCTTTTATCACTTCTACTCTTCTTTATTGTGATAGTGCTTCTACTTGTCACATTGCTAATAATGTTGTTTTTCATGAAATGACAAAACATATAAACATAGATTGTCATGTTGTACGTGAGAGACTTCAATATAAACTCTTCCACTTGTTGCATGTTTCTACTATTGATTAGTATGCTTACAAAGCCTCTTGATCCTACACCTTTTCATCACTTGCTGACCAAGCTGGGAATTCTCAACGTTCATTCTCCAGCTTAAGGGGGAGGGGGTGTATTGCAAGTATTGTAGAACGCAGATATTGTTTTCAAGCTAAAGCCAACTTGTTTTCTGTTTGGATAGTATAAAGACAAAGTGCAGATAGTTTTTTTCTGCAACAATGCTTTTCTTTTTAATACAATGCCTTTTTCATTCAATTTGTTAGTTATACTATTTTTAGGCAAGTAGGTTAGTTGGTAGTTTTGTTAGTTAAGAAATATAGTTGTTGGGCTTGTTGCTTGTAATCCAAGTCTTGTATAAATAAGCTTTTGGCTTTCTATTTTGGAATAAGAATAGAAGAGCTATTATTCAGTAAAATCATTTTACGTTTTTAAGAAGTGATTTATGAAAAGAGAGAAAACCTTTCATGTGAAAAAGATAGAGTTTTTTTAGCATCATTGGAAAAAGTTTTTTTTTCATATATTGAGAGTTTTAAAGATTTCATTTTGTGAATCTTATTCATTCATTTTTACCTTTGTGTGTGAGATTCATCAAGGGGTTGCGTTATGAATTGTTAGTGTATGTTTTAGCATACTGAAAGTGTATTAGAAAGTTGTACACATCTTTTATGATCAATTTTGTAAATTTATCTTTTTGAAAGTGTGAGGTATCACCTAAGAGAAATAGAGAAATTTGGGAGAAATCGTAGGCTATGGTCAAGGTCCAAGAAGAGGTCTCATTGAGATACTTAGTTAGAAGTGGTCCAAGAGAAGTCTTGGTGAAGAATTATTTTGTAATAAACATTTGATTTCTTCTAGTGAAGAAAATCTTCCAATATCAGAATGGGAGACCTGAATGTAGATTGATAATGGATTTACAATCGAACCAAGATAAATCGGTTGTGTGTCATCTTCTCTCTTTCCCTACTTTTACTTATTACAAATATCGCATTTTCGCATTATTTAATAGCATTCATTTAGTGATTATTGCATAAGTAAATCTCACATTCTATAATCATTTTATGAACATATTAGATTAGTTTAATAACTGTTTTTTTGATGCATCAAGAACCAATTTTTTTTTAAGAAAACCATTTGATTAATCAATTATGTTTTCATATAATCGGTTAAGTTAAACTCTGTGTTAATTGATTGACTCTTCATTTAATCGATTAAGACCAATAGTTTTTTTTGGAATATTTTTTGCATTTCGAATCGAGTTTAATTGCAATTAAAAGTTAAAACTACCTATTCACTCCCCCTCTAGGTAAAAAAAAGAGTCATTGTTAACCAACAATTATGTTAAACAATGGAGCTGTACTTGGACATGGAATTCTAATTTTATGTTTTAAATCTTTGTACAATACAAACATGGAATTACAATTCAAAGTCAATATCGATGCGAATGGAGTTGAAATTAAAATTATAATTTCAATCCTCCACTAATATGAACCTCCTTGAAGGGGGTGTGTTTGTTTCTCGATCGTTCTTGATTGAAGGTCTATTTGTATTTGTAAATCGTTAATGATTGAAATTTGTCTGAACTTGATTAAGTGATGAGTGTATTTTGGTTTGAGATGGAATGTGTATGAATGAGTTGTGTTTGAGTAAATGGATTTGTATTTTGATTAGGATAAGAGAAGATGGTGAAGATTGAAAAGATGAAGGCGCCACAAACACAAGTGTTTGATAAGCCAAAGTTGTTCACCACAAGCAATGATGCTTGATGAGAACTCAAGTAAGGTGCCACACCAATAGTGATAAGCATATGAATGCCATAAGGAAGATTCTTTGATAAGTTCTAAGTTAGGAGTAAAGCTCGACTAAAAAATAAATAATCCAAACAAAATTTGAAGTATTTATTCAAATGTGTAAATTGGTTACATATAGTAGGGAATTTGGCCATGCCTTATTTTACACGTGAAAAAGAGTGTAAATTGCATTGATTAACTTTCTTAATACAACTCCACATGTGCTTTTTCGTGTTAAGGCAATAATTTGAATTGAGGGATGAATCTCCATTGGCTTCACACATCCACATTATGAATTGAAGGATGATATCTTCTCTTGGTGTAAATAAGGAAACAAATCATTTGTCTTGATGTCTTCCCAAACGAGTTGCTCACACTATAGCGAGAAATTAAGTTGCTTTTCATTTGAATCACATTCCCAGATCAGATATGATTTGGCCAGCCCTCAATTTACATTCCCAAATGGATTGAGTTCAATAAAGCAAAGAATTAAGTTTCTTTTCATTTGAATCACACGCCCAAATAGGGTTGAGTTTAGCCAGCCTTGAATTTACACGCCCAAATCAAATTTGAATTGATGGGATTTCCTCTTGGTGCAAATAAGGAATGGATTTATTTGTGTTAATGCTTTCCCCACGTGTTGCTCTTGATAAGGAAAGGATTTGAAGTTTGGATTGAGCCGCTCATTTGAATTACACGCTCCCAATATGAATTGAAAGGTTGAGATTTTGGCTTGGAACAAATATGGTAATTGGTGAATTGGCTATCCTTGGAATTCATGCCAAACCAATAAGGAAGGTATTTACTCCTTCATAATTCAGATTGTAGCCTTGACTTGCCACACTTAAACTATTAAGGAAACTTCTTCCTTGGTCTTCACGCCCAAACTAAAAAGGAAAGGATTCAAAGGCCTTAGAATCTCATGATTTGTTGTACCTGATTTAGATGAATAATAATATCCAGAAGAAAAGTAAAGTGTTTGGCCATATTAAGCCAAATATCACCCAAAATGAAAATTTTAAATTGTTCTTAAAAACAAAGAAATAAAAATAATTCATATTCTACTTGTGGGATAAAAAAAACTCCACTTTATTAAATACAACTCAACAATGTAACCCTCAATTGGCTCACATCATCCGCCCTAAACAACCTTGCAGTAATCAATTGTTGAAATATTTAGAAAATCTATGAAGCATGGCTCCTTTAAAATTGTTAATGTATTTGTGTATGAGAGTACGTGTCAGGATAGTACATGTTAGGTACTAGTGGCTAAGTATCTAATATGTATTGATTTACTACTATTATTATTATTAATATTATTATTATTATTATCATTTGAATATACATACCAGGTATCTTTGGGTACGCTTATTCCAAAACTATTTTATATTTGGCTGAGAACTTAATGTTTTTTCTTTTTCTTTTTTCCACATACATACAATGATGTTAAATCTAACACAAATAATTAGTCATCATCCTCATATTTAATGGATTTTAAGCATAAACTTCCGATCCTAAAACACTTGTACCATGTGGTAGCTTTAGCCTTACTCATCTTTACCCTATATAGATTACTTCTGAATTTATATTAATGTACTTCTGGGTTAGATTTTTCTTTTAAATTATTATTTCCTCTATTCATATTTATACTAGATAACGAACAAAACATTGATCTAGTAGTATAATGTCTCATTAAATCTTTAAAAAGATAAAAAAGTTAAGAGTTCAATTTATGTGAACGACACTTATTGAGAAGAACAATCACACACCCCATAAGAAATTAGTTCATTACTCATAAGGTAAGAAAATACCGTTGATAGTACCAAAAAATTAATCATAGATATGTCATAACTTGCAAGATAGGTCAAAACTGAAAGTTGTAAAAAATGGGTAGACACCATTCTTAAACTCTACCAATCATTATTCTATTTAAAGGCTTAATTTATTGGTTTTCATCAACTAATATGCATTTTAGCATATTAGTCATTAGAAGACATGTCAGACCTGAAGTAAAGCTAACATAAGTCCCACCTATTTCAACCTTGATTGAGACTCATTTATAAGTTTTATTAAATAACATGTCCTAATATAGGCTTGTAGGTCATGTTTTAAGTATGTCACTCTATCCCTTATAATGTAGTCTATAAAATGCTAATAGGAAAGTTTAATAGGAAATCCTTTACTCACACCATCCCGTGTTGGAAATATGTCTAACCTCAATTAATGTGGTCAGGGTCTAAATTCATTGAACTGTTTCACTTAATTAATTTAAAGCTCAAATTTAAAATAGGATTTTAGTCTATAACTGATCTCTTATAGTATATCAATAAAATACTGATAACATCACCACTCATATTTATTCATTATTAATTTTTTTAAATATAAGTAATATTAAATGAATGAAAAATAATATACTTATAAATCTTTAAACTGATAATAGATATATATTACATTCACATGATAATTACTACACTTTCATACAAAATTCAATTTGACAAGCAATTAAAAATTGAAACTTATATTTTATAGCAAGCCTCAAAGTATGTATGTGCTTGGGGTTGATTGTGCAATAATTTAGGTATCATTACATTATTACTTGTCATTTTAAGACACCCCAATCTTGAGAAACCAAAGATAAAATTAATGTTAGATATACATGTAACACATTATTTTACAGCCGTATGATTTTTACTTCATATTATTTTCATATTTATAGTGTAACTATGCCATATTATCCAGATGTGAGTAGAGCATTGATGTGATGGAAGCTTTGTTCTAAAGGGAGTAGGAAACTGCATCAGGAAAAGAACTAAAAACCAATCAGAGAGGCCATTGCAATCCAACTAGGATCCTCTATATCTAAATTTCTTCTCCTTATATCTCAAGTCAGTTATATTTCACCAAATAGTATAAAATGTTACCTCATATTCTTTTTATTTTATTTTTCAAATATATGATAATTTTTTATTGGACAATCAGACACAAAATGTAGGACACCTAATCCTCCTTCTATTGCAATCCAAATCTTTTCCAAAGAAGATCCCACACATTGACCTTGCTTTCTAATTTAATAATGAGTGTAATATTTAGCACATCAATCACTATTTATTTGTATTAATTTTTTTGAATGATCAATAATAATTAAATATGAATGATAGATAAAGTAATGATAATGTACAAAATTCATATACAATGCATACATTTCTTTTATCTTTAATAATTCACCTAACAAATTTTTTAATCAAGCAGAAAGAACACACTGGTCAAGACGCGCACTCAGATTGAATTTCAAAACGCATATTTTAGCTCACACTTTTATAAACATTAATATCAATATCATTAAGCAGACTCAGATTTGCTTTTGTTGGGGGAAGAAATCAAGCATTATTATTCTGCTTGTCTTTTGTTCTGAACTAAGAATATTAGCTTTGCCACTGGTTCTTTTATTATTCCAACAGAGAGGGCAATGATAAGTGTTATGACTTTTTCAAATTCTCCTTTTTGTTTAGGGAAGAAAATAAGAAGAGAGAAATATAGGAGAAAGATAATGAAAAGAAAGAAAGAGAAGAGAAAGATGTGAGAAATAGATTAAAATTTGGTGTTGTTTGGTTGTATAGAAAAAGAAGATAAATGAGTGATTAAACTTCCAGAATGAAGATCACATGTCCCACTTTTGGTCTCTCATTTATGTACCAATCTAATTAAAAAGTAACACATAAGTAAAAAGAAAAATCATAAAAAAAGGAAATATTTTTTTATATTATTTGGTGGAATGTGATTAGCTTAGAATATATAGGCAAAAATATTTTGGAACAGGTAATCTTTGTTCAAATTCATCCAATCTTCCTCCCCCATTTTATTCTCTCTTCTAAAACTCTCTCCCTAACCCCTAACCAAAGGAGAGAAAAAGAACTCTTCTCTCCAATTTTTCTTCTTCATTCTCTTTCTCCTCCATTTCCTCTCTAACAAAGGAAAGTGCTTCCTTTGGTATAGATGATTTTGAGAGGAAAGAAAAAAAGAGAGATTGGAGAGAGATTTATATTTTCCTTCATTTGATTGATGAGAGATTTATATTTTCCTTCATTTGATTGATGAGAGAAATAGAGTAGATAGAAGAAAAACTAGTGGGTCCCACGCAAAAAAATTTCTCCCCAACTTCGAGAAGAAAGTAAGAAGAAATGACACTCCTTATGTCATTTTTACAAATTTGACCATATGCCATTTGTCATTAGCAATATGTATTTCTAAATTAAAAGTAAAAATACATATATAACATGACATTTAAAAAATTATATTCTATATAATATTCAATCTATAAATTTACAAAAATTTAAATTAATAAACTTAAATTTTATTTTTAATTAATAACAAAATAATATTTTTTTCTCTCCTTTATTTTAGAGGTACTTTTGTCAATTGAGCTACAATATCATATCTCTCTTCTTATTTTCTATCCAACCAAACAAAAGAGAAAGAGAAGAAAATACATCTTTCTATTCATTTTCTCTCCTTATTCTCTTATACCAAACATTACAAAAATCTACTTTATTTCTTCTCTTTCTCACATTTTTCTCGCTTCTTACTTTCTCTTGTCAACCAAATAAAGCATTAAACATCTATTTGGTTGGAGAGAATTATCAAAGAAAGAGAAAAGAAAGAGAGAGTTGTAGGAGAAAGAGAATCTTTTTCTCATTTGGTATGAGAGAATACGGAGAGAAAGAAAATAAAAGTGGTGGGACCCACCAACTTTTAGTTTCTTCCCTAATTTGAGAAGAAATGGTAAATGAAGAAGGTTTTTTTGACATTTACAATAATACCCTTAACTTTATCAAATACTCATTATTATTTAAAGGATAAAATTGTCCTTTTCGTAAAAATATATTTTCTCTCCTTTCTAATTCTTTCATATTTCTTTCCTACCAAACAACCCTTACAATCAACTCTCATTTCTTTCTTTCTACTCATATTCTTTCTTTTTATCTTCTCTCATCTCATTTTCTTGTCTAATATAAACTCTTTAAAAAACAATTTTCCTTCATAATAAACTCAACATTTGTATCAATAAGGCATTTATCTAGTGGTATAAAGTTTCACTTGATTCTCAGAATGACTAAAAGATTAAAAGTGTGATTCCTGGATGCAACACCTATTAGGAGAAACAACCATGAACTCATAAGGGATTAGTTTCTTACCAAATGTGAGAAATACTTTTGGTAATGCAAAAAAACTCAACATTTGTCCATAAATTGAACCAATGTCTATATAAAACTCATGGAAAATGCCACAAAGGTAGTCAGAAGACAATGAAGTGGTTAAGGTGAAAAGCTTAAAGAACCATGTCCATAAAATTCATTGACATATTAATATTTATCTATAAAATAATGCCACGAACTATGTTGCGGGTGCTCTTAGAAGTATATGAAGTATGAAATAAGAATCATGTTGAAGGATAATTTCAATAGGCACGACATTAACCCTTAGTTTCCAGTGTTCATAAATCCTACTTTCTCAATTTCTTTTGTCTATACTACAAATATTCTTCACAGAAGACAATAGCATTAGATGATAAGAAAAGAAACTTTAAGATGAGAGATAAGTAATGTACTTATAACCAAGTGGCATGGTAACTATATATTTGGACAAAACTTTTTCTTTCCTTTACTTTTGAGGTAAATTGCAATGTCTCTTAGTAGTAATTTACCCACAAGAAAAGAGTGCGAATTAAACGAGCTTGAGGCTACGTTGACTTCAATAGAAAAGTGTAGCATGTACTAGGTAGCAGCAGTTTTGAAAGGAGTAGATGTTTATTGCGTCACAAAAGTTGACCTTCTAGGATTTATTCACAATAAGGTGGGTTGGGTATGCTATGCAATGCAATAGGACATTATCTTTTCAGAAGGATAGAAAGCATCTTCTACTTGTAGGCTCCAAAACCCTAAGATTCTTCTTTTTTTAATTTCTCTAAGTTACTCATTTTACCAAGTAGATAAATTACATGTCATTCATATATTGATCTACCATTCTCAACATTACAATTTGCTTCTATCAAAATCTTTGTTAAGAAGATGCTAAAATTTTAGGAAAATAGTAGAGAGTTATAAGGTAGTACTGGATACGATCAATGTTTTTATCATATTTTTGTGAATGTAATACTTGAATATTTATTGACATATTTGGTCCTGTTGTGATATAAGGTATGTCCAAGAACTAATATGTCTTATTTATAATAATAAAGTCGTATTCATTTTTTATCTTGTTATCATATTCATTGTTTATCAAAATAATTAATATGAAAGGTTCTTAGTTAAAATTAGAGACTTATTATTATAATGAAAAATAATTTTTTTATAATTTTAATATAAAAATTGTTCTTGATTATAAGATTATTAAGCTCAGGACATTATTAATCCAGATAGATCAATATACGTGTAATAGTCTTTATGAGATAAAAATATATCTCATTCGTTAAATTGCACATATAAATGGTGCATATAGAGATATGACCATTGAACTAACTCAAAACAGAATTCCTAATAATTAATATATTACATTTGAATTGTCAATAGGATATTCTTATGAAGAAATATATTTTTTCCTTAGACTTGAGATTATCATAGTTATTAATAAGTTATTTATTATATTTTGATATCGGACACTTAGTATCTTATGATGTTAGTTGAATGATTATTAGGTATAATTAAATTCTTGTATGATTAATGATTAATCAAGAAAGAATCCACCAACTCATAGTAATGAGTTTGAGCTCTATAGAAATAAAGACTTTGGCCAAGGAAAATGAATAAATGAAGAAATGAGTTTCTTAAGTCATTCAATACATGTTAACTTATTAGAATTTTACAATTATACCATATTCTAGAGTTAATCTTTTAATGATTCTAAAGTAAAAGATATTACTTCATTTCTATCCGGCCGCTAAGGAGCGTCGCTAGATGCCAACCTTGATTAGTGAACTAATGAGTTAATTTACATCCAGTTTAGTAATGAACCTACATGGTCACAAACTAACGAGTGTTCTGATTTTTGTTGGACAAAAAAATATTATTGATTAAATTAAATATTATTATATTTTTTGCTAGCACCAAAAAAATACAAATAATATTATTTAGTCATATGTAATATAATTAAGTGAGACTTGATTAATATATTTCAAAGGTTTTTTAAATTAATAAAAAATTGATAGGATCAATGATTAATTTAAACATTTGAAAAATTAAAAGCAAAATAACACATTAAATGGTAATAATGTGCAGTTGCTAAAAATTAGCAAGTGAATTGATTGAAGATGTTCTTGCTTAATGCATATAAATTAGAGGATGTGCATATAGATATAAAAAAGCAAAAGAAGAAAATGTGTTATTCTTCAATATTTTTTGGTTTTGCCATTTTGTTTGAAATATTAGGCTATTGTGTTGACTCATTTTATTTCACGGATCAAGTGTTGATAGAATAAGGATCGGTCTTGGTATGGATACACGTGTAGCAACTTCATACTTTTGAAAGAGGAATTTCGAAAGCAATCACAGTCTCTTGAGATATTCTTAAAGCAATTTTGCCTCATTGTTACAATATATACATATTTTAACACAAATAGATAAATTATTTCTCTATTGTGTGATGTTAGGAACACACATATTTAACCTTCAAATTATATGCAAGCTTGTGTGTTTTTAATTTATGGTGAAATTATTGGTTTTGGAAAGTAATACAAATTATTGAGACAATGATAAGGCAAAATGGTTGATTGTGAATATATTTTTTTTGTGATGTTTTGAATGTTATTGTTCTTTAAAATTACACACTGTACCTTTTTTTTAAAATTTCATCACACAGTGACCCTTAATTCAAAGTGATTGAACTATTGATGCAAATTATCACACTGTCAACAGTGTAAGTATCAGAGTGCAACTAAGGGGGGGGGGGGGG
>NC_032023.1:3957349-3957972 GCF_001865875.1 Lupinus angustifolius | reverse complement strand
AGAGTAACACAATCCTAGACACACTCTAAGACTCAGGCTCAGAATTGTCTTCATCAACTTCCATTATGCTCAGCTTAGAGGAGAGACAGTGAAGTTCATATTGGATTTGCTGATTCTGTGTATCGAGAGCATCCATCCGGTTAGTGATGTAGCCTCGAAGAGAATGCAGTTCGTCCATAATCATCTGGTTTGAAGGGATAGATAAGGAAGATTGAGCATGAAACTCAGAAGGTGGTGGTGTGCAAGGGCTAGGTTCTATTTGGTCAGTAGAGGCAGGATGTTTATCGGTTGAGTGCCTGTAGGTGCGACCACTTTTATCGCGAGGATCAGCAGAAAAACCCATTTTGTGGACAACTTCCACATCAATCTTGCTTTCGCGAAGATTTAGAGGTACCTTAGTTTCACCATTTGTAGACACACCGAAATGTTCTATTGCGAGGATCAGCAGAAAAACCCATTTTGTGGACAACTTCCACATCAATCTTGCTTTCGCGAAGATTTAGAGGTACCTTAGTTTCACCATTTGTAGACACACCGAAATGTTGTAGAAAATTTGTTATGAGGATTGCATAAGGCAAAGGACTTTGAGTTCCTCGAACATTCCACATTTGCCTCATTATCAT
>NC_032023.1:3956795-3957249 GCF_001865875.1 Lupinus angustifolius | reverse complement strand
CATCATTAGCAAGAAGCTTTGCTAAATCAAGTGGGTTAGACTCCATAGATGTTCCTTGACTCCTTTGTGAAGCATTGGTTTTATGTTTCTTGGAAGAGGAAGCCATGGATGTGAGTTTGGAGTTTTAGGTTTTTGGGTTTTGGGATTTTGGGGTTTTTGATTCGGGGTACTAATCACGAAAATAATGGTGTAGAAGTGTTTAGAATGAACAATGTGATATGAATGGACACAAAAATTACCCAAAAAGGTTAAGAAATGAAGATTCTAGAGGGAAAATGATTGACCACGAGTTAGAGAGTAGAGGGAAGAAGATGAGGTTCTGAAAAATGCAATTTTCCCTTAAATACCTGCTTGGAGTAATCAGTTACTTATTCTGAGTAATCGGTTACTCTAATTTAAAATTTTAAAAATTGACAAACAACAGGTTTGAGTAACCGGTTACTCAAAGTGGGTA
>NC_032023.1:3951270-3956695 GCF_001865875.1 Lupinus angustifolius | reverse complement strand
ATTTTAGAGTTTTGAAAAAGATTTTAACCCAAAAATAGAAGCATATAAACATAAATGGACACAATTAAGTTTAAGTAGGCATGAGATAACACGGTGAAGCATACATATAATCATATAAAAGCATTTTTAGGACAAGTAAGCTTCCTCAAGAATGCCTAGTTCAAGTCTAATTTTATAAAAAGGTTCTTTTGCCAAAGGTTTAGTGAAAATGTCTGCTAGTTGATTATGAGTATCAACATATTTGACAGATACATCCTTCTTTTGAACATGGTCCTTTAGAAAGTGATGTCTTATATCTATATGTTTGGTTTTAGAATGCATAATCGGATTCTTTGTGAGATTAATAGCACTAGTATTATCACATTTCAGCGGAGTGCAGCCTAAGTCTAAGCCATAATCTCGTAATTGTTGCTTAAGCCACAACACTTGGGCACAACAACTACCTGCTGCTATGTATTCAGCCTCAGCAGTGCTTAGAGCTACACATGCTTGTTTCTTGCAAGACCAAGAAACTAAAGCATTGCCTAAAATGTGACAAGTACCACTTGTACTTTTTCTCTCAGATTTGCATCCAGCAAAATCTGAATCCGAGTATCCAACCAGTTCACATATACTTTCTTTAGGGTACCACAATCCAACGTCATTTGTACCTTTTAGATATTTCAAAATTCTCTTAACAACAACTAGGTGTGATTCTTTAGGTTTAGATTGATAGCGAGCACACAGACATACACTAAACATTATATCAGGTCTACTAGCAGTTAAGTACAAGAGAGATCCGATCATACCTCGCTATTTAGATATTTCAATACATTTATCGGGTTCATCTGCATCGATGTATGTTCTTGATCCCATGGGAGTAGCGATCGGCTTGCAGTCATCCATATCAAATAATTTTAACAAGGCTTTGCAATATTTGGATTGACTCACAAAGATGCCATTATCAAGTTGTTTTATTTGAAGTCCAAGAAAATAGTTCAACTTACCCATCATGGACATTTCAAATTCCCCTTGCATCATTTTGCTAAAATCACTACACAAATTTTCATTAGTAGAACCGAAAATAATATCATCAACGTAAATTTGAACTAATAAAGTATGATGATTAATTTTCTTAATAAATAGATAAAGTTGAAAATTAAGAGAACAAGCATATGCAAGCAATAGCCTAATAGCTTCAAGTCTAGCAACAGGAGCAAAGGTTTCATCAAAGTCAATACCTTCTTCCTGATTGTATCCTTGGGCTACTAGTCTAGCTTTGTTTCTAACAATAATACCATTTTCATCAGATTTGTTTCTAAAAACCCAACGGGTTCCTATAACATGCTTATTCTTAGGTCTAGGAACAAGTTCCCATACCTCATTTCTTTCAAACTGGTTTAATTCTTCTTTCATAGCAAGAATCCAGTGCTCATCTTCGATTGCATCATTAATCTTAGATGGTTCAATTTGAGAGACAAAAGCCATGTTTAAACATGCATCAAGCATTCTGCGTGTAGTTATACCTTTACTCATATCGCTGATGATGTTATCAATAGGATGGTTTCGATGGGTCCTCCATTCTTTAGGCAAGTCTGAGTGGTTATGCTCTTCTTGAGAGGATAGATCATCATCCGTTCTCAATTCCTCAGTATTGGTTGTAATGTCAACAATAGAAGTTTCTTTGGTAGGAGAACTTGGTAAGTCATCATCATCACAAGATACTACATCCTTTACAACAAGATTAGTTTCATGAAAAGATACATGAACTGATTCTTCCATGGCTAGAGTCCTTTTATTTAAGACTCTATAGGCTTTACTCGTGAGAGAATAGCCAAGGAAGATTCCTTCATCTGCTTTTGCATCAAACTTACCCAAGTTGTCTTTACCATTGTTTAAAACAAAACACTTACAGCCAAATACATGTAGATGAGAGATGTTTGGTTTTCTTCCTTTAAAGAGTTCATAGGGGGTTTTCTTAAGAATTGGCCTTATAAGAACTCGATTCGAAACGTAACAAGCAGTGCTAACTGCATCAGCCCAAAAATATTTTGGGAGGTTAGTTTCATTCAACATTGTTCGAGCTAGTTCTTCTAAGGACCTATTCTTTCTCTCTACAACACCATTTTGTTGTGGTGTTCTAGGAGCAGAAAAGTTGTGATTGATCCCTAGATCATCACAAAATTCTTCGAAAGAAGAGTTTTGAAATTCTCCCCCATGATCACTTCTTATAGCAGCGATTTTTAAAGATTTTTCATTTTGGACTCTTTTAGCATAAATGCTAAAGGCTTTGAATGCCTCATTCTTATGGACTAAGAATAGAGTCCAAGTGTATCTAGAGAAATCATCTACTATAACTAGAGCATAATAATTTCCACCAAAACTTTTTGTCCTTGAGGGACCAAATAAATCCATGTCAAGCAATTGTAATGGTCTATCAGAAGAAACTACATTCTTTGGTTTAAAAGACGTTTTTGTTTGCTTACCCATTTGACAAGCACTACATAGTTTGTCTTTAACAAACTTCATTTTAGGTAAGCCAACAACCAAGTCTTTCTTAATTAGCTTATTCAAATGTTCCATATGAATGTGAGCTATTCTCCTATGCCAAAGCCATGCATCATTATTATCATTTGCAACTAAACATGTTACAGGTAATGCAGAATTTATGTCAATCATATAAATGTTATTTATTCGCTTACCGACAAGTTTAGAGTTATTGGAATCCTTACTTTTGATGATGCATTTGTCTGGGTAGAATGCCACTTGAAATCCTTTGTAGCATAATTGACTTATGCTTAGAAGGTTATGCTTGAGTCCTTCAACATATAATACTCCTTCTATTGTAGTTGAGGGTGGCTTTCCAATTCTACCAACTCCAAGTATTCTTCCTTTGTTATTGTCACCATATGTGACGTATCCTTTGTCCCTTGGAGTCAGGACAGAGAATTTGCTTTTATCGCCCGTCATATGTTTTGAGCAGCCACTATCCAGATACCATAAGTTGCAGGCGTCTCTCAAATCTTCCTGCAAAACAGATTACGCTTTATTAGGTATCCAATATTCCTTGGATCCTAAGGGGTTAGTGCCTTTCTCAACCCATTTATATTTTCCTAGGGGTACACCATATCTTCTAATTTGACAAGTATTTGGTGTATGCCCAAGCATTTTACAATATGTACATATGGGTTGATGAGCATGTATCCTAGATTTTTCATGAGTATGGATACTTTCCTTTTGGAAGATTATTTTTCTTTTGACACTTGGTTTCTTAAAACCATGGCTATTAGAATAGCCTAGACCTCTACGGTCTGATAAGTGTCTTTGATCATTTATGATCTTTTCTAAACTCTTTCCACTCTTGTTGAGTTTATTGAGTTCAAGACTCAATGTTGAAACTTTAGTCTTAAGGGTGATGCAATTTTGGCATGAGGATGATGAAGGTTTATTTCTAAATGTATTTAATTCAGATTTCTGTTTTAGAAATATTTTAGACAATTTAACGTATTCATCATGCAAATCATTGAATGCAGTTTGAAGTTCGGAAGGAGAAAATAGGTTAGAATCATTTACCTCTTCATCATCTGAGTGATGAGATGCCATAAGTGACAAGTGAGCTTGTTCTTCATTTTCTGTCTCAGATGCATAACTGGTGTCGTTATCTTCCCAAGCTATGTATGCCCTTCGTCCGGTCTTAGTGTCGTTCTTTCCTTTGAAGGAACTTTTCTTTAAGTTTGGACAGTCCATCTTCAAATGGCCAGTTTTGCCACATTCAAAGCATGTAAAATTTTGACTTGAGTTGGAGGCATCATTGTTCTTGGAGAACTTCTTTATTTGACCACTTCTTGCACCTTTGTTCCTTTTAAGGAACTTGTTGAATTTCTTTACGAACATGCTCATGCCATCTGAATCATCCTGGTCTGATTCGTCACTGAATGAATCATATTTGTCAATTTTTGCTTTTAGAGAAATGTTTTTCTTCTTTTTCTCTTGTTCCTCATGTTGGTCTAATTGGCTAAGTTCTAACTCATGTTCCTGCAATTTTTCAAACAAGGCAGCCAATGACATTTTTGAAAGACTTTTCTTTTCAGATATAGCAGTTACCTTTGGTTGCCAAGTCCTGGTAAGTGATCTCAAGACTTTCAGATTTAGATCACTGTTTGATAGAACTTTTCCGAGTGCCAGAAGGTGATTTGTAAGATGAGTGAATCTCTTTTGTAGATCAATGATATTTTCTCCAGGTTTCATGCGAAACATTTCATACTCTTGGGAGAGAGTATTAAGTCTTGACCTTTTTACCTCTTCGGTTCCTTCATGAGTTGTTTCAAGGGTGTCCCACATTTCCTTTGAAGATTTGCAATTAGATACCCTGAAAAACTCATCAATGCCAAGTGCAGAGGTTAGTATGTTCTTTGCTTTCAAATCATATTTTACCTTCTTTTTATCTTTATCGTTCCATGATGTTTTCGGCTTTATTTCTCTTACACTGTTAATAACAGTGAAGGGAACATAGGGTCCTTCTTCAATAGCATTCCAAATATCCAAATCCTGGGATTCAATGAAAATCCTCATTCTGATCTTCCAGAAGTCATAGCACTCTCCAACAAAGCTTGGAGGGCGGTTGATGTTAGAGCCTTCTCCTAGGAAAGATCTTCCGGCCATCTTGGTTAGGATCAAACTTTGAGAGTAAATTACCCAAGTATAGCTCTGGTGCCAATTGTAAGTATCAGAGTGCAACTAAGAGGGGGTTCTGCAAAATCAAAGTTAAAGTGCAGCGGAACAATATGCAGAAAAATAATAGGAAATAAAATGAAAGAGATAAGGAGAAGAGAGTACACAAGGAGTTTTTATACTGGTTCACCTTCCTGTCCACCGAAGGTTACATCCAGTACTCTTGCCGCACAAGAGATTTTTCCACTAAGAATTATGAGTTGTAATTACAATATCTCACCCCGAGATCTCTATGTACCTTACACACTCCCTAATTCTTATACCCTTGGAAAACACCTTTCCAAGTGAATCTATTCCCCTTTCTTTTCACACCCCGTGAAAGAAAGAATTCTTTACAAGAATGAAGAATATTCAACTATGGCAGATTGCCTTTACAAGTATGAAATTTATGTAACTTGCAATCCAAGCTCTGAATATATATAAAAGTATATAAGGTTCTTTTGTAAAAGTCTTTGAAACACTTGAAGCAACTTTGCAAAATTAACTTGAAAGTTTAAGAACAAGTTGCAAAGAGTTCAAAGATACGTTCTAAAAAAAGTGTGAGAGCTTTTGAGAAAATTGTATGAAAGTTGTATGTACTCTCTTCTATATTGTGTGTTGTTTGTGTGAAAGTTTAGAGCCTTTATATAGAGTTTACAAACACCCTTTGAAGGTTTCTGAAAGTGTATGAGTTGTTTGGAGTGAAGAGATTTCGTTTGGAGTGAAAACCTTTCAC
>NC_032023.1:3934257-3951170 GCF_001865875.1 Lupinus angustifolius | reverse complement strand
ACTTTCTGTCCATTTGCAATTCGAATTTTACATTGAGTAATCGGTTACTCACTTTGAGTAATCGGTTACTCAAACTCTCTGTCCAACAGATACTTCAAATTTATTTTGAGTAATCGATTACTCACTTTGAGTAATGGATTACTCAGCTTTCAAAAATCAGTTTTTCAGTTGAATAACTCTTTTCTCACACATGTAACCTGTTACTCAATGAAGTAACCTGTTACACACTATTTTTGAAAAATGTTTTAAGTTTTTTAAAAGTGTCTCACATTTTCTAAACAAATAGTTTGAGCATTTATACTTATATATACTTAAGAGTTTAGGATAGAAGTACTTACAAAGACTTAATCTAATGTCTTGAAGCTTTATCTTCATTTGTCTTCATAAGTCATCTTCCTTTTCTTCTTTTTAGTAATGTTGGTGTCTTCATCAAAACCGTGCCAAGGTGAGGAGCAAGATCTTCTTCACAAACAGTGATAGTGTGAATGTTATAACTTTCAGATATTTATATATAATTAGTTATGTATATCGTTAAAATAGTTTTCCATTCAGTTTTTTGTTTTGTTTTGCTTCTCTTTCTCTTTTAATAGATATAGTATATAAAGGCTGATCAGCATACTTTGTAATCATTATGAGAATAATAAAATACAATAAAAAGAATTCTCTATTTTTTCTCCTTCTTCCTTCTTTATGTTTTAAGTTTTTCTTTTCTTTCTCATTCATGCGTTTTCTCATCATCTTTCATGTTTCGTCAAGAAGATTGTTCATGACTCATACTAAAATTTAACATGGTATTAGAGCAATATAATTATGTCTTCAGCTGTTTATCCATGAACTTCGCTTCTCGTGCATTCTTTGCTTATGAGCAAATTCTTTATGCATTGTGGGTCAGATAATGAGGAACGGATTGGTCAAGAAGAAACCTATGTTTTTGTCTCTGTTGCTTCATCTATACATACATGATGGTGTTTGCAAGTTTTTTACCAATTCAAGTTCCATGTCTTTTGCTGACTCTGATCCAGCAAGACCAGCTTATAGCTCCAACATTCTCCCTCACTTCCAGCATCAACAATCATGTACCATTGAATTCAATTTCAGCAATGATGTAGCTTATGAAAAAAGAAGGAAGAAACAACAATCTTGGATTCTGTTAAGTGCATTGTTAAAGATAAAGAAGTAAAGATTACTCCTACTCTTGGAAATTCAACATACAATGGTGGTTCAAGGGAAAAGGTGAAAGTTGCAGGAGAATGTGCCATGGCACTCCGAGAAAGTTCCTTCAATATCAGAAGCATTGGTTCTTCATTGTTTCAAATTAACAATTCAAAAAAATGCTACAAGGTTATTCATCCATGGCAATAATTATGTTGGGAAAACTAGATTGGCAAGCACAATCTCACATAATCATCATTTCACAAACCCACCTTTATCTTACAGATCATTCTTCAACATGGTCCAAATTCTCCATTAACACAACTTTCTCTTATTTCTTCAAAACCTCACATATATTAACACTCTTTACCGCATCGGAGCATGTAGAAGATCAAATTGATTTGTCATCAAAAGTGATGCCATAGAAGATCACGTTTTCAAATTTGCAGTAAATGACAATTGTTATTTGGCAAAAAAGATAAGTTTTTCTTGCCAAGCATACTATAATCTATTAATCTTTGGGTTTCTTGTGATTTTAATACTTCCATGCCAACCCTCATATGGTTTTCCAGTTGCAACCTAAATGATGGTTTTCAAAATCTTTCATTCTTTTCCCTCATAGCAGGAATCACCAGATAACATGATTATAAATTTCGTCATCCCATTCACCAGATAGATACACTCAATCACTAGTAAATTGAGAATGAATCACCTGATAAATCATCCAATACCTAAGTTGCATGTCTAAGTCTTGCCATTCAACACATAAATATATCCAATCACCAGTTATATGAATATGATTCACTAGATAATTCATCTAATTCCTTAGCTGCCTTGAAGATTTTAAATTTTGTCATTCACCAGATAAATAGACACAAATATACTTAAATTAGAAGGAATCACCACATAAAGTGATTATAAATTTTGTCATCCCTTTCACCAGATAGATATACTCGATCACTAGTTAATTGAGAACGAATCACCAGATAAATCATCCACATAATCAAAGAGTATATAAGTCCTACAATAATCCCCCACATTACCATAAATGTCGACCATCTCGTCAACTTTCGATTTCAACTTTATCATCACATTGACCAGAAATTAGCAGAAATTACTAGATAAAGTAATTAAAAATTGTCATCTCATTCACTAGAGAGATAGACTCAATCATCTTGAGGATTTTAATGTCAACCAAATTTGAGAGTTTATGTGTACCTTTTTCTGGCTCCTATGAGTTATGTTTTAATTACTTCTACTTCCCACTATAACTAGATTTGAGAAATTGTGATCAATGTTGGAGGTGGTGAAAATGGTTTCCAAGCATCCTAGCAGTCCAGAGACTCTGGTTTTGGTGGTGCTTTAAGTGATTATGTAATTTAAGGAGTGCTGATGAGGTTACGATGTCCTTTGGTTTTGGTGATTCCATTACCTTATTTGAGGTCTATAGGTTTAAATGGATATCACATGTTGTTGTCTAAAGTTTGCCTGCAGGTCCCTACCCCAACTTTTGTCCCTTTCATGTATAGAATTCATGTCGATACATACTGGACCACATTTAGGATAAAGAATGATGATGAAATAAAAAAAAGTTTATCAAATTGAGTTATTATATATATTAATAACTGACGTTTGTATAAATTTTAAAATTCATTTTAGGATGAGGAAGAAATTTACTTTTATTAATTTGAAATCAATTTTAGTATAAAGAAAGTATATTTTAACTATTAATAACTTTTTATAAAAATATTAAATTTTAATTCATTAATGAATGGATATCTCTAATAATAAAATGTACATGTGTTTTTATCTAAAGAAGCAAATGTCAAAAAGTGTATATAAATGAGATTTACTTTAACTTAGCAAAAAAATTTCAAAAAAGGGAATCACATCTGGTGGAATTTAAAATTTATATATTACAACCCATTAATGGGTATGGAAATACGATTGTATACATTACCTCTATCAGTAGACGTATGTATAGATTGAATAATTTTTTATTAATATATGTAATAACTCAATTTGATAAATTTTTATTTATTTCATCATCAAACTTTTTATTTATTTCTGAAGTTGGAAAGGGAGAAGACAAAAACAGGGTCAAACATAGAAATAGAACATAGAATATAGAGAGAGAGAATAAAAACCTCTTATCAGAAGCGCCTCCCTTTTCGTTGAGGAAGGATCGGAAAAGATGAGAGTTAACGAAGGAGATGGCGTCGTGAGAGGGAGGGCATCGTGAGGGTTATATTGTTTTTTAATTTAGAATATATAGGCAACTTAGGACCCCGAGGTTCTATGGTGGTGATATAAATGTGGTGGTTATATGGTTTTGTACGTTACTCAGAAAATTGTGAATGTAGTTTTGTACGTTACTTCCATCTATAGAAGTATTTCTAATTATTTTGATTGAGTAAATATGGTTTAATATGCGACTTCTACCATATTTATAGGACTTCTACCGATGAAAGTCATGTATTAAACTATATTTATTCATTCATAATAATTACATATACTTCTATTGGTAGAATTAATTTTGTATTCTCATTTTTAATGGTTGTTATATATAACTTTTAAATTTATCAACCTTATTATTTAACAAAATTGCATTACCTTAATAATTTTTAAACAAACTCCCTTAAGTTCAAGTTTTGAAAAAGCCACTCTCTCTCAGGAACTCAAACCAAACGATTATGTAATTGATGTATGACATGATATAAATCTATCTGATGCAAACCTATTATGTTCAACTTTTGGAAAACCCAGGCTCTAGTTAATTATATTACACATGACTAAAATTACTTATTTATATTTTTGGTGCTAACAAAAAATATAATAATATTCCAATTAAAGAAAATTTGTAAATTAAACTCTTTAATTTAATTAATAACATTTTCTTGTCCAACAAAAATTAAAAGTTAGTTAGTGTGTGACCCTGTAGTTCAAACTTTGAGTTTAAATACTCATTAAATAAGCAAACACACGAACAAATTTTGAATAGAAATTGCCATATTGATTTGCACTAAACCCTGGGGTCTTTCACTATGTCAGAGTTGCAGTTCAACAATGCGTATTTTAGATGTATAATAACGCTTTTGTGTACTTTCTATTTGACCGCCATAGTATACTATAATGATTAGCAGCGCTTATAATATGATGTTGTATTGAATATATACAATAGTGCATCACACAAAAAACACTGTCATATATTATATACATACATACATAAGTGCATCATACACAAAGCACTGTCATATTTTTCATACATAAAAAGCGCGTTATGTATGCATTATTAACAACGTTTATTCTTATGTTGTTGTATTGCATATACATAACAACGCATTCTTAAAAAAACGTTGTTGTATTATTCATAAATATACTCAAACAACACCTTAATGCAACATCACAACACACAAATAACATTGTTGTATCAAGTATATACAACAACGTAGTGTATAAAAAGTGATGTTGTATTAATCTTTTACAACAGCGCATGTCAAGGCTTCCACTAGAATTCGTTGTTGATTTGTACACGTTAATACCTACATATACATTTATTAGCAGCACAAGCATTCTCAACAGCACATACATTTATACATTCTCAACAACACAAACATATTAATATAGGCTAGAAGTTTGTTTTATTAACATTAATACAATACAAACTACAAACATTGAATATCATAGCAATTATGTTTTGACAGAGTACATAATTACAAACAAAAAAATTATGCAAATTACAAACAAACAAAATTATGCAAATTACAAACAATCAAAATTAGGCTATAATTATAGAAAGACTACTTGCATATACTTTTTTCTTTTCTTTGATTGTTTTTTGCTTGTAAGATCATCATTGTTTGGAGGAACATATTGATTCACCCAAATCTCTTTATCGTGATTATCTCCTCTATATAAATCATCGTCCATAGTTGGCCCTCTCTCACGCGACTCATATGTCCCCAAAAAGGATCATCTTCATCAATATATTCATATTCTTGGTCATCAGTATTATTAACGATGATTTTTGTTAGATAAAAGAACGAAGGACCATTTCATATTAGCTGGATCACTAATATAGAATACTTGTTGAGCCTATGATGCTAGAATAAATGACTCGTCTTTATATCCTGGCCTATTAAGATCCACCTACATGGACCCTAACTCATCAACACAAAAGTCATTGTTGTTATCAACCCACATACAATAAAAACTAGCATCTGAAACATTGTGTAATCCAATTCATATATTCGTTCAATCACCCCAAAGTATGACATGTTCGCATATGTTGAGTTTCTATCTTTTGCACTTGACATGTGTGAAGTTCGAGCAACAAGAGTCACACCACAATTTTGCATTTTACTTTTATCATCTTGTTTTTTTGTATAAAATGTGAACTCATTAATTAAGTAATCAATGTAGGATAAGATATGAATACTTGGACCGTTGGCTAACCATTTCAATCTTTCGAAAACCGAATGTGCATTTATATTCAACTCCGCGTCAATGTGATTTTTTAGCCACTTTATGAAACACCGATTATGCTCTTTGGAAATCCAATTTTCATTCTTACTTAGGTAAGAATTCCTTAACATCTCCCCGTGTCTTTCAACATATAGCTCAACCTCTCGGCATTATGTAAAACATATAAGTGCGCTTTCTCCAATTCGGTTCTTATTATAGTCAATATTTCATTCCCAGTAATAGCTTCACCAAAAGTTTTTTTTGTGTACCAGGCTTTGGAATACCTATGAAATCACCATCGGTAAGGTATTCGGTTCAAAATTCAAGACATTATTCAATAATATATCCCTCAACAATACAACCATCTGGTCTTGATCGATTCCACATATACTCTTTTAATGTCTTCATATAACGCTCAAAGGGGTACATCCATCTCATATAGTAAGGGCCACATAGTTGTGTCTCTCGAACAATATGAATGCTTAGATGAACTATTATGTCAAAAAAGAAGGTGGGAAATACATTTCAAGCTCACACAAAGTCAAAATAATTTGTCTTTGCAATGTAGGTAATTTCTCAGGGTCAATCACTTTGCTACAAATTGTCTTGAAAAAGAAGCACAACTTAGTTATGGTTCCTCAAACGTTTTTAGGTAGAATTGATTGTATTCCAATAGGCAAGAAATGCTCCATAAGTACATGACAATCATGAGACTTAACACCTTCTAACTTGAGGTCTTTCATTGATATGAGGTTCCTAATGTTGGAAGAGTACCCCTCCTGAACTTTAACACCATGAAAAAATTTACAAAATTCCATTTTCTCCTTCCTTGACCAAGTATAAGGTGTTGGAGATAAAAATGTATGTTTTCCCTTCATTATCGGTCCAATTCCTTTATTATTTCCATACTAACCAAATCCAACCTTGCATTCAAGCAATCTTTGGTCTTACCAGGGACATTGAGTAAGATACGAAGGAGACTTTCAAACACATTTTTTTCAATATGCATAATATTGAGGAAATGTCTTACATATAATGAACTCTGATATGACAATTCAAAAAAGATTGACCTTTTCTTCCACCTATTTGTGACAATTTCTCTCGCAAAAGGTTTACCAAATTTATTATTCAAACCCTTTAGCTTTTGAAATAACTGGTCACCCGTCAACGACAAAGGAGCACGACCTTTGTTTTGTTCCCATCAAATGCTTTTCACCATCGTTGATAATGATGATCTGAATGCAAAAATCTACGATGGCCAAGGAAGACATTTTTCTTATAGTGTTCCAATCTCATTGGATGAGTATTGTCTTTACATAGACGACATGCAAAATGTCCTTTTGTACTATATCCTAATAGATTACCATAGGCAGGGAAATAACTGATTGTGCTGAACAACAAAGCCCTCAAGTTGAATCTTTCTTCCTTATACGCATCATATTCATTTATGCATGTCTCCCACATTTCCTTCAAGTCTTAAATTAATGGCGCCAAATATATATCTATGTCATTTCCTGGTTGTTTAGGGCCAGAAATTAACATAGATAATATCACATATTTGCGCTTCATGCATAGAGAAGGAGGTAGGTTGTATATCACCAACATCACTGACCATGTAATGTGGGTGCAACTTTGAATATTATGTGCAATAATTCCATCTATTGACAATGCAGGGCGTAGATTTCATGATTCTTGACCAAAACTAGGATAGTCATGATCATTTTTTCTCCATTGAGGAGAATCTATAGGATGTCGAAGCTTGCAATCTTTAATCTTTTCTTAATCTTGTCATGTCAACTTCTTTGCATCTTTGGAATCTATAAACATACGCTTGAATCTTGCTTTGATGGGAAAATATCATACAACCTTTTCGTGAATTGAGTCTTCCTTCTTATATCGCGATGCATTACATTTAGAAAAAACTTTAATAAGGCATACTCATTAAAAAATAAGATGCAATCATTTTCACAAGCATGTATCCTAGTGTAGTCCATGCCAATGGAGCGTGACATTTGTTTTGCATCATAGGTTCGAGAAGGGAACACATTATCTTCTGGCAACATATCCTTCAGAAGTGCAAGCAAGTCAGTGATAATCTTACCAGTCCATCCATTAACAGATTTCAACTTATACATTTGCCATTTCCCCGAAACGATCGTCTTCATATACATTTGTGTAGTTGTCTTTCATATGCATCTCATCATCAAAATCTATAAGGTCTCTCTTCTCACCATATATTGTCTAACATGTGTAACTTTGATCAATACCGTGACACACTAAATGAACTTTTAACTCATTTAGAGTAATTCAGTTTGAGTAACATCTTAAGCAAGGACATACAATTCTATTAGGGTTTTCAACATTCTCAATTGCAAACCTAACAAATGATTTCACTCCTTCCTCATACTTCGTCATCAATCGATTGACACTCATCCATTTTGATCAATTTTCTATAAAATAATTGACAAAACTAATATAATGAGTATAAGGAAGCAGTGTTGAATGATTTTCGTGTTGAATGAGTGAATGATTTTTGAAATCAATGTTGAATGATGGTTTTGAGAGTAAATAAGTTTCGCTGCTGAGAAAATGAATATTAGGATTGCTGAATGTATGAGAATGCGGGGACATTTTTATTATTTAGGGTCTGATAGTAGCGTCAACAACTCTTAATTAAGATATTGTTGTCAATTATACATCACCAATAGCGCAACCTACAAAAAACATTGTGGAAGAACTTCCTATTCAAATATAATGAAAGTAAGTACTCGAAAGCGCGACTTGAAGGAAATGTTGTGGAAGATATATTAATTTTTTCAATAATTACTTTTTTTAAAAAAAAATTGAAATTAATAATGACATTATGACATTCGATTAATGACAATTAATTAAATATAAAGAACAATTAATAATGACAATAAATAACATTCAAACAATCTAAGAATTAATAATAAAGGAAATATTAACAATTAATTAAAACCTGATTGTGTATCTTGTGTGCGTGCTTAATTATTGATATATCAGCAATGCTTATTGAAAAATGCGTTGTTGTATATGTAAATGAAGATAATATGAGAGGTAAGTATTCAAAAACGTTTATTTAAGAATGTATAGTTGAATGCAACATAAACAACAACACATTGGTAAAAAAGCAATGTTGTATAGATATACAATATCGCATTTTCAAAAAAGTGTTGTTGAAGACCATAATTCTTAATTCTACACAGTTAAGCATACAACATAAAATAACATGATTGCATATTCAACATCTAGAAACAAAACAACAACATGAATGCATACAGAAACATCAAATCACAACTATATGATCACAACTGATTTTCAATTGAATTTATATATTGAACATTAATTACAATATAATGTTATGGAAACATATATTACATACACCAAAACATATACATTACATTGAACAACAATTGAATTCCCTAAGCTACAATCTGTGCAAAAATCTACTCTACCTATGTTATACATTAATTTCCCTAAACAAAGCTAAGTACATATTGTGACCAATCTTCCCTAATCTGGTTGACTAGGTCATTTGTATATGATTTGCCAACAAACTTGATATCATCAGTTGGCCATTCCTGAATGATATCGTTCATGAATTTCAGCACGTAATAGTCGTAATCTACCTTGTTTGTTTAGCAAGGAGTCAAGAATTAAAATGAAGTATACATATAAGTATAATCTTAATTGAAATATGAATACACTACATATATAATTCTTTGAGTTGATTTATGTCAATACCTTCATATGAGTTCATTTGACTTTTTGCTGTGATTTTCTAGAGCGAATACAACCTATGTAAATTTTCACCACCCTAAACAACAGAAAATGTACTTAATTATTAAATAACTAGGAAAGTGAAAGTGTAACTAAAAGTTTAAATGAGTATTCCCCTTACTTAAAAAATAATTTTCTCATACTGGTATACTTGTTCGAATTACCATGTGCCAATGAGTCAAAGTAGTGTATTTCTTCATTGACCAGATTAATGGCAACTAACAGTCAATGTTGCCTAAAAAACGATATGTACATGGTTAAAGACAAAAATACTAAAGACAAAAATACAAAAGACAATTAAAAAATGCTCACCCAGTGTTATAAGGTGCAAGAAATAAATCTACGACTCCTTTATGAATGAAAAGAGTATTTGTAATTTGTATCGTCTGTTCCCTAAAATTATTTTTGTCATTGCCACTCAACACCAAAGCGGTAACATATGGGGATATGAACATCACCTTCTTATTATCTTCTGAAACAAAATTTTCATACAAGTACCTAATATATATAACACAAATGTTATTTAATTATAACACACTGCCATGCAAAAGTGAAAAGTTAAGAAAACATAATTTACCTCATATATACACATACAACAGTTGCACCTATCTATTCATGTTTATATACGTCCTGAATTTCATTGATGCTAATGTATTCATCAATGTTATTACTGAAGATTTCCTTGGAAATTGATATAATTATCGTATTATCTCCCAACTTCTATACATGTTCAAACAACTGAGTACAATACTTGGTAGTCTTCTTGGAGCTCATATCCTTGTAGATGGCTTCGAGCTCACATCATCCATAGATAGCTTCGAGCTCACATCTCTCGTAGATGACATCGAGCTCACATCCCCTATAGATGACTTAGTCTTTGGGTTGCTACTAGGGATGGAGTGTGCATTTTCCTGAAATATTTAATAAAAAGTATATCAATTATAGATCAATATATATAATATGAGTGAGCATAAGGTGAAAATCATACCTTAGAAGGAACTACTTTAACAAGGTGTATTGACCAAGCCACAAAAGTGACTATAGCCCCTCAAACTGTGAAGATATTCTCATTGAGAGGAAATGGCAGCAATGCATCATTATTGATTGCAACATCAATCGAGACCTTCACATTATGGCGTTGGATACGTGCATTATGCAGCATAACATCGATTGAGTTGTGCAATTTCCCAACATCCACCACTCGGCTAGATGCAATATCCAGGAAAAGTTTGCAAACACTGATTCCCTGTACATCAGTTAAAACATATAATTAATTTAAAACTATAAACTAAATGGAAAATAAATTAAATAAGTTAACTAAATTACCTCAGGAATGTGAATCAGAATGAGAATGTTATAAGGAGCATTTGTGCAAGTCTCATTTATGGTTGAAGGAACAATGACAGGAGCAGTAGCTAGTCGTTGCCACTTTGTTTCCTTCACCTTCATTGATTGGTCAAAGTCGTCGAACCGTTGCATGAGTCTATCCAATTAATTTTGAACTTGACTCATTTGGGCTTTGGTTGTACGCTTTGGATGGGGTATAAATGTTCACTAGCTAACCTCAAATCCTGCATCCCAAATACGACCAAGGTAGTGAGACAATCTTAGTGCCTTATCAAGTATTATGCGACTATATGGTTGTGCCTCGTTTTCTTTTACGGCAACCTGACAAATCATGAAAAAACATAATGTTTGTTAATCATATTTTGATAGATAAAGTATGAAATTTAAGTATAATTAAAAATGAGCACTTACAACACGATTTGCCGCTTCTTCAACTTGGTCATTATCGATGACACCATCCTTGTTCTTACCGGCATCCACCCATAGAACATTGAAATCTACTCCATGTGGAATCAAAGGTGTATCGCTTTTGTTGTCCAACTGACAAAACATAACCAATAATAATGTAATTAGATGTATGCATACAAAACATAACCAATAATAATGTAATTCCTCTATACCCCGCTCGAGAAGCTCGGTATGGATACAAAGGCTTAAATGTCTTATTGTAGTTTTCATGACTTACTTTCTGCAAAAACAAACAACATTAACATCAACAATCATATATATGTATATACAAAAGCATATATAAGAATAAAGTCAATACAAAGAAGATAATTTTACCAAGAAAGGCTCGTCTTGTGTGTATGGTGACAAAAGTCTTCCAGTTCTCATCTTCAATGACATTAGAATATTTGTTTGGAGGTTTTAGGTTGACATTGTCATCAGCATCTATGATACATTTTTCGGCATCAGTTCTAAATTCTTAGAGAGCCTTGCTAGTAGATTTAAGGATATAATCCTTATGCTACTCACCAACATCAAAAGTTGACTGAAATTAAAACTAATATACATTAGACATTATATAATCCTTAAATATATATAAATTGCATGAAAGCACATACATTGTATGAAAACGCATATACATTATATTGCATGCAAACACATGCATATATGTACATTATAAACAAACACATATATGTACATTGCATGAAAACACAAAAGAACACACACCGCCAAACCATGACCTTACTGCCTAAACACATATATATTACATGAAAGCATATGCATTGGATGAATACAAAAAAAAATATATACATTGCATAAAAACACATATACATTGCAGGAAAATACAAAAACACACACTGAAATATAAACTTACTGTTATTTACCTCTAGATACGCTCCTTCACGGCATTCAACCTAATATGAGTGCATTTGTTGAATGTTACCGACACATTTTGCTTATCCATGACCCAAATGTAGCTAACCAATGTGCATCCACCCTTCGAGTTTAATTGTTGGCCTTTTGAGTTCCGTTGAACTTTTATCTTCACTTCCTTACTTCTTGCATGAATGACATTCTTCATGGAAGTCATTCCACGTGGAGTTCGTTTATGAACAACGATTTGCTTGTCATGTGGAGTCGGTGTAGATTTGTCACCACTGTGAGAACCATGATCACCACATTGGGGAGCCATTGATGATGTTTTTTCAGGTTTATGAGAGTATGAGGTTTACGTTCGATTAAGTTTGAGAGTTTAGAGGGAACTGAATCATCTTTTAGATATTTAAACTATAGTAACTATTCAACAACGTTTTCTACAGAAAGCATTGTTGATAAGACATCTTCAACATCGTATATTAAAAGTTGCGCTGTTGTTTTGACATCTTCAATAGCGCATTTTAAGAAATGCGTTGTTGATATTATATCTTTCACGACGATTGTATGAGAAAGTGTTGTTAAATATCTAGTGTGAATCCAGATTTTGACAACACATATTCATGAACACATCAATAATGTTGCCTTATATGCGTTGTTGATTATATACTAATTAGCAGTGCCATCAAAACTATGTGATGTTGAATATAATTTAATTGACAATGCTATCTTAATTATGCGTTGTTAAACTGAACTCATTCAAGCCAGTGCATAACTCAACATCCAAATTAACAGGGATTTCCTAAATATGTGTTGTTAATGGATTTAATTTAACAGTGTTTTCTTGAATTTATGCTGTTAAACTAACATATTATACTACGAATAAAAATACAACATGAAAATAATGAAGTTGTGCAATACTTGTTTATTAATATGTTAATTAACATGGTTTCCAAAATACAATATTACTTTAGGTTATTGAATCTGCCACAAAATACAATGCTGCCATAATATCTCAAAAATATTAAACATTAAATTTTATTAATTTGTTTATTGTGTTTATAATATGGAACTGCAAAAATACAACCGTTCAAATAAAGAATAAAAAAAGAAATTAGCATCCAAAATAATTGTTCATTCTTCATTCAAAGTGTCAAACTTCGTTGTTGCCAAAATCTATTAATTGTAGTGTGAGATGATAATGAACTAAATGATTTGGTAGATGACAATGAACTAAATGATTTGGTAGATAACAATGAACTAAATGATTTGGGTCATTTTTCAAAATGTATGCTTCTATAAAATCAAAGAAACCTCTTTTACCAGAAGGTACATGTACTCTAGTGAAAATGCGCTTGACAATAAGCTTTGACCTCACAAGATTTAAGATGTTAAAGACCTCCTTGACATGATTCTGATATAGCGTTCCCAACAGTACAACTTTTCTAGGGGTTTGTACTTTAGCAAGGGAGTACCCACTGTTTTAACACTTCGAGTTGTTCAAATCTATTGTCTACCTTTTTCTATTCCTTTTAACAAAACTTTTTTTTTCTTTTTGCCTTGTATTGCTCTCTTTTTGGATACTTTGCGTTTTCTTCCTCCTATCTTCTTCTCCTTGGTGTCATGACTAATTATAAAAGGAGACAATGAATGAGACAAAAAAAATACAAAGCAAAAGAAAAAAATCTATAGAAACACATACACTTACTGATGAAATAGAACATGAAGAGAACCACAACAACATTTATAGATTCAAATGGAAAGAGAATCGTTATTGTCGTCCTTGGCATATGTATAGCCAATTAATTTTTCTATGAAAACAAAGAATTTGCACAGAAACGAAGAGACACATAAGCACTCAACCATTACTTTTTATGATTCGTATACAAGCAACAATGCACATTTAAGAAAGCATCGTTACTATGTCATCTTCAACAACGCTTATTTAACACTGCGCTGTTGAATAGATATACATTAAAAGTTCTTCCTATAAAATAAACGGTTAAACAAAACTCATTCAAGTCAGCCTAACGTCATTAATGTTCAACAACGTTTATTCAAGAATGTGTTATTGAAGTTGTATCCATCTATCCACATTGACAACACTTGCTTTAATGTATGTTTTTTATGCTCTTTCGTCTCATATTTAACAGTTTCGTTCAAGACAATATTGTTGAATGACCGTTGTTAATTATGATATCTGACATAGTGAATTCTAACATATTGATTTGCACTAAACCGTTTCTGTTAATACACTATCACCACCTCCATCGCATAGTGTCCTCCGTCGCCATTCATCAGCTCTTGGCAGCTTCATCCATCAATGTTAGATACTTAGATAAGTTAGATTCATCCCTTATTTACTACCTTGTCCATAGCCATATACATTTTGGAAAGGCTATAAGAATTGAAAGTCAAAAAAGAAAAAAAGAAGAAAAAACAAAATGCTCATGTTTTTATTTTCTACAATTATTTTAACGACCAAACATTTCTTAGAGAAGGATACGAAATTTTAAGAAGTTTGAAGGCTTAGGTAATAAAAGTGGGGAATTTCTAGAGTTTCATCACTAGAGACAAGTGTTAGCTTTTGATTATTTTGGAGAATTATGCATTTGAATGGATATTCATATGATGTTCCATGAGTTCTGGTTAAGTTGCTCTTTGTTACTACTTGAATTCAAAGACGTTCGAGAACAATAGATGATATGTTAGTTTCCTTGCTATAGTTTACATCTAGATTTCATGTAGAGTGTTTGACAAAATGCCTGAAATGTTTCTTTGCATGGTTGAACCTCTTTTCATTCCTTTGAACAATGGCAATGTCTCTCGATGAATACCCATGCCTTCATTCACAACCTCAGGTAATTTGCTATGTGATTTTTCATTTTTTTTGCCTATCTTTACCTTTTTTATTATGTGGTTAGAATATTGAGTAACCTTTTAATTGAATATGTAATATGCAAGTTTTGTTTGTTGGTTTAAATGGTAATATGCATTTTCAGCATGTTATTTAGTATGATAGTCTTCACCTAAGGGTGTCGTGACAAATCTCTTGAAAAGTTTATGTTTTTTAGATGGCAATCATGTGTCCATGCTGACTCAATGTTCAAATAATGGTTTAGTTTGAGTTCTATTGGCTTCATTTGATGTTGAAAAGGTTCACATCAAATTGTTTGATCCATGCTTGAGTTGTCTTTGTATAAACTGCAAATTTTATCTTGGACTCATGTTTGTGGATGCCTTTGGAATGTTGTTTGCCATAGCTAATTGCATGGGTGTATTTGTTGTTGGAGAACTTCTCCATCTATAATCCATTAATTGAACGCGGAAGTCCTTATGGTTATGGCTTCATTCCTATAACCTAATGTTTATGGCCATACATAAACCCATATGGAACGACCATGACCCAGACCGAAGAAACCCCAATTGATTTCATGGTGAAGAAGAACATACCTTGTTGAGCCATTTTGGAATCTCGAAGGTATGAGGGTACGATGATCTTCTAGATGTTAGAGCGCATAATGGTTTTCCTTGTGCTTCTCTAGAGGGGAATTAGAATGCCTTAGGGAGTTCTTGAACCTGACGAGGTGAGACCTTATGTGTGTTGTGATGGATGTCCCTTTTGTTACCTCATGGACAAATCCCTTGATTTCCATTTTATCTCCTCATCCACTCAACAAAACCTATTGCTCTACAAATGGGGACCATAACCCATAAAAGTAACCCCGAAGCGGTTACTACTTTAATTGCAATAATTCTAATTCAGTCCCTTCATCAAATCAGAAATTGCACGAAGATATCTACACTTATAATATTTCATGACATATATGCCCTTAGCCACTAAATTAATTACTGAAGATCATTTTATGTTTTGGCTAATTAAATAATGGCCATAACACAATTATAGAATTATATTTGTGACCCATATATTATCAGAAATTCTAACAATCTCCCACTGGTCACATATATGATTCACCATACGTGTATCCTTATATTGCGCTTAAATATTGCCATTATGACTCAGGCATACTCAAATTATCATGTCCATTAGTCCTGTCTCCATATCGAATCACAGTGAATTTCGTCATATCAATCATGACTAGTTCAACAATGATCACCAACATTGACACAACTAAATGACATAGATACATCATGAAATGTGTAGCATGAAAATTACATGAAAATCACATGAGTATGATCGGTACATGTCAATTTTCAACTGGTCCTACTTGACTTTAGTGAGATCCTTAATAATAACATAAAACCTTTTTGTACAAAACATAAAGACAGAATACAAACTGAATGATTAATCAACTGAAGTTTGAATACAAAGTATCCTTACAAAATACTGAAATTACACAGAACATAATAAAAGGTGTGCACAATCTAACTCCCACTAAACCAAAAAACCCTCCCATTGCAGAACACCCATGTGAGCAGTATGCTCATGAAAGACCTTGGGTGTGATAGCTTTTGTAAGAGGATCCGCAATCATGGAGTTAATGCCTCAGTGTTCTATGGAAAGCTGTCCACTTTGTACTTTCTCCTTCACAACTAGGAACTTAATGTCGATGTATTTCGACTTTGCTGAACTCCTATTGTTGTTGGAGAACTACACAACTGACTTATTGTCACAATATAACTTTAGTGGTCTTTCAATTCTTTCCACAATTTGCAGCCTAGTGACAAACTTTCTCAGCCATGATGACTGAAGTGATGCCTCATAACATGCTATATATTCAGCAACCATGGTGGATGAAGCTACAAGGTTTTGCTTGGCAGAACGCCAAGAAACTACACCAACAACTAACAGATAAACATAGCCCAAA
>NC_032023.1:3813972-3934157 GCF_001865875.1 Lupinus angustifolius | reverse complement strand
CCCTTGATTTTTCGGAGTAACCAATAAAGTAACTGCTCATTGTACGGGAGTCCAGTTTCCTTTCATGAGGCTTATATGGCCTTGCCTCAGCTGGACATCCCCACACATGAAAATGCTTTAGACTAGGCTTTCGCACAGTCCAATGCTCATAAGGTGTTTTGGCAGTTGTCTTAGTTGGTACCCTATTAAGAATATAAGCTGCAGTCTTAAGTGCCTCTCCCCAGAGTGACTCTGGTAAGGTAGAGTGACAAATCATACTTCTCACCATGTCATTAAGAGTTCGGTTTCGTCTTTCAGACACACCATTTATACTAGGCGATCCTGGCATGGTGTACTGTGAGACTATACCACATTCCTCTAGGTATTTGGCAAAACGCCCTGAATGTTGTTCACCTGAACCGTCATATCTACCGTAGTATTCACCACCACGGTCAGATTTGACGCACTTAATCCTTTTGCTGAGTTGATTTTCAACTTCAGCCTTAAAAGTTTTGAACACGTCCAGTGATTGAGACTTTTCATGAATAAGAAAAATGTATGCATAACAAGAATAATCGTCTATGTCAATTCTAAGACGTCCAAAGCTCTATATGCACCATATTTTGATTGTTTGGTCTATTTTCCTTTTATGCATTTGACGCAAACACTAAGGTTTGTGAAGTCAATGGAATCCAAAAGCTCATCTGACACAAGACGCTCAATTCTCTTTTGAGAAATGTGACCTTGGCGCTTGTGCCATTATGCACCTGAATTGTTATTTTCAATTTTACGCTTAGTACCATGTGATTCCACTTTTAGGGCTTCGCTATAATCAGTTATAGTGTTTAACATATAAAGATTATCATTTAACATAAGTGAACTCGTTCCAATAACATTTGAATTTAAAGACAATTGAACCGAATTGTTTCCAAAAGAACAAGAATATCCAAATTTGTCCAAATAAGAAACATAAATTAAATTCCGTCTAAAAGACGGTACAACAAAAGTGTCTTTCAAATCCAAATAGAAACCAGTACATAATAACAACCTAAAATGTCCTATAGCTTCCACTTCTACCGATTTCCCATCGCCAACATAGATGTATCTTTCAACATGATTAGGCTTTCGGTAGCTCAGGCAACCCTGCATTGAAACACTGATGTTAGAAGTTGAACCGGAGTCTAACCACCAGGTGTTTGCAGGTACTGAAGCTAAATTAACCTCAGAACAGACCAAAGCAAGAAATGTACCTTTCTTAGCACGCTAGGCGTGATACTTTACACATTTCTTCTTTTGATGTCTAGTTGCTTTGAAAAAGTATCAGACATCAGTCTACTTCTGCTTCTTTTGCACTGGACCCTTAGCAGCTTCATTCTTGGGCTCTGAAATGATTTTCCTTTTGCCATTGTCTTTAGAGGTAGTAACATAATGAGCACTTTCAGTCCTTTCTCGCTTTAGTCTTTCCTCTTCTTGCACACAAAATGAAATGAGCTCATTTAGAGTCCATTTCTCCCTTTGACAGTTACAAGAAATCTTAAACAAGACCAAATGAATGAGCAAGTCTTCCGACATCTCAAGCTTAAGGGCCTAAAGTTTTGAAGCGATGTTGGATATTCCCATGATGTATTCCCTTATGTTTCCCTTGCCTTGATACCTTATGGAAATCAAGTTCTGTAATAGAGGACTTGTTTCCGCCTTATCGCTCTTTGCAAAGCGTATTTCAATCTCAGCAAGGAAAGCTTTGGCACTGTTTATCTCATCCGAGATCGTACCCCTAAAGACTTCTGGAATGCCGCGCTGAATGATCATTAGACTCATGTGATTAGAGCGATCTCACTTCTCATAATCCTTCCTCTCTTTAGAGGCACTAGATTCCAAAGGAGAAGGGGGTTGCTCTACCCTTAATGCATAGTCCAGATCCATGCAGCCAAGAACAATTTCCATGTTCTCTTTCCAGTCCTTAAAATTTTTACCATTAAGGACTGGAACCGATTTCAAATTCACACATATTGAAGCAATTGATGTAGTTGAATAAGACAAAAGACAAAATATTAAAATATGCCCACAACTTAAAATTATCAATGTGCTTAAACAATGCTATGTCCAAATCAAGATACCTAGTGCACCATTAATATCAAGTCTTTGGACAGTGATATTAACTGCAAGTGGTACTCTTGTTGTAATGATCAAACATTTATAATAAGGCAGGTCAACTGACGAATCCCTCTTTGGATTGATTCATCAGTCACATGTATAAAAAATTTAGAATTATAACATATTTATCATCACAGGTGTGTATGATCTTCGTCCAAATATTAAATTTCCTTTGGGCCAACTAATACTCGCATGAATAATCATACACACTTACATATAATATTCCTTATGATTTATATCCATGAGAGAGGTAACTTTGGCGACATTTCACTTCAATTTGCTCACTTGAAATAACAGATATCCTTAATGGACAACCAAATAACAATTAAAGAACCAATGTACAAAGATACCAAATCCCCATAAACTTTATCATACTCTCGCTTGGGCGAGGTTCTCTCGCTTAAGCTCAATAGAAGACAAAGCTTCTATTCAGTTCTCGTTTGAGCGATGAACCCTTGCTTGGGCGAGGTACTCTCGCTTGAGCGCAATAGAAGCCAATGCTTCTGTTTGACTCTCGCTTGAGCGAGACATTCTCGCTTGATCGAGCCTTATGTCGCTCGTACACTCGCTTGAGCGAGTTGTCGCTTGGGCGAGGATCTTCTCGCTTGAGCGCAATAGAAGCCAATGCTTATGTTTTAGAAGCCAATGCTTCTGTTTAGCTCTCGCTAGGGCGAGCCACTCTCGCTTGGGCGAGACACTCTCGCTTGGGCGAGACACTCTCGCTTGAGCGAGAGCACTACGATAGAACACGAACATTGCGATTTCTGCATCACTGTCCTTTGAAAAATTACCCAAAAATTCAAGAAAACATCAAAAAAAACCTTGATTCATTTTGAATCAACACATATATACATGGAAAATAATCAAAATCTATCCTAATTGATCCATGGCATAAACAAAACACTAAAACCCTAAATCAATCTAGATTTGGGAAGAAAAACAAGAACCCTAATTTCACTCATGAATCACATTGAGGTTGCTCTGATACCACTTTGATGTGATCCAGAAAATGTCCAACATTCCAAAGAAGGAGCTATTAGGCATAAGTGGGCCCAAGCCAAGAATAAGGCCCAAACTTGGACTAAATGTACTTATGCTCCTCATAAAGAACATCAAGGAGAAGCCACCCAATCCAATCTTCATAAAGATCATAAAGACCATCAAGGAGCATCCTCCAAAACCAACCCAAGGGAGTTATTTTCGTTTTTATTACATTGCTTTAAGTGTAGGCCAAGATGGGGAAAAGATTTCCCTACCCTTTAAATAAGGGCACGGCCAAGCTTGAAGCTTGGCCTAGGACATATTTAATGTGTCCTAACATTTCCTATTTCTTTCTAAGTTGTTTTTAAGACTAGTTTAATGTGTCTTAATTCTTTTATTTCAAGTATTTAATGTGTCTTAACTTATTTGAATTTCAGAATAAGTGCAGTCAAGGATACATGAGAGTTGGTGGCCAGCATTAAAGCCAAGTCAAGGAAGCCTTTAAGGAGGGGAGATTTTCGTGCAAACCTTCAAACCAAGTCAAGATACATTATTTCTCCTATGCAATTCGTGCAATCAACTTAATGAAGGGGTGTGTTTTGTGCCATGCCTTAAAAAATTCGGCCAAGGCATTATTTCCCAAAGAAACTTGTGCAAAGCATTTAATTCCTTGTTCAAGACTTGAAGACTCATTTGAATAGGTGCTTGGCCTTTTGAACCGTGACTTTTATGGAGTGCTATTCACCAAAAAAAAATCATTCAAAGCCTTAACGTTTAGTGAGGAATTTGTGCCAAACTCAATTCAGATTCAAACGTCACTCATCCTTTTTCAACCGTGCATGAATCAGCCTAAGTGAAGGAATGTGCACTCAACAAAAGCATTAATTGTAATTGTGAAGTTTGTGCAAGGCATTCAAGACAATCCAAAGCACCATGCAGCCCTTTAATTCGTGGGGTCCAAGTCTACATGGGATGACCAGATTCATCAAGGCAAATAGAGGAATCCAAGACTGAATTTTCTTAGTTTTTGCATTTGTATTAAAACTTTCTTATTTTTCGTTTTTCCATTAATTTTATGCTTTATTTTCGTGTAAGACTTTTCCATGTGGAAAATTAGTGTAGCCGTGCACACTTTTAGGGCTAGGGTTTCACATACGAACCTAAATGCTTTCCTATAAGTTGTATTCAAATTTGATAAAATCAACAGTTTTTGAGTTTTGATTAAAAATTGAGGATTGTCATCCTTGTTGAGAGTTTCTCTCCAAACTCCTTGGCTGAACCAAGGTTATAAGTTCTTATCAAGAACCACGTTCTTGTGGCGAACATCACCCGGCTTATCAACATTCCATTGTTGTGGCGCCATATCACCCTTCAACCTATTCCATCTTCTTTTATCCGCTGCCTATTTCTTGTTATCTTACAAACACATCCAAACACAAACCTAAACACTACAAACCGTGGCCTTAAACAAGCAAACACCAACCAAGAAAAGATCGTTCTTAGAATCTCCTAAAGACATTATCACACTTGTTGGACAATATCTCCATATATAATCCATAGATTGAACGCGGAAGTCCTTATGGTCATGGCTTCGTTTCGATAACCTAATATTTATGCCCATACATAAACCCATATGGAACGATCATGACCTAGACCGAAGAAACCCCAATTGATTTCATGGTGAAGAAGAAGAACATACCTTGTTGAGCCATTTTGGAATCTCGAAGGTATTAGGGTACGATGATCTTCCAGATGTTAGAGCGCATAATGATTTTCCTTGTGCTTCTCTAGAGGGGAATTAGAATGCCTTAGGGAGTTCTTGAACCTGATAAGGAGAGACCTTATGTGTGTTGTGATGGATGTCCCTTTTGTTACCTCATGGACAAATCCCTTGATTTCCCTTTTATCTCCTCATCCACTAAACAAAACCTATTGCTCTACAAATGGGGACCATAACCCATAAAAGTAACCTCGAAGCGGTTACTACTTTAGTTGCAATAATTCTGATTCAGTCCTTTCATCAAATCAGAAATTGCCTAAAGGTATCTACACTTATATTATTTCATGACATATATGCCCTTAATCACTAAATTAATCATTGAAGATCATTTTATGTTTTGGCTAATTAAATAATGGTCATGACACAATTATATAATTATATTTGTGACCCATATATTATCAGAAATTCTAACATTTGTCAGTTGTGTCTCGTGTATTCTATCTTGATTTAATCAAATTGTTTATCTACCTATTGCTATCTATGTACAGAAGTTTACTTGAAACTTTTGATGGGTTTGTTTTTTCTTCCCTCCCAATTGTATTTGGTTTGGTGTTCTTTATGTGACTAAATTAAAATATTCCCTTGTGTATGAATATGATACTTGGACCTTACCTTTTGTGGGTGTTGCTCGTACTTGGTAGCACCGTAGCAGACTAACAGTTATATACGGCCTTGCTCTTAGGAAGTAATAAGGATCATGTTTTATTGGTTTTCTATTTTTCTATTTGTATTGTATTTAAAAGTTTAAATACTGAAAATACAAAAAATTATAATATTATCCGCCAAGCTAGCTCGCCACAGCCCGCTTAGGGCGAGCTTGGGCTGTAACTTGACACAAATAAAGTATAACCGAGCTTTTTAGCTCGACCCGATTTAGTCCGAGCCCATTGTGAGCTAGTCCGAACCCGTTAGGGTAGCCCTTTTTGAAAGGTCTAATTTATAGATGGATGTGGCCAATGATTCCACGTATTTTTAATTTAAAAATTTTCTTTAAGAATTAAGTGTTGTTGACCGGTCAACCGAACCGAATCATTCAAAGTTAGTATAGTTTGGTTTAGTTCTCTCTATAAAAATGTAAAAGACGAACTGAATTGAACTGTGAACTTTTGCTTGGTTCAGTTTCTAAAGTAGCATAAAGACTGAACTGAACTGGACCATTACACCCATAATGTGAAAGCAGGAAAATGAAGTGGCAACTGAAAAAAGGAGTAGAATTAATTAACTTGTCCTAGAATTTTTAAGTTATATTGCAACTCAAATTGATTAGCTACATTAAATTAGGCCTCAATGTAAGTTTTGATGAGGCATATATTTTAAGAATATAGCTAGAGACATACAAATTGTTTTATGTCCATAGAATTTCTAGGTCTCTTAGGCTTGATCCTATATCTCGGGGAGCAATCTTATCCTTGTTTAGAATTTGACATGAATTCTCCCCATATATCGGATTTATCACATGGTTAAAATATGCCATGTATGTTGTAGGTGTGTAATAACAACTTATGTAATCTTCTCGATTGTAACCTTTGAAGAAGATTGGACCATAGGTCAATAACAAATTTCTCATGAATGCTTTTTGTTATGTTTTTCTTCTAGTTTTAGATTATTGGCCCACTTTGCAGGTGCCTATTACAAGAACTAAACTTACATTTGTTGATGAATGAAGATTACCATTGCAATAGGCACCTGCAAAAGTAAGTTTAGTTCTTGTAATAGGCACCTGCAAAAGTAATGCATATGAGATTGGAGAAGAATGAATGTATATCTCTTTCTTGTTATTTTATTTATGAGATAAATGATGAATTTATACAAGTGTTGGCACATTGCTTGTAACAAAAGCAATCGAATAAAAAGCCAAAAATAATCTAAAAACTAACTTAACTAAAATAACAGATTTGTTAATAAGCACATGCCAAAATTAAGTGCTCTACTACAATCCATTCTTCTAGAAGAAAACATACGGTTGCCCAAGGAGAGGAGAAGTCCTTGGTCCGCCAATCTGATTTGCTGATGCATCATGTGCTATGTCTGATGCGCCATGCGTGATGCGCCATGCACCACGTTTGATGCATCTTGGTGCGCCAATCTCTGGCCCAACTAATGCGCCATCCCTGATCCATCTTGGTGCGCCAACTCGCCTTGCTCCTGATGCGCCATGGGTGATGCACCTTAGTGCGCCAAGTCACTTTGCTGATGTGCTAAGCCTGATGTAGCATCCTCGGTTAGGGCCAATAATCCTCATGCATCATTTTGGTCCTGATGCATCATTCTAGTGCGATATCCTTGGTCAATGTAGAATCTTTTGGCTGCATCATAAACATGGCAATGTTCAGTATGATATCTTCATTACACCCCCCCCCCCTCAAGCTGGAGAGTATATGTTAATAACTCCTAGCTTGGGAAGTATAGTATGAAACAAGGCAGGTTCTAATGCCTTTGTAAGTATATCAGTGGCTTGACCAGTTGTTGTGATAGGTAATAATTGAAACAAGTTATTTTGAAGCCTTTCACGAACCACATGACAACCTATTTCAATGTGTTTGGTTCTTTCATGAGAAATAGAGTTAGCTGCAATGAATCTTGTAGAGGTAGTGTCATAGAAAAGAATAGCAGGTTTCTTAAAAGAAATGGCAAGATCATGCATAAGATAGGTGAGACATTGCACCTCACAAGAGGCAATTGCCAAAGCACGATACTCAGCCTCAGAAGAAGACCTTGAAACAATGTTTTGTTTCTTTGATTTCCAAGAAACCAACGAGTCTCCAAGAAACATATAATATCCAGAGATGGATTTTCTAGTATCAGGACATGTAGCCCAATTAGAATCATTGTAACCTTTAATTTGTATTGGAGAGGAAGAGGGATAGAACAAACCTTGACCAGGGGAACCTTTGATATACCTTAGTACTCTAGTCATTACTTTATGATGATTAATGGTTGGGGCTCCCATAAATTGGCTTAGTTGTTATATGGAAAAGCTCAGATGTGGCCTTGTGTTGGTAAGATAAAGCAATCTACCAACAGGTTGTCTGTAAATTTCTGCATCATGTGGGAAGAGATAATATTGGTCATTAAGACCCTTTAAAAAGCAAATGACATATTATGTTTCCCTATGTTTCTTAAAAGTTCTTAAAAAATCACATGTGCACTTATTATTGCATATGCATGTGGGAAGAGATCTCAAGGATTCAAGCTCTTCCCAAAGTGTTTTAACATCAGTAAAGAAATCATAAATATTTTTGTCCCCTTGCCTTAGAGAATGAATCTCTTGAAGGACATTGGATGCTCTAAAATAGTCTCCTTTGGAGAACCTTTCTTTAAGATCCTCCCACAATTCTTGTGCATTGTCAATGTAAACTATGCTTTTTGAAATGTGAGGAGAAATGGATCTAGTGAACCAATAAATTACCATATTGTTGCATCTATCCCAAGCATCATAGTTGGGATCATTCTGATTTGGCATGCTTATCGAGCCATTGATGAATCTGAATTTGTTTTTGGATATCATTGCCCTTCTCATAGATCCATACCATGAATCATAATTGTTTCCATCTAGAGGAGGTAAAACTAAGATGGACCCTGGACTCTCTCCAGGGTGAAGGTAGTAAGAACTTGTAGGAATCAATGATGGATCTGCTTCTGAATGCATCTCAGCGGATTCTATGCTTTCCATAGCCATTTGTTTATGGTAGAATTTTGAAACAAGAAAATCAAGGTAATTGAAGAATGAATTGCAGCAGAGCTCTCAATATGAGAGCTTTGATATCATATTGGAAAAGTAATGCATATGAGATTGGAGAAGAATGAATGTATATCTCTTTCTTGTTATTTTATTTATGAGAAAAATGATGAATTTATACAAGTGTTGGCACATTGCTTTTAAAAAAAGCAACCGAATAAAAAGCCAAAAAGAATCTAAAAACTAACTTAACTAAAATAACAGATTTGTTAATAAGCACATGCCAAAATTAAGTGCTCTACTACAACCCATTCTTCTAGAAGAAAACATATGGTTGCTCAAGGAGAGGAGAAGTCCTTGGTGCGCCAATCTGATTTGCTGATGCGTCATGTGGCAGGTCTGATGCGCCATGTGTGATGCACCATGCACCATGTTTGATGCATCTTGGTGCGCCAATCTCTGGCCCAGCTGATGCACCATCCCTGATCCATCTTGGTGTGCCAACTCACCTTGCTCCTGATGTGCCAAGGGTGATGCGCCTTGGTGTGCCAAGTCACTTTGCTGATGCGCCAAGCCTGATGCAGCATCCTCGGTCAGCGCCAACAATCCTGATGCATCATTCTGGTGCGATATCCTTGGTCAATGTAGACCTTTTTAGCTGCATCATAAACATGGCAATGTTTAGTATGATATCTTCATTAGATACAAAGTTGATTTTGTTTGGTGTTTTGTATGATTAGAAAACTTATACTACTGTTACTTCAAATTAGTTTTTTACTACAATTTTTTCATTTACTGCAATACTACATGATTATAATTATAATGAAAACTTCCCAGATATTTTTAATATTGGAGAGTGCACATGAGAAGTTCATTACGTATTATATTGTAATGAAGACTGGAATGGAGTATGTACCTTTTAATGTGGAAACTGGTCATGCTTATCCAGCTCTCCCAAAGTACGAAACTGTGTGTTGGTGATTATAAATGGTCATTTATTTATTTGAGTTAATTATCATCCATGGTTCTTGTTAGTTAGTTATTAATATTATTCTTCTATGTGATAAATTCACAGCTTAGGGCGGCAAATGTGATGAACAATAATCATGACGTTATTGATAATTTTTCACTCTTAGAGGAAAAAATTTCAGTTTCACTTGGCAAACATTTTTTTGATGAAGATGAAGCAAATACTCATATGAGTGATAATGCTTCTAAAAGGATGCCCATTTGTAGTTCATCTTACATCAACACCATCGCATACCCGTCTAGTTATCCAGCTAATTCTTGAGACCAAAAAAGTAATTCAAGTCAATGTTTTGTCTTCCTCCGATTTGATATGATGCTTTTATTCATGTCAACCCACACTTGAGTTTGATGTAGTCTACCATGTGCAACATGAGTTTTGATGTGGTCTCTTAATTTTTTATTTCTTGTTTTATTTCATACTGAAATTAAAGGCTTCTTTGATTTTCATAAACTTAGTTGAATTTGGATGAAAAATTGATTGCTAAGTAGAGTAAAATTATTTTAGAGAACAGTTTCTAAAACACATAAGTAATTATTGGTTTTCTAACACTAGAAGGTCTAATGGAACACCCTTACGGGTTTGTTATAAATGTATATAGATAGGAAACGACTACCAAACCAACTCTGACTTGAGATTGTGACAAAGTCGTGTACCTTTTATTTTTATACAAGTGATGTTTTCAAACTCACTATAATTTTTTATTTAAATTTCATGTTTTTCTGTTTTGTTTCATCTTTGGTTAAACTGGGTGGATACTTATCCATAATACTCTCCCTACTACAAGTGTCATTAATGCATCTCTGACTCAGTATTAATGTATCTCTGACTCACTATTAATGTATCTCTAATTTGCCATTAATACACTTCTGCCAAACTCTGTCATGCAACTTGCAAATTCTACATGCCCCTCCGAAATATCGACACGAGCATACCTACGAGATGGTTGGAACCAACCTAATATACGCCTAGTGTATACCCAACATATGTCTACCATACCCCTACAATACATGCTACCCCACAATCAACTAATAGTCAGGCACAACGTCGCCACCCAAACATTATAAATAGGAGCCTCTTATATATGAAGTATCATAAATATCAGATTCTCTCATTTATTACTTGTATTCAATACTCTCTACTCTTATATTTACTTCCAATTATTCTCATTAAGTCTCATACCAATTTGATCGTTGGAGAACCTTTTCAGGTACCTCCCCCAACGAGTTCAAGCTCCGTTCCGACCAGTTTCCAGAAGCAATTGTTCAACCGATTCCCTAATTCTTTGAGTGTGTGGTTTGTGCACAGTATATTAGTATTGTTTTGTCCATTTGGAGTGTACTCATGCAACAGAGCTATGTAGGTTCGTGCTTGTTGGTTTGTGCTTGCTGGGGCGTGGTTGTATAATTATTTGAAGTTACTTGATTTACTTGCGTGCTTGTTGATTGAATGTATAATCATATATTTGGACCTATTAGCATAATTCTGATTTGCTTACATTTAAATTTTGGGATTTAGAAACCGTTGAACTGATTGGATCTCATCTACCAGACATGGGATAGAAGTGGAGGATAATACAAGGTTGATTAAGGTGCAATGTTATTCTAGAAAAGGAACTTGTGAACTTTTACATGAAACCAATTGAAGGGCACATTGTGTTGATTGATATAGATAGAAAAGAGGTTCTAGCTATTTCAGATAATGGACAGAATATTCCTTTGGCAAAGGGTATTGACACTGATTATCGTTATTCCATTCAGAAGCTCAATGGAGAGCTGAGACAACCCTATAACATTGGAACAGAGTGAAGGTCCAAGCTTCACAGTTGATGGGAATTTGGAGAAATGGGTAAACTGGGAGTTTCATCTCAAACCTGATCCAAGAGCAGATATATGATGCTAATTCTTCTAATTTTTTAGATATTATAGAATGAGTGAATGAACTGGATGGGGATCACCTATCTCATTGGGTGTCCTATTTGGTGTCCTCATCCAATCAGAAAATTATATATGATTAAAAATAAAATTTATAATAACATAAATTAATATTTATACACTATTCTATGATATTTCATTGGCTTGATACATGGGGACAGAATTTTTTGGGACAAAGGATTTTTGTCTGAATGAACTAACCCATCTTACTTGAATGTTATTTTGTTGTTGCTTATTTTTATTAGTTTAAATAAAGGTTAAAAGAAATAAATAAAATGTAATCTGAAGATTAACTTTTGGCTTAGTAATATATGTATATCGAATGGTGGAAATAGGTTAGATTTTATCTTAAATAGACCAAACTTACGTAACATATATGAACATTGAACCTATATTGAATATATTTGTTCAATAAAAACTTACATATGAGTATGACATGTTTAAAAATCTTGTATAACCTATTAATCTATTTAGAAGTTTACTATACTATATAAAGGTCTTCAAATAGGTTAGTATGCTTATATTTAAGTAGGTTAACAAACATACTTTTAACTAGGCTTATCTAACCCTCAGAATTGAATTATTTTACATACAATTACATATATAATAATATTACTTATATTAAAATACTATAATATCAATATTATTATATATATTAGTTTGTTATATTTAATAGGTCATTTAAATGTTCTAAAACTTCACTCTGCTAAACTAAATAAGTTTTTTAAAAAGTACATCTTAAGCTTTATAGGACACAATAGACATTTTGCATATTGTCTAACTTATTTCAACCTCAGCCCTACCTAACACCTAAATATCTTTTGGTGGCGTGTTTATTTTAAGAATTACCCTATTTTTGCAAGATGGGAATCTGCTGTGTCCAATCTTGTCTCCAATTACATCTCTAACCAATCACAATGAAGTAAAATTGATATAGATATAAATATTTAATTTTTTTAAACTGACGTGACATAATATGGTTGTTTTGGGACAAGGTTTAGGACATGCTTTGGAACAGCAGATCCTTGTCCATTTTTTCATTATTTTCCATCTTGGGAAGTGGAATCCATCTTGGAAAGTTGAAGCTGTATTTCCGAAATTATTAAAAAGGCGTTTTCATAATTTCCGCCAATTTTTCATTCTCTCTTGTTGTACCTTTCTCTTCCAGTCTTCCTGTTGTTGCTAATGCTGACTGCAATGTTTGTGAACCAAAACATAAATAGACACTGGAAGATGCTATTACACATTACTCATTGCCTAGCTATCACTAAGAAAAAACACCAATAACAAAAAACTTGGGAGGAGCTATAGTATTCACTCAGTCCCTTCCTATATTAGATATCACTCAAATTCCAATGACGTCAATACTTGCACCAGCGATCCGATGATTATGGGTGACCAAAAGGGAAGTGAATAGTAGTTTGGCCCAAATGTTGCACTAGGCATACATAATGGTTCAATATCCTATATCGAGTTGCATTTGGGAAAGCATAGGATTGTATTGTATAAAGCTGGATAAAGTTCAAAAATATTTTTTAATCACAACTTAATTATTGCGACACACATTGCAATGACTACAATCATATAATGACATACCGTAATCATAATTTAAAAGTGTCAAATGCTTACCATTTTCTAAACATATTTTTGTCACATTAGTTATATACATTTGACCGCTTGACATTTTTATGGATGCATCTTTGCGCATGTATAATAATTTCTCAAGCCAAGGTTCAAGACCGGATACATCAGAGTTAAGAAATGTGATTTACAAAGAGTTCACCTCGGAGCTATTTGTGTCTTATATGGATTCCATTGATTGGTGGTACTTTAAGACATACATGGATGCAGGTGAATATGGATTTGAGTTGCAAGTCATGCCTTTATTATAGCATTTCTTTAGAGATCATTGCATAAGTGAATCTGCTATGTTAATCATTTTAAGTAATCAATTTAAGAGCATATTAGATTATTTTAATAACTACTTTCTTGTGGCATCAAGAACCAAAATATTTTCAAGAAAACCATTAGGTTAATCGAATAAGCCTTCATTTAATCGATTAGGTTGAGTTCTGTGTTAATTGATTAAGAAATCATTTAATCGATCAAAACTAGTAGTTTTTGAGATTATCTTTTGTATTTCTAATCGAGTTTAATTGTAATTTGAATCACCTATTCACCCATAGGTGAAGTTAGAGCCCTTGATAACCAACAAATGGCCTCAGAACTAGTTTGAACAATACTATCTTAATCGATAATTCATGAGATCCTAAAGATATATACAATGGGCTCTAGAAATCCTTTTGGTGGTAAGGGCTATGCCTACTAGAAAGTCAGAATGAGGTTTTTTATTGAGGCCATAGATATAGATATTTGGGAGATCGTACAAAATGGACCTTACATTCCACTACACTTGGTGAAAGGTGTAACTAAAGGAAAACCAAAGAGTCTTTGAACGGATGAGGAAAAGAGAAAAGTGCAGCATAATTTGAAGGCTAAAAACATTATTATTTCTGCACTTTCCTATGATGAACTCTTGAGTTTCATAGTGTAAAAGTGTCAAAGAAATGTGGGATACTTTACAAGTAACTCATGAAGGCACTAGTAAAGTCAAGCAAGCTAGATTAAATGCTTTAACTCATGAATATGAATTGTTTCGCATGTTTCCTAATGAATCAATACATGACAATTAAAAAATGATTTACACATATTGTTAATCATCTTGTTGTATTAGATAAAGTGTTTGCTAATGGTGAATTGACTAACAAAGTTTTAAGATGTCTTGATAGGGCATGGAAACCAAAGGTGACGACTATTATGGAATCCAAGGACTTAGATTTAACGTTACTTGCAACACTTTTCGGAAAGCTTCAAGAACATGAGATGGAGCAAGGCCGCTTGACACAACATGAAGAATCAGAGAAGAAAAAGAAAGACATCTCCCTCAAGGCTACAACAATACATGCAAAAATTCAAGAGGAGACACCTTATGGTGAAGACTCCGATTCCTCCGATATCGATGATGAAACCATGACTCTCTTCATGAATAAATTCAACAAGTTCTTAAATAAGAAAGGAGCATTCAAAAGGTTTCGACGAAAAGAACCAAAAGACTCAATCAAGAAGGACAAGAACACAAAGGAAAATATCACTTGCCATGAGTGTGGGAATTAGGACACATGAAATTTTTATGTCCTACCTATCTCAAAAGGTTTCAGAATGACAAGAAAGAATCAAGGGACATTAATGCTAAGAAAGCCTACATCGTTTGGAATGTACTCGAAGAATAAGCCACTGCTAGCACCTCAGACGATGAAGAATCGGTCAAACTATGCCTTATGATGCAAAATCACGATTCTTGTAAAACAAGCAAGCAAGACAACTCGAGTGAGGTTAGTATTTCTGATTCCGATTATGACTCTGATGATTCCCACATGTATGATGTTTTATATGATGCTTACGTAGAATTACATTAAGAGCTTAAAAAGTTAGCTAAAATCAATGTCGGTAGAAAAAGAGTTATTTTGGTGCGTGAAAAGAAAATTTTAGAAATGTAGAAATTTATTGATGAACTTCAGCTCCAAAATGAAACATTAGATCTCATTTATGCTAATTCTACATGTGATTGTGCTTCTAAAATGACTATGACACCCTCTTGTTAAAATTATCAACTTTTGGAAAAAGAGAATGTATGTTTAAAAAAAAGTTGCAAACTTCTCTAAGGGTAGTCATAAGTTAGATAACTTGCTTGCATAACAAATAAATGTAGGTAATAGATCCGGATTGGGATTCATGCATGCTAAAAAGAGATCATACAAGAAACATGTTGATTTTTTGCAAATTTTATATAATAAATCACCTACTTGTTTCTATTGTGAATTGTATGGTCATACTACTAATACTTGTCATATTAGATTACATGGTGTACCAAAAGGACATATATTTGGATTGAAAATGGGCAAGATCCTAAGAAAGCTAATACTAAGGAACCCAAGACTATTTGGGTACCTAAAACAAGCAAGTGAACATTATTTTGTAGGTGTGCAGGTGTTCTAGGCACATGATGGGTGATAAGTCCAAGTTTATTGAGCTTTCATCTAAGGAAAAGGGTCATGTCAAGTATGGTGATAAGAATCAAGGCAAGATAAGTGGAGTTGGAAAGATTGGTAATGTTTCACAAAGAATCATTGAAAATGTGCTATATGTGGAAGGCTTGGAGCATAATCTTTTATGCATTATCCAATTATGCGACAAAGGTAATAAGGTAATCTTTGACTCCAAGTGATGCATTATTAATAGTGACATTGTTGATAATGTTAAATTTATTGGTCATATGACAAATAACACACATATATATATATATATATGGTTGATTTGGATGATATCACCTTCTTATTTTCAAAATGTTTAATTTGGCATAGGCGAACTACTCATATCCATTTGAATCATTTGAAAAAGTTAGCTACAAAAGACTTAGTAATTGGTCTACCTAAATTCAAATTTAAAACGAAAGAAACTTGTGACTCTTGTTGAAAATGCAAACAAGTCAAAAGTTCTTTCTCTTATAAAAACATGGTATCTACAACAAGACCATTATAGTTACTTCATATGGACTAGTTTGGACCATCTCAAATAATGATTTTTGGTGGAATTTACTATGCACTTGTTATTATAGATGACTACACTAGATTCACATGGACTCACTCTATTTCTTGCACTAAAAAGTGATATTTTTAAAACTTTTAAGAGGCATACCAAGCTAATCCAAAACTAAATGGATCATAAAATTGTAACCATAAGAAGTTATTATGGTGGTTAATTTCAAAACTACATGTTCGATAAGTTTTTCTCGAAACATGGTATTGAACATCAATATTCCGCTCCTAGAACTCCTGAACAAAATGAAGTTGTTGAAAGGAAAAATATAGTTTTTGAGGATTTGGCTAGAATCATGTTGAATGAGAGCAAAGTGTCGAAGTACTTTTGGGCAGATGCGGTTCATACTGCTTGTTATGTTATGAATAGAATACTTTTGAGACTCATTCTTAAGAAAATCCCCTATGAACTTTTTAAAGATCGAAAACAGAATATTTTTCATTTTCATGCTTTTGTAAATGTTTCATTTTTAACAATGGAAAAGAAATTTTGAGTAAATTTTATTCAAAGGTTGATTTAGGAATATTTCTTGGGTATTCTAATCATAGCAAAGCTTTTAGAGTCTTTAACAAAAGAGCAATGATGGTAGAAGAGTCTATACATATTGTATTTGATGAGTGTTGTCCAAAAGAGGAGAGGAATGGTATTTTTGATGATCTTGTAGGTACTTTTGAGAACGCATACTTGAAATATCAAGAATTTGAAAAAGTGATGCAAGAAGATCCAGAATCAATTTAGGAACATGAAAGAATGCCACAAGCTTGGAAGATAAAGAAAGATCACCTATTGATAACATAATATGTGACATTTCTATGGGAATGGTAACCCAGAATTCTTTGCGCAATATTTGTAACTTCTTTGCATGTGTTTCTCAAATTGAGCCTAAGACTATTGATGAGGCTATTGAGGATGAACATTGGTCACTACCTATGAAAGAAGAGCTAAACCAATTTGAAGAAACAAAGTGCGAGATTTAGTCCCTAGACCAAGTGATTATCCTATAATAGGCACTAAATGAGTGTTCAAAAATAAACTTGTTGAGCCCAACTTTATTATTAGAAACAAAGCTAGACTGATAGCTAAAGGTTACAATGAAGAAAAATGTATTAACTATGATGGGACTTATACTCCTGTAGTAAGATTGGAGGCTATTATAATACTTTTAGCTTTTGCATCTATCAATCACTTCAAACTTTTTCAAATGGATTTAAAAAGTGCCTTCTTGGATGGCTTTATTCAAGAAGAAGTATATGTGGAACAACCTCTTAATTTTGAAAACTACAAATTTCTTAATCATGTTTTCAAGTTAAAAAAAAGGCCTTATGTGGATTAAAGAATGCTCCTAGAGCTTAGTATGATAGCATAAGTCCTTTCCTTTTAGAGAAAGGATTTGCAAGGGGTAAGCTTGATACAACACTTTTCATATTAAATCAGAAAAATATATATTGTTAGTACAAATATATGTTGATGATATAATATTTGGTGCTACTAATGATGCTTCGTGTAAGAAATTTTCTGATTTGATGAAAAGAGAGTATGAAATGTCTATGATGAGATAGCTCAAACCAAGTAAATGGACGGTGACATATTTGTTCTTCAAACAAAGTATTGCAAGAATCTATTAAAAAGATTTGATATGGAAAAAGCAAAGGATGCTTCCACACCAATGAGTACTTCATGTTATCTTGATGAGGATGAGAATGACAAATCTATTGAGATAACTAAATATCGTGGTATGATAGGATCTTTACTTGACTTAACTTCAAGTAAACTCGATATTATGTTTAATGTGTGCATGTGTGCTAGATATGAAGCTAATCCTAAAGAATAGCATCCCACGACTACTAAAAGAATTACGAAATGTTTGAAAGAAACTTTAAGCTTGAGATTACGATATCATAGTGATGCATCATTGAGCTTAGTAGATTATTCTTATTCTAGTTTTGCTAGATGTAAGATGGATAGAAAAATTACAAGTGATACTTGTCACCTATTAGATACCTCACTAGTATCATGACATAGTAAAAAGCAAGCATGCGTTGCTCTTTCAACTGCTAAAGTGGAATACATTGCCGCTAGTGTGTGTTGTGCTCAAAGTTTATGGATGAAGCAATAACTATTATATTTTGGTCTTGTACTTGATAAAATACCTATTAAATGTGATAATACTAGTATCGTAAACCTGTCTAAGAATCATGTTTTGCATTCTCAAACCAAGCATATAGAAATTAGACATCATTTCTTAAGAGATCATGTTAAAATAGGTGGTTGTGTGATTGAATTTGTTGAAACTTTAAAACAACTAGCTGATATTTTCACTAAACCTCTTCCTAGAGATAATTTCTTTGTATTAAGAAGAGAACTAGAAATTCTTGATGAATCATATATTTTTTAGTTGTATATAAGTTTATGTCAAAATTCAATGAATCTTGTTTATCTTTATTCATTACATATCTTGTTTGCTTGAATGCATGTCATAATTACTTATTTATGTTCTTATTTGATTAAGTGCCCTTGTCTATGATTGATTAGTGTATAGGATAGGTTTTTTCTAGTTAGATGTTAGAATTCCCTCAGGAAATTTTGAAATGTGTTACATGTTGTGAAAGAACCATGATTAATCGATTAATACCTTAGTTAATCGATTAGTTGCGCTTAATTTTTAAGTATTTTAATCTATTAAACCACCGTTAATCGAATACCTGTGAAATTTTTGACTTTGATTAATTGAATAAACTAACCCTTAATCAAATATATGGGCAAAAAATTTCAATTCGTTAATCGATTAACACTACACTTAATCGAATAAGTACAATTCTAGTGACAGTGATTAAAATGATTTTCAAAACCCGAAAACTTCAATCTTTCTCTAGAAGTCTTCTCCAACTTTAAATCTTATGTGTTTTATGTCAAATTAAGAACCCCATTACCTATTTTCATTTACTCTATACCTATTACCCTTTTATTCCATCACGTTCCTCTCAAAATCTTTTAACCTAAACTTTTCCCTATTTAGAAATATTAACCCACAATATTTTTAATCGATTATCCATAAATTAAGTTACAAATATGCGTGAAAGAAGGACAAAGAGAGTGAACACTACTGCTTGGATTAACCGTTCTCTTTGCCATCCTAGGCGTATGAGAAATGGGAATAATGGGGGTTCCTCCTCTACTCAAAGTGGCAAAACTTATGTTGGCAATGACCCCTACTACACTCAAGGTCTGCAAGATGAAAGATTGGGTAAGTTGATCAGCCGAAAACAGACTTACATTCGGTATGCTAACATGATATAGATGGTGGAGCAAGGCTTTCAATTCCTGCTGGAATTAGAGGCTCAAGGGGCTAATATATTTCTGGAATTAAATGATAATATTTTTCCCTCTCTAGTTCGGGAATTCTATAGCAACTTTCAATACAAGGATGAGAGTTATGTTAGTGTTATTAAGGGAAAGTTAATTACATTAGATGAGGAGTTATTTATGGAAGTTGGAGCCCTAGCTAGTGATGGTTCTCCTCTAGGTGACTGTAATAATAAGTTGTGGAATTCTTTAAATCAACTGAAATGTATAAGTCATGCCTAAGAGCATGTTAGCATTGACACAAGTAAGGAGGACCTAATTGATGTGAATCTCAGGGAGCATCTCATAGACGATAGCCTGATCCACAAGATGAGTATTTACAAATATGGTGGAGTGTATATGTATCAAGAGGACTATCATACTATTGTTGAGATTTCAAATGAGGATGATGATGATATTGCGTCTGAGCAAACCTTAGCATTGCAATCGGATGAGGCTCCTACTATGCCTGAAGAACCATATTTTGGTTTGGCTTATTCGGATGCTATGGAACAATGCCTCAATGAGCATATTGATAATGGAATGCAAGCCATGGAAAATAGGATTCAACCCATGTAAGAAAGGCTCATGGCTGAGTTTCATAGACAATAATTGGACTCACTTAGATCAACTTAGCTTCATTTCAAGTATTTTAGCAGCTTCTTCCAACTACCTCCTAGTAGGTAGTCTAGTTAGGGAAACTATTAGTAGTCCTAGTTGACTTAGTCTAGGGTGTGTGTTTGTTTATGTCATTGTAGTTCATTCTGTACTTTTATTTGACTCTATGTATGGCTTAAAAATTTGTTTTCTTTAGCTTTGTGGCATATGTATTATGAATTGTGTTGGCTTGTACTTTTATGGTTGAAATGGATGGTTATTATGCATTATATGTGTTATGTTTCTTACCATTTTGTCAATAAATCTACTATAATTGTTGAATATATGTTGAATCTAACATATAACACCAAGAAAAATCAAGAATTGTTTTTAAATTTGTTGAAATATCCTTATTTAATCGATTAATAGTATATGTAATCGGTTAACTGCAGCAAAAATTGCAATTTTAGTAAATTTCTATCCTACTTAATTGATTTAAGACCATGCATAATCAATTAAGTTCTTTTAAAATTGATTAATGTCTTTACTTTTGGCTTATTTTTATATGTAATATTGCTTTTTGATCATGCCAAAAAGAGTAGAAAGGTTGTTGTCTTATGGTTTAAATATTTGATGCATTACAAGCTTCCGCAACATTCAAAGATAAAACGTACAAAGTGAGTGGGAGAAAATTTTCAAGCTCAAAGCAAATCTCTAAACAAGTTGATTGTCTTTCAAAATGATTTCGGGATTTGCAAGAGTGGTTTGTCATCATCAATAGGGGGAGATTGTAAATGCAAGCAAGCAAGAATATGATTTTATGAATATAAAACTTAAAGCTTAAAGACAAGGACATATCAATAACAACCACAAACACTCATATTCAAGCTTCAAGAAAAGATCATCAAGACTAGAGCAGTTATTTTGTTTTTAGGTTCTAAGATGCTTTGAATGGGCAGAATCTAAGTTGAGTGATCCTTATGTTAAATCACACATAATTAGAGTATTATCATATTGCATAAAGAGACTTTCATACATAACATGACTTAGGAGCATTTAACACGCATTATTTTGGGTATTAATACTTATCATTTTCAAAGTCATGCATCAATCATTCATGTTAGAGGTTCATGCATAATTAACTAAGTATTTTCATAAAAATGTTAGTTGATTAAGTCTGTGTATAATCAGTTAAATCTTTGTAAATAGTAAACATATTAATCGATTAAGGATATGGTTAATTGATTAAGTAAGTTTATGTTTAGGAATCTTGAACGTTTTAAAGAAATGTTAATCGATTAAGTGACAATTTAATCGATTATCCATAATATAACAATTTGAAATTGAATGGTGTTTTAACATCCTTTACCATATTGAAAGCAACTTGAGTAATACAAAAATTTGATGCAAGATTAATACATGTTTTTCAAGAGTGATTTTCTGAAAAGAGAAAGAAATTTTCATGTGAAAAATATAGAGTTATTGTGAATCTTTGGAAATGTTATTTTTGTATATTGAGAGTTTTCAAATATTTTCCTTTTGTGAGTCTTAATCATTCATATTCATCTTAGAGTTTATGAGATTCATCAAAGGGTAGTTTATTCTAATTGTTAGTGTATTATTAGCATATTGTGGGTGCAACAAGACTTTGTACACATCTTTTACGGTCGATTTGTAAATTTGCCTCTTTGAGGGTGTGAGGTACCACCTAGGAGAAAGAGAGAAATTAAAGGGAAATCCTAGGTTGCGTTCAAGGCCCAAGAAGAGCTCTCATTGGGTATACTTGGTTAGAAATGATGAGGAGCCATTAGAAGCTAGGTCCAAGAGAATTCTTGGTGGAAGAAGTGTTTTGTATAAACATTTGATTTCTTCTACTGAAGCAAATCTCCAAAGATCATAAGGGGATGTCTAGACATAGATTGTAGGTAGATTAGCAATCGAACCAGGATAAATCAGCTATGTCATCTTCTCTCTTATCCTATACTTTTACTTTCATGCAATTATGTTATTTTTGCTTTATTTGATAACATTCATTTAGATATCATTGCATATGTGAATCTACTTGGTTAATCACTCTAAGTACTCAATTTAAGAGTATATTAGATTAGATTAATCATTGTTTTCTTGTTGTATTAAAAACCAAAATATTTTCAAGAAAATCATCAAGTTAATTGGTTAAGCCTTCATTTAATCGATCAAGTTTAGTTCTTTGTTAATTGATTAAGAAACCATTTAATCGATTAAAACCATTAGTTTTTTAGATTACCTTTTGTATTTCAAATCGAGATTAATTATAATTTGATCCACCTATTCACCCTCTTTAGGTGCAGTTAGAGCCCTTGTTAGCCAACAAATATACCAGTTCATACTTTTTATGGAATAGGAATTGGTTGTAGTAAACCATTAGTCTTAGCAGGGATATATTTATTGTATTCACAAACTGAACACTACCAAATGTATTCTTTTGTGTTGTTGTAGATACTAGGCCAATAGCAAGAGGCTACTAATGTGGGATTAAGTCCAAAATGGCCAGATGCAGGCGAGACGTGAAATTCACTAATCAAAGACTGCTGAAGCTGGTCGATATCTGGTATGAATATCCTATGTTCATAGAATACTAAACCATTTCAGAAATGAAACTTTTTTCATGTTTGTATTCGTTTCAATTTTTCTGGTGAAATTGTTTCCTTCTAGTGTGAGTTAAAATGCACGCAACTGATCCAATATAGCCTGAACGAGGGAAGATATGGAGGTACAGAATGGAGGCTCCTTAGAGTGTTGGTTGAACAATTTATCAACCACCTTATTTGAGGTACTCGTTCTGTATTTGATTTCAAATTCAAACCCAATCAACTTAGTAGTCCACTTTTGTTAACATGGTGCATGTAAGCCATGTGTCATTAAGTGTTTATGGCTCTGCTAATCAGTTAATATTTTGAATGGTCGGTCGATCAAGTACTGATGCAACTTTTTAATTGCCTCTGTTACATCGTACATCTCCCGAACATATGTTGAAACGTTTTGGAGGCGGTTGGACATTTTCCGGTTGAAGAAGGTGAGATGATGGCCTTCCTGAAAGAGTAGTTTCCCAATTGCTACAGATAAGGCGTTTGTCTCAACTTTGAAGTCTTTTTTTGAAATCAAGTAGTCTCAACATGGGTGTCTTATTCATTTCATTTTTTAATGTTGTAAAGGCCGTCGAGCCTCTGATGTCCATCTAAAACTGTCCCATTATAGTAAACCGGTGAATGGAGCAGCAAGAGTGGTATAATGCTTAATGAGGTGGTGGCCAATCCACCATTGCATTTATCTTATCAGGATCGGGCTTAACACCTTCAGATGAAATTAAATGCCCCAAATAATCAACCTCAAAAGTGCATTTAGACAGTTTTGCATAAAATTGATTAGACTAGGCCAATATAGTAGAGAAATGCAACAAATGACCAATTAAATTGGTACTATAAACCAGAATATCATCAAAGAATACTAGAACAAACTATAGCAAATGAGGCCTAAGCAAATCGTTCTTGGCCGCCTAAAAAGTGGAAGGTTTATTGGCAAGGCCAACCGGTATGACCAAGAATTCATAATGCCCATTAAAAGTTTGAAATTTCGTCTTGTGAGTATCCAAGGGATGCACACGTATTTGATGGTAGTCGGATCATAGATCAATCTTGGAAAAAATCGAAGCACCTCTATGCTCATCCATTAGCTCGTCAATAGTCGGTATCAAAAATTGATTCTAAACTATAATAGAATCTAAAGTTCTTTAACTCGCATAAAACCTCCAATTGTCATATTTTTCGCACAAAGCGTACTAGCGAAGAAAAAGGATTGGTACTAGTAACCACAATACCAGTTTCCAAGATCTCACTCAACATAGAGTTCATAACTTCTCTTTGGGAATGTGGATAACGGTAAGACTTGCTGTTTACTAGGGCAGAGTTAGGCATGAGCGGAATAAAATGGTCATGGGCTATTAGTGGTGGCAGGTTAGTGGGTGTTTAAAAAACTGAGTCATAGGTTTGTAAAAGAGTTTGGATTTGTGGGTGAGAAGTTTGAGGGTTTGAGTTTTGTTGTGGGAGGTCTAGTATATGATAGGGTAGTATGGTAATGGATTGAAAAGTAGAGATACTATATGTAAGGAGTAATCAGGTAAATTGATGTAGGATGGTGGGTTGGGGTGTGGAACTAGATTCCCTAGAAAGTGTGATTAATGTATGCCCAATATTGAATTTCATTTATGGGACTGAAACGTCTGAAGTAATTAGTCCTAGGGTATGAAGCCATTAGATACCCAGGACAAATCCACCCTAGTAAGTATAAAGGTATTTCCTCTGAAGTAACTGGTCCTAGGGTGGAAATGGATTACCTAGCCAGTATAAAGGGATCGAAAACTCCTGATTTTGGAGAGCAATGAATGTGTGATCACAAAACATGTTGCAATACATATGAGCTTCACTTCCCACCATGACAGGAAATTGGGGATTGGGCGATGATACTGGTAGTTTCAAGTGATTTTCAATGTCTGATGCAATATGTTATGAGAACTGCTAGTGTCAACAAGAACCGTCACACGTCACCGTAATGAAGCCAAAAAACTTGAGTATCTTTGGTAAAAAATGACCATCCAGTGCTTGGTCAGAAATGTGAAAGTGAATGAGTTCATCCGATTAGGAGTCTATAGTTGGGTCGAGGGAATCCTAAAGAATGAATTCCAAAGAGTGCAAGGCAGTGTCTAAGAAGTTATGGTGGTTATCATCTAGCAATAATACAAAATTCTTTGATTGGCAGCGGAGACCAGGAAAAAAAAATTCATCACAGTTGTAACAAAGACCCTGAGCTTGCCGCTCCTACATTTGGGTAGTGGATAAGTGACAGATTAGTATGGGTGGAGAAGGAGTGGTAGTCGTTGGTTGGATTAGGGGAATGTTGAATTGGGGGTTTGGGAAAAAGGTGTGGATGATTTTGGGGACCAAAATGTGAAGTCTTGGCCATTACATGGTTAAAGTCATGCACTTTAGCCTCCACTAACTTGGCTAATCCTAATGCTTCATAAATGGTTTTGGGATGTAAGATAGCCAATTCACACCTAATTTCTAGAAGTGGACTAGAAATAAATGGTTTTGGGATGTTAGTAATCAGCGACAATACACTATCGCTTTAGTTTAAACAGCTCTTCTTAATGATTAGTGTAGGAAGATAGACCAAAACATGTCTCCTAATCCATAGTAAAAGAGTTCCAATTAGATAATTGGCAATTGTGAAACATCCATTTGAACAAGGTAAGGGCCTCCTCATGCATATAAAATGAAATCATGCCTAAGCGTTGATTTGGTGGGACCATGTAGAGCTGAAAAAATTCCCAACTTGAAAAATCATGTCAAGGGCTCTGATCCATCAAATGGTATAAGCTATAATTTGGGCGGGCGAGGATGGGATGGTCTAGAAATGAGGTGGTGGTGTATGGTATGAGGGCATGTTCGGGTGAGGGAATGAGGCTGGTGTGGGTTGTTATGGAAGAGAAGAAATAGTTGGATGAGTGGTAGAGTGGGTGACTTAAGAAGAAGAGGGGTGAAGTGGTGAGAGGTGAGGGGGTTCTAGGGGAATACAAGGTAGAAAGTGAATACCAGAAAATTTTTATGTGTGATATTGTGTAGTCAATTGTAATGGCAACATGTCTAGCATCTTGCTGTTCTTGATTTTCTTTGATTTTGTCCATAAGAAGTTGAGAAATGGAATCATCAGGGTCCGAGTATTCTCGGGAGGCATTTTGAGAGAGAATGAAAGCACCAACCAAATGTTAGGTTATTGGTTGAACAATTAAAATTAAATTGCAGAATCAATACTAAAAAAATAAGGAGTTATACTAAAACTGAACTCATTTGTTTATTGTCCAGTCTAGAGCTCATTACATCCTCAAAACAGAGAATATGGATCACTATGTCGGATAACATAATTAACAACGATCATTCAACAACTCTTTCTTGAATGACACTGTTAAAAATGAATTTTAAGAATATCAACAGTGTACATTAAAGCAAGCGCTATCTATTTGGGTAAGTGGATACAACTTTAACAACATAGTCTTGAAAAAGCGTTGTTGAACATCAGTGATATTAGCGTTGGTTTGAGTGAGTTCTATTTAACAGCGTAATTTATAGGAAGCATTGTTAATGTACATCTATTCTACAAAGACGAATTAAAGAAAAGTTGTTGAAGATGACATAGTAACAACACTTTCTTAAATGTGCGGTGTTGCTTGTATACGACATTTTACATATCATAAAAATTAATGGTGAAGTGCTTTATGCGTCTCTTTGTTTCTATGCAAATTCTTTGTTTTCATAGAAAAATTAATTGGTTGCACATTTGTCAAGGACGACAATAACGATTATCTTTCCATTTGAATCTATATATGTTGCGGTTCACTCCATGTTTTTTAATATGTGTTGTTCTGTTTCAGTAAGTGTTTCTATAGATTATTGATTTGCTCCTTTATTTAATTATTTGTACTTATATTTGTCTAATTAGTCATTTTGTCCTTCATTGTCTCCTAACCCAAAGAGAAGAAGATAGGTGGAATAAAAAACAAAAAAACTGAAAAGAAAACAATACAAGGCTTAAAGAAAAAATAGGAAGTTTTTTAAAAAGAATAGAAAAAAAGATATTCCTACAAAAAAAATGTGTATGTCAATTTTGCAATACTCGTCAATCTCTAAGTTTAATTTCTTACATAAAAGATTTGAATATAATTTTGCAATAGGAAACTCTAATTTTTTATTTTTGTTATTTCAATAATTCTTAGCGACTACAAGGGACGATGACCTGGACTATGTGGAATTTCTTAATTTTATTATGCACTTAAGGGATTATTTCTTCGACTGATCATGGGCACTTTAAAGAAATTATTTTGTTGTTTTTCTTTTTTTAATTTATCTTGAACATTGTACTTTGGCAACAATTGATTTATTTTGACAACAACGAACTTTGGCACTTTGAATGAAATTTTACCTGTTTATTTGTTCGATTGATAATCAGGGGCACTTTCATTTGAAGAATGAATAATTATTTTAGATGTTAGTTTCTATTTTGTTGTTATTTATTTGGATGGTTGTATTTTGGCAATTCCATATTAATAAGCAAATTAACAATACTTAATGTTTAATAGTGTTGGGTTATTTTGACAATATTTTATTTTGCGGCAACATTCAATAAACAAAAGTAACATTGTTTTTTGGAAATTATTGTTAATATAATATGTGTAGTTGTTGACAATGCACCTTTAAGAAATCATTAACAACACAACTTCAAGAAATTGCTGTTAATTTAAATCCATTAATAGAGCAAATTTAAGAAAATGATGTTAATTTGGATGTTGTATTAAGTGTTGGCTTGAATGAGTTCAGTTTAACAGCGCACAATTAAGATAGTGTTGTTAATTAACATCTATTCAATAACGCTAATCAAGAAAGTATTGTTGATGTATTATGAAAATGAGTTGTCAAAAGCTGGATTCACCCTGGATATGTAACAACGCTTTCTCACGCAACCGCTATTGAAAAGCTCATATCATTAGTGCATCATCTAGGTTGCACTGTGGAATACTTACCTTCATTATATTTGAATGGAAAGTCTTCCACAACGCTTTGTGTAGGTGACGTTGTTGCTTAGGTCTCATTTACAACGATCTCTTCATTGAGCACTGTTGAAGATACTATCAGACTCTAAATAATTAAATGTTCCCTAATTCTCACACATTCAGCAATCTCAACACTAATTTACTGAGCAATGAAACTCATTTACTCTTAAAATCGACCTCGGAAATCATTCAACATCATCATCATTCAACAATGAAAATCAACCTCGAAAATCATTCACTCATTTAACACCAAAATCATTCACTCATTTAACACCAAAATCATTCACTCGTTCAATCTCAAAATCATCATTCACTCATTCAACACCAAATTGAAAGTGAGTTTCCCTTATAAATATTTGTCTTTTAAATTATATTATATTGAGCTTGTATTGAGTTATAAATATTTTACTTATAAATGAGCGAAAGTGATTTCACTCATTTAGCTTGTATTGGGTTAGAGTTTCCGACCCCTTTCACGTTATTAATGTATTTTCTCTACTTGGCGAATTTAACTCCAAGCTTTAGGGATTAATTTTCATCATATTATTTTTGTCAATTCTTTTATAGAAAATGGATCAAAAATGGATGAGTGTCAATTTATTGATGAAGAAGTATGAGGAAGGAGTGAAATTATTTGTTAGGTTTGCAGTTGAGAATGCTAAATTCCTTAATAGAATTGTATGTCCTTACTTAAGATATTGTTATGCAAACCAAATTACTTCAAATGAGTTAAAAATTCATTTAGTGTGTCACGGTATTGACCAAAGTCACACATGTTGGACAAGATATGGTGAGAAGAGAGACGTTATGGATTATGGTGATGAAATTCCTATGAAAGAAAACTACACAAATGCATATGAATACGATTGTTTCGAGGAAATGACAAACATTGTCGAAGAGGATCTTAAGGATTGTCCTAAGATGTTTTAGCGGTTGATAAGTGATGTTGAGAAACCATTATATGATGGTTGTACTAAATTCACAAGATTGACAGCAGTGTCATTGTTGTATAAGTTGAAATTTTCTAATAGATGGACTGATAAGAGTTTCATAGACTTGCTTGCACTTTTGAATGATATGTTGTCGAACGATAATGTGCTCCTTTATCGAACCTATGATGCAAAACAAATGTTACGCTTCATTGGCATGGACTACACTAGGATTCATGCTTGTGAAAATGATTGCATCTTATTTTTTAATGAGTATGCTTCATTAAAGTTTTATCCAAAATGGAATGCATCGCGATATAAGAAGGAAGACTCAATTCCCAAAACGTTTGTATGGTATTTTCCCATAAAACCAAGATTCAAACGTATGTTTAGCAATGCCAAAGATGCAAAGATGTTGACATGGTATGATGAATAAAGGATTATAGATGGCAAGCTTTGACATCCTGCAGATTCTCCTCAATGGAGAAAATTTGATCATGACTCTCCAAGTTTTGGTCCAGAATCAAGAAGTCTATGCCTTGCATTGTCAACTGATTGAATTAACCCACAAAGTGTTCAAATTTTCTCCCACAATACATGGCCAGTGATGTTGGTGATATACAACATACCTCCTTCTCTGTGCATGAAGCACAAATATGCGATGTTATCTATGTTAATTTCTAGATACAAACAACCAGAAAATGACATAGACATATATTTGGTTCCATTAATTTAAGACTTGAAGGAAATGTGGGAGATAGACATAGATGTATATGATGCGTATAGGGAAGAAATATTCAACTTGAGGGCTTTGTTGTTTGACACAATCAATGATTTTCTTGCCTATGGTAATTTGTCTGGATATAGTACAAAAGGACATTTTGCATGTCTTGTATATGAAGACAATACTCATTCGACGAGGTTGGAAGATTATGATAAGAATGTCTTCATTGGCAATTTTTGGTTTTTTCATTCAGATCATCACTATTAACGATGGAGAAAAACATTTGATGGGAACAATGAAGAAGGTTGTGAACTTTTGTTGTTGACGGGTGACCAATTATTTCAAAAGCTAAGGGATTTGAATAATAACTTTGGTAAACCTTTTGCAAGAGAAATTGTCATAAATGGGTGGAAGAAAAGGTGAATCTTCTTTGAATTTCCATATTAGAGTTCATTATATGTAAGACATTTCCTCGATGTTATGCATATTGAAAAAAATGTGTTTCAAAGTCTCCTTGGTACCTTAATCAATGTCTCTGGTAAGACCAAAGATGGCTTGAATGCAAGGTTGGACTTGGTTAGTATGGGAATAAGAAAGGAATTGAGGTCGATAATGAAGGGAAAACATACATTTCTACCTCCAACAGCTTATACTTTATCGAGGAAGGAAATCATGGTGATAAAGTTCCAAAGGGTACTCTTCCAACATTGGAAACATCTTATCAATGAAAGACCTCAAGTTAAAAGGTCTTAAGTCTCATGATTGTCATATATTTATTGAACATTTCTTTCCAATTGAAATACGGTCAATTCTGCCTAAAAAAGTTTGAGGAACCATAACTAAGTTATGCTTCTTCTTCAAGGCAATTTGTAGCAAAGTTATTGACCCTGAGAAATTACCTAATTGTAAAGACAAAATATTTTGACTTTGTATGAGTTTGAAATATATTTCACACCTTCTTTCTGTGACATAATGGTTTATCTAGGCATTCATCTTATTCGAGAGACACAACTATGTGACCATTTATATATGAGATGAATGTACCCCTTTGAACATTATATGAAGACATTAAAATGGCATGTAAAGAACCAATCAAGACTAGAGGGTTGTAAAGTTGAACGATATGTTGTTGAAGAAGCTCTTGATTTTTTGTACTAGATACCTTATAGATGGTGATCTCATAGGCATTCCAAACCCTCGGTATGCAAAAAAACATCTGGTGAAGGTGTTACTAGCAATGAAATATTGACTATAACAAGGACCAAATTGGAGAAAGCACACTTATATATTTTAATCATGAAACAGAAAGCGCCCAAAAGTAATGTTATACATCTAAAATATGCATTATTGAACTGCAACCCGAACGTAATGGACACAAATATCAAAACTATATTGATTCTCCACGATACAAATGGTGAGACGGTATATATATTTGATAGGTTATTTTCTACCAACATTTATTCCCTCGAGTTTGTTGTCGTTAGGCCAAGCAGGCTTAGCTGCAATTCGTTTGGGCATAGTACTATGCTCATTTTGGACCCTAACACAATCCAATATGGATTTTTTTGGGATTCCCACATATATCCTCGTACTACAGGCAATCTTGTCCGAGCCAGGAACATCCACAGCTATGTGAGACTAACTCTCCCAGCGGGTATTTTTTCCATCCACAAGACTCGAACCCGAGACCTTGCTTAAGGAAAATCAAACATGTACCACTTGAACCAACACCCGTTCGTAATCCAATATGGATTGGCTCTACTACATTATAATAATAAGTATTTGAAGTCCAACAGAGTAGATCAACTTGAGAACGAGCTAAAATAAATAACAGTGTTGTTAAAACAGTACTGATTATCAAACCGGTCAGGGTATTGGTATAGTGGTATGGTGGTTCAGTAATTAAACTGCATGTCGGTTAAACCGGACATACCTGCTTATATATATATACATACATACATATAAACCTATAACAAAAATATTCAAATAGGATACTCAAATTTATAATCCATATTCATAATCTACTCAAAATTCACATAAACAAACAAATTTAAGTCTTTAACAAATTCAAAGTCTAAATTACAAAACATATATGTATATAAAAGTATCACTTAACAACCGCAAAATATAAATAAATGACACTAGTTCACAATTCACTCTACAAAATAAATAAATTTGGAGTTTTAACATTTAACACCAAGGAGTCAAATTTGTCTCATATCGAGATTATATTTTTACACCAAATCTTATCGTCAGACAGTACTCTAAGATTACACAAATGTTACTGTGATTACATACAAATGTTAGGAACCAAAATTTGTAATTTAAGTATGCGTTGGAAGCATGTGCTTTGAAGTGTTGAAGAAGGGTTGGAAAGATGGGTCACCTTGTAATGGGTATTTAAGTTTTTAAGTTTTTTTTAAAAAAAATATGTGTATTAACCAACCGGTTTAATCAAATATCGGTCGATTTATCGGTTTTGACCGTTTTTGTTACTTGGCCAGTTCAAAATCTATACCGTACCGGTTAGGGGTCCAGTTTACCGGTTTTTTGGTGGAACCGGCCGGTATGGTACAGTTTTTACATCATTGATAAATAACATGAATAGATAATCAATGTCTAAGTTTTCACTAAGCCCCTATGTTTTGCCATCAATCCCGTGTATGTATAGTTGAAAAAATATTGTTGTTGGTAATAATCTCCCAAAAAACATGTCATTCCGTCTTGATTTTTTTATCTCCATTTCAGATTTGATTGCCAACTTTAGAATGATTTTAGGGAAATTTCAATGCGTTTTAATAATCTTTAATACTTTTATTCCCGATTTATTCAAATTTTAAACCATGTTTCATTCCCTTGACTTTATGAAGATTTCCTTTTTGCTTACATTTTGATTTTGTTTTTCATTACAATTCATTAAATCAAGACAAAATAGTTTGACTTTGTATGAGCTTCAAACGTATTTCACACCTTCTTTTTTTGACATAATGGTTTATCTAAGCATTTATCTTATTCGAGAGACACAACTATGTGACCATTCATATATGAGATGAATGTACCCCTTTGAGCATTATATGAAGACATTAAGAGGGCATGTGAAGAACCGATCAAGACCAGAGTGTTGTAAAGTTGAACGATATGTTGTTGAAGAAACTCTTAATTTATTGTACTAGATACCTTATAGATGGTGATCACATAGGCATTCCAAAGCCTCAGTATGCAAATAAACATCTGGTAGAGGTGTTACTAGGAATGAAATATTGACTATAACAAGAACCAAATTGGAGAAAGCGCACTTATATATTTTACATAATTTCGACAAGGTTGATCCATATGTTGAAAGACACAAGGAGATGCTAAGGAAGTCTTACCCAAGTAAGAATGAAAATTGGATTTCCAAAGAACATAATCGGTATTTCATAAAGTGGCTAAAAAATCACATTGATAAGGAGTTTAATAAAAATGCACATTCGATATCCAAAAGGTTGTAATAGTTAGCCAATGGTTCAAGTATTCATGTCTTGTCCTACATTGGTTACATAATTAATGGGTTCATATTTTATACGAAAATATAAGATGATCAAAGTAAATTGCAAAATAGTTGTGTGACTCTTGTTGCTCGAACTTTACACATGTCATTCGCAAAGATAAAAACCCAATATATGCAAACATGTCATACTTTGGGGTGATTGAACAAATGTGATAATTGGATTACACAATGTTATGGATGCCGGTTTTTATTGTATGTGAGTTGATAACAACAATGCCTTCCGAGTTGATAAGTTAGGGTTCATGCAGGTGGATCTTAATAGACCGGGATATAAAGTTGAGTCATTTATTCTAGCATCATAAAGTCAACATTTATGTTAGTGACTCAGCTGATATGGAATGGTCCATTGTTCGTTTAACTAACAAAATAATCATCAATAATATTGATGACCAAGAATATCAAGATATTGATGGTGAAGATGATCATTTTTTGGGACATATTAGTCGTGTGAGAGTGACCAACTATGGATGCTGATTTATATACAAAAGATGATCATGATGAAAGGCTTGGGGTGAATCAATATGTTCCTCCAAACAATGATGATATTACAAGCCAAAAACAATCAAAGAAAATGAAAAAGTAGATGTGTGTAGTCTTTGTATAATTATAGTGTAATTTTGATTGTTTGTAATTTGCAAATTTTGTTTGTTTGTAATTTGCAAAATATTATTTGTTTGTATTTTGCATCACTATTTTGTTTGTAATTATCTACTCTATCAAAAACAAGATTGACATGATATTCATTGTTCGTAGTTTGTATTTTATTGATGTTAATAAAACAAACTTCTCGCCTATATTAATGTGTACAAATCAACAACGAATTGTAGGGGAAGTTGTGACATGCGCTATTGTAAAGGAGTAATACAACAACACTTTTTATAGACTACGCTGTTGTATATGCTTAATACAACAGTGCTCTTTGTGTGTTGTACTATTGTATTAAGGTGTTGTTTGAGAATATTTATGAATAATACAACATCGTTTTTTAAGTATGTGTTGTTATATATGCAATACAACAATGCAAGCATAAGCATTATTAATCATGCCTATATATTATGTTGTTTATGTATGAAATATATGACAGTGATTTTTGTATGATGTGTTGTTGTATATATGCAAAACAACAGTGTAGAATAAGTATTGTTAATCATGATAATATACTATTGCAGTCAAACAGAAAGGGCCCAAAACTAATGTTATACATCTAAAATATGCATTATTGAACTGCAATCTGAACGTAATGGACACAAATATCTAAACTATATTGATTCTCCACCATACAAATGGTGAGATGGGATATATATTTGATAGGTTGTTTCCTAACAACATTTATTTACACAAATTTGTAATCGTTATGCCAAGCAGGTGTAGCTGTAATTCGTTAGGGCATAGTAATGTGCTCATTTTGGACCCTAACACAATCCAATAAGGGTTTTTTGGGTTTCCCACGGATATCCACGCACTGGAGGCAATCTTGCCCAAGCTGGGAACATCCACATGTACGTGAGGCTAACTCTCCTAACGGGAATTTTTTCCATCCACAAGACTCGAACCCGAGACTTTGCTTAAGGAAAATCAAACATGTACCACTTGAACCAACACTCGTTGGTAATCCAATATGGATTTGCTCAACTACATTATAATAATAAGTATTTGAAGTCAAACAGAGAAGATCAACCAGAGAACGAGCTAAAATAAATAACAGTGTTGTTAAAACAGTACCCAATTATCAAATCGGATAGGGTATTAGTACAGTGGTACGGTGGTTCAGTAATTAAACCGCATGTCGGTAAAACTGGACATGTCTGCTCATATTTATATATATATATAAACCTATAACAAAAAAAAATCAAATAGGTAGATACTCAAATTTATAATCCATATTCATAATCTACTCAAAATTCACATAAACAAACAACTTTAAGTCTTTAACAAATTCAAAGTCTAAATTACAAAATATATATTTATCTTAAAGTATCACTTAACAACCGTAAAATATAAATAAATGACACAAGTTCACAATTCACTCTACAAAACAAATAAATTTGGAGTTTTAACATTTAGCACTAAGGAGTCAGAGTTGTCTCATATCGAGATTATATTTTTGCACCAAATATTATCGTCAGATAGTACTCCAAGATTACAAAAATGTCACTTAGATTACGCACAAATGTTAGGAACCAAAATTTGTAATTTAAATATGAGTTGGAAGCATGTGCCTTGAAGTGTTGAGGAAGGGTTGGAAAGATGGGTCACCTTGTAATGGGTATTTAAATTTTTAAGTTTTTTTTTAAAAAAAAAAATATGTCTATAAACCGGCCGGTTTAGTCAAATATCGGACGGCTCATCGGTTTTGACCGATTTTGATACTTGCCCGGTTAAACATCTATATCGTACCGGTTAGGAGTCCAGTTTACCAGTTTTTCAGTTGAACCGGCCGGAATGGTACAGTTTTTACATCATTGATAAATAACATGAATAGATAATCAATGTCTAAGTTTTCACTCAGCCCCTACGTTTTGTCGTCAATCCCGTGTATGTATATAGTTGAAAAAATATTGCTGTTGGTAATAATCTCCCAAAAAACATGTCATTCCATCTTGATTTTTTTATCTCCATTTCAAATTTTGATTGCCAACTTTAGAATGATTTTAGGGAAATTTCAATGCGTTTTAATAATCTTTAATACTTTTATTCCCGATTTATTCAAATTTTAAACCATGTTTCATTCCCTTGACTTTATGAAGATTTCCTTTTTGCTTACATTTTGATTTTGTTTTTCGTTGCAATTCATTAAATCAAGACAAAATATTTTGACTTTGTATGAGCTTGAAATGTATTTCACACCTTTTTTTGACATAATGGTTTATCTAAGCATTCATTTTATTCAAGAGACACAACTATGTGACCATTCATATATGAGATGATTGTACCCCTTTCAGAATGAAGACATTAAAAGGGCATGTGAAGAACCGGTCAAGACCAAAGTGTTGTAAAGTTGAACGATATGTTGTTGAGGAAACTCCTGATTTATTGTACTAGATACCTTATAGATGGTGATCTCATAGGTATTCCAAAGCCTCGGTATGCAAAAAAAACATCCGGTAGAGGTGTTACTGGGAATGAAATATTGACTATAACAAGAACCAAATTGGAGAAAGCGCACTTATATATTTTACATAATTTCGACAAGGTTGAGCCATATGTTGAAAGACACAAGGAGATGCTAAGGAAGTCTTACCCAAGTAAGAATGAAAATTGGATTTCCAAAGAACATAATCGGTATTTCATAAAGTGGCTAAAAAATCACATTGATAAGGAGTTTAATAAAAATGCACATTCGATATCCAAAAGGTTGTAATAGTTAGCCAATGGTTCAAGTATTCATGTCTTGTCCTACATTGGTTACCTAATTAATGTGTTCATATTTTATACGAAAATATAAGATGATCAAAGTAAAATGCAAAATAGTTATGTGACTCTTGTTGCTCGAACTTTACACATGTCAAGTGCAAAGATAGAAACCCAATATATGCAAACATGTCATACTTTGGAGTGATTGAACAAATACGATAATTGGATTACACAATGTTTTGGATGCCAGTTTTTAGTTTATGCGAGTTGATAACAACAATGATTTCCGAGTTGATAAGTTAGGATTGATGCAGGTGGATCTTAATAGACCGGATATAAAGTTGAGTCATTAATTCTAGCATCACAAAGTCAACATTTATGTTAGTGACTCAGCTGATATGGAATGGTCAATTGTTCTTTTAACTAACAAAATAATCATCAATAATATTGATGACCAAGAATAGGAAGATATTGATGGTGAAGATGATCCTTTTTTGGGACATATGAGTCGCGTGAGAGTGACCAACTATGGATGATGATTTATATACAAGAGATGATCACGATGAAAGGCTTTGGGTGAATCAATATGTTCCTCCAAACAATGATGATATTACAAGCCAAAAACAATCAAAGAAAAGGAAAAAGTAGATGTATGTAGTCTTTGTATAATTATAGCTTAATTTTGATTGTTTGTAATTTGCATAATATTATTTGTTTGTAATTTGCATAATTATTTTGTTTGTAATTATCTACTCTACCAAAAATATGATTGACATGATATTCATTGTTCGTAGTTTGTATTTTATTGATGTTAATAAAATAAACTTCTGGCATATATTAATATGTGTTTGATGTTGAGAATGTATAAATGTCTATGTTGTTGAGAATGTTTGTGTTGCTAATAAATGTATATGCATGTATTAATGTGTACAAATCAACAGCGAATTATAGAGGAAGCTCTGACATGCGCTGTTTTAAAGGACTAATACAACAACGCTTTTTATAGACTAAGTTGTTGTATATGCTTAATACAATAGTGTTCTTTGTGTGTTGCACTATTGTATTAAGATGTTATTTGAGAATATTTATGAATAATGCAACATCGTTTTTTAAGTATGCATTGTTATATATGCAATACAACAATGCAAGCATAAACACTATTAATCATGCCTATATATTACGTTGTTTATGTATGAAATATATGATAATGATTTTTGTATGATGTGTTGTTGTATATATGCAAAACAACAATGAGAATAAGTGTTGTTAATCATGATAATATACTACTACGGTCAAACAGAAAGCGCTCAAAAGTAATGTTATACATGTAAAATATGCATTCTTGAACTGCAACCCGAACGTAATGGACACAAATATCTAAACTATATTGATTCTCCACCATACAAATGGTGAGATGGTATATATATTTGATAGGTTGTTTCCTAACAACATTTATTTACTCGAATTTGTAGTCGTTCTACCAAGCAGGCTTAGCTGCAATTCGTTTGGGCATAGTAATGTGCTCATTTTGGACCATAACACAATCCAATATGGATTTTTTTGGGTTTCCCACATATATCATCGCACTGGAGGCAATCTTGTCCGAGCCGGGAACATCCACAGGTATGTGAGACTAACTCTCCCAGCGGATATTTTTTCCATCCACAAGACTCGAATCCGAGACCTTGCTTAAGGAAAATCAAACATATACCACTTGAACCAACACCTGTTCGTAATCCAATATGGATTTCCTCTACTACATTATAATAATAAGTATTTGAAGTCCAACAGAGTAGATCAACTAGAGAACAAGCTAAAATAAATAACAGTGTTGTTAAAACAGTACCGATTATCAAACCGGTCAGGGTATTGGTATAGTGGTACGGTGGTTCAGTAATTAAACCGCATGTCAATTAAACCGGACATACCTGCTTATATATATATATATAAACCTGTAACAAAAAAATTCAAAGAAGTAGATACTCAAATTTATAATCCATATTCATAATCTACTCAAAATTCACATAAACAAACAACTTTAAGTCTTTAACAAATTCAAAGTCTAAATTACAAAACATATATCTATCTAAAAGTATCACTTAACAACCGCAAAATATAAATAAATGACATAAGTTCACAATCACTCTACAAAACAAATATATTTGGAGTTTTAACATTTAACACCAAGGAGTGAAAGTTGTCTCATGTCGAGATTATATTTTTGCACCAAATCTTATCGTCGGACAGTACTCCAAGATTACATAAATGTCACTGAGATTACACACAAATGTTAGGAACCAAAATTTGTAATTTAAGTATGAGTTGGAAGCATGTGCCTTGAAGTGTTGAAGAAGGGTTGGAAAGATGGGTCACCTTGTAACGGATATTTAAGTTTTTAAGTTTTTTTTTTTTAAAAAAAAAATATGTGTATAAACCGGCCAGTTTAATCAAATATCGGCCGGTTCATCGGTTTTGACCGGTTTTGATACTTCTCTGGTTCAACATCTATACCGTACCAGTTAGGGGTCCAATTTACCAGTTTTTCGGTTGAACTGACCGGTATGGTACAGTTTTTACATCATTGATAAATAACATGAATAGATAATCAATGTCTAAGTTTTCACTCAGCCCCTACGTTTTGTCGTCAATCTCGTGTATGTATAGTTGAAAAAATATTGTTGTTGGTAATAATCTCCCAAAAAACATGTCATTCCATCTTGATTTTTTTATCTCTATTTCAGATTTTGATTGCCAACTTTAGAATGATTTTAGGGAAATTTCAATGCGTTTTAATAATCTTTAATACTTTTATTCCCTATTTATTCAAATTTTAAACCATGTTTCATTCGGTTGACTTTATGAAGATTTCCTTTTTGGTTACATTTTGATTTTGTTTTTCGTTACAATTTATTAAATCAAGACAAAATATTTTGACTTTGTATGAGCTTGAAATGTATTTCACACGTTCTTTTTTTGACATAATAATTTATCTAAGCATTCATCTTATTTGAGAGACACAACTATATGACCATTCATATATGAGATGAATGTACCCCTTTGAGCATTATATGAAGGCATTAAAAGGGTATGTGAAGAACCGATCAAGACCAGAGGGTTGTAAAGTTGAATGATATGTTGTTAAAGAAGCTCTTGATTTTTTGTACTAGATACCTTATAGATGGTGATCTCATAGGTATTCCAAAGCCTCGGTATGCAAAAAACCATCCGGTGAAGGTGTTACTGGGAATGTAATATTGACTATAACAAGAACCAAATTGATCAAAATGTTAACTATAACAAGAACTCATGTATGTATAGTTGAAAAAAATATTGTTGTTGGTAATAATCTACCAAAAAACATGTCATACTTTAATGAATTGTAACGAAAAACAAAATCAAAATGTAAGCAAAAAGGAAATCTTCATAAAGTCAAGTTAATGAAACATGGTTTAAAATTTGAATAAATCGAGAATAAAAGTATTAAAGATTATTAAAACGCATTGAAATTTTCTTAAAATCATTCTAAAGTTGGCAATCAAAATCTGAAATGGAGATAAAAAAATGAAGATGGAATCAACTATTTAAAACTGATTTTAAAATATTCAAAGTGCTAAAAGAAAGTCATTAGTGATTAGTTATGTAACCGATGTTAACTTCATATTTCTAAGCAAGGGTGACATATTTGAATCCCCATATTTAGAAATATTAACAGCTGCATGAAGTGTCTTCTCCAATTTTCCAATGCACTCACTCACAACTATATTCTACTAGTCACATGAAGCTTTCATCCTCTATATTATTAACACTACACACGTTCTAAACAATATTTTACTTCCAAAACGAAATTTCCTATGGATGCTAGAAAGTTTCTGCGCTTCCCAGTTATTTCAATTACTGTAGCACTAATTCTGTTTATCACCTGGGTTCACTTTCCATTACTCCCCAACAAAGAATCATTACTAGATAGCAACATTTTCTCTAGATGGTGCACCTCCAAGAACCGTTTCCACTCTTCCACAAAACATAATCTGATCAAGAAATCTTCATCTTCCACTCTCCACAGTAACCCTAAACATGAATATGATGTTCCACACCACCCTCTTGACCCTCTAACTATTCAAGAATTCAACAAGGTTCGTACCATCCTTTCCACTCATCCTCTCTTCAAATCCTCATCAACCTATACTATCAACTCCATTGTCCTCGAAGAACCAAATAAGAAATTAGTCCTTAAATGGAAAAAAGGAGACCCATTATTACCTAGGAAAGCTTCTGTTATTGCACGTGTTAAGGGTGTGTCTCATACACTAACCCTAGACCTAACTACCAATAAAGTTATAAGCCATGAAACTGGTTCCATTTCTGGGTACCCAGTTATGGCAATAGAGGAAATGGTGGGTGTAGTAGAGGCTCCATTGAAAAGCATAGAGTTCAACAAAACAATCATTCAACGTGGTATTGATATGGCTGATATTGCATGCTTGCCAATATCTTCAGGGTGGTATGGGACAAAAGTGGAGGATAATACAAGGTTGATTAAGGTGCAATGTTATTCTAGAAAAGGAACTTGTGAACTTTTACATGAAACCAATTGAAGGGCACATTGTGTTGATTGATATAGATAGAAAAGAGGTTCTAGCTATTTCAGATAATGGACAGAATATTCCTTTGGCAAAGGGTATTGACACTGATTATCGTTATTCCATTCAGAAGCTCAATGGAGAGCTGAGATTATTCAACCCTATATCGTTGGAACAGAGTGAAGGTCCAAGCTTCACAGTTGATGGGAATTTGGTGAAATGGGCAAACTGGGAATTTCATCTCAAACCTGATCCAAGAGCAGGTATGTAATTCTTCTGAATTTTTAGATATTATAAAATGAGAAAATTGAGCTAACCCATCTTATTTGAGTAAGTTATTTTTGTGTTACTCATTTTTTATTTGTCTATAAGCTTTTTTTCCTCCATAAATTAGCTTATTTTATATAAAGGTTAGAAAAAAATAAGAAAAAAATAGTTTCAACAGTTTCACCCTTAAATGATACTTTTCCCTTTTTGGTGTTGTGTTTGTTTTAACAATTATCTTATTGGTGCATTTTTTGTTTTCCATCTTGGGAAATGGAACCTGAATTTCCAAAATTATTGAAAATGAGAAAAATAGTTTCAATAGTTTCACACTTAAAAAAATGATTATTTTCCCTTTTTGGGTAGTGGTTTAACAAAAATAGGAATCTATTTATTTCAATATAGTTTTAATATTTTAGATCTATCTACTGATTCAAGTTATTAGATGTCGACTAAGTTTTTTAAAATTTCCCTTTTTAACAATTATTTTAAGTGTAACCTCTATTTCCCAAATTATTGAAAATTAGAAAGAAAAAATAGGTGTTGTCCCAACGTATCTCAATCATTTTCTAAACCAATGAATAATGAAAAAAATAATAATAAATATTTAGTTTTTTAATTGATAAAGTATATTTTTATTCTCTTGACATATAGTTTGTCACATACTTTATGACACCACCCTCATCCATTTTCATCATTTTAGAAAATTATCCTTGTGCAATTATTACTACAATGAAATTTGTGTCACTCTTTACATGCTCTCTTGTACCTTTCTCTTCCTGTTGTTGCTGACTGCTATGTTTGTGAACCAAAACAGAAATAGACACTGGCAGATGCTATTACACTTACACATTTCTCATTGCCTTGCCATCAGTAAGAAAAAACACCAATAACAAAAAACTTGGCAGGGGCTATAATATTCACTCAGTCCCTTCCTATATTAGTTATCACTCAAATTCCAAAGACATCAATACTTGGAGCAGGGACCCAATGATTATGGGTGACGAAAAGGGAAGTGAACAGTAATTTGTGGAAATGTTGCACTAGGCATCTAAAGTCGCATTTGTGGTATTGAAGTACATTTGGGCAGGCATCTAAAGTCGCATAAAATTCAAAAATGTTTTTTATGACAATTTAATTATCTTGAATGATATTGCAACGCCTACAATGACTAAAGAGATACTGCAATCATAATTTAAAAGTTTCATGTGCTTACCCTTTTCTAAACATATTTTTGTGAAATTAGTTATATACATTTGACTCCCTTAACATTTTTACGGATACATCTTTGAACAGGTATCATAATTTCTCAAGCCAAGGTTAGAGACTCAGATACATCAGAGTTAAGAAATGTGATTTACAAAGGGTTCACATCGGAACTATTTGTGCCTTATATGGATCCCACTGATGGGTGGTACTTTAAGACATACATGGATGCAGGTGAATATGGATTTGGGTTGCAAGCCATGCCTCTAGACCCCTTAAATGATTGCCCAAGAAATGCTTACTACATGGATGGTATTTTTACCTCTGCTGATGGAACACCCTATGTCCAATCCAACATTATTTGCGTTTTTGAGAGTTATGCTGGCGACATTGCATGGCGACATGCCGAGTGTCCTATTACTGGCTTGAACGTAAGAGTCCCATTTATGCGAAATTAAGTTTAGAATTGAGGTAAATGCTTTGGTAAGATGACTTTATTTCCAAAGTGAACAAGGAAGAGTTAATTAATTTAGACTATAGCAGTGTTTTAAATCATGTTTGCAGTCGCGATTGCGGTCACGGTTAATGCGACTGCGTTTATTGCGGCTGTTGCGTTATGAATTATTTTGGAATCAAAACAATATTTTTGAAATCGATGCAGTCTGATGCGGCTCAATGTGGTTGCGTTGTAACCTAATACAGCCCAAGTATACTTGTGTTATGTCCTTATGCTGCCGCATCCTTGTGATTTTATGTCACACCATAATTATAGTGTAATATAATTGTAGCGGTTGCCTTAGCTGCAATATTGTAACTGTAACTGCATCACATACGTTTCGCAATTTGAATAATTGGATTACAAACCCTTAGTGAGGTGACATATTCAACTAAGGCTACACATATTCCTACTTTGCAAAATGATTTCTTTTTGATTTGTGGTTCACTTATTTTGGATTTATGCTATTTTTGCAGGTTAATGAAGTTAGACCTAAGGTAACATTGGTGGCTAGGATGGCAGCAGCCGTGGCAAACTATGATTACATCATGGATTGGGAGTTTCAAACCGATGGGCTAATCAGAGCAAAGGTTAGTTATAGAAATTCAATTTAGTGTGTACATAATTGCTTAGGGAATTTTAATGAGATACTGATATTCTCTCTATTCTCCTTAAGTCTATATTAATGATTTAAATTATGGATCATATCGCATGATGCAGTTATAATATTGCAGTATTGTGACTGTCACAACTACATCAGATCGTAATTGTGGTGTGACATTGAGTCACAATAATGTGGCCATATCGGACCACAATGCAACTGCATTAGACTGCATTTGGGCTACATCAAACCACATCGATTTTAAAAATATTTTTTTACTCATAAAATAATTCACATTACAACGACGGCAATCCATATTGCAAGAGCCACAATAACTACAATCACAATAATTATAACTGTGACTGCAATTTAAAACACTAGTGAATATTTTCCTCAAATAATTCTACAGAAAAAATGAGCCACCTGAATTATAGATGGATGCTAATTCAATGCAGCTTAGTAACTAATAGTTTACGTATTCAAATCCCATAAAAAGTCTGTAGTTTTATGCACTAGATCACCCTTTGTTTTTTTATTATATTCAATAATTTACTTCTCATAGACTTTTTTTTCTAATGCAGGTGACCAAGTTCCCAGCCAATAAAACATCTATGGCAACCTTTTAAGTGAAAACATTATTGGAGTAATCCATGACCATTTCATCACATATTATCTTGATATGGACATTGATGGCTCTGACAATTCCTTTGTGAAGGTAAATCTCAAGAAGCAAGAAACCTCACCAGGAGAATCACCAAGAAAGAGTTACTTAAAAGCTATAAGGAATGTAGCAAAGACAGAAAAAGATGCCCAAATAAAGCTTAGTCTATATGACCCATCAGAATTTCATGTGATCAACCCTTCAAAGAAGACAAGGGTAGGGAACCCTGTAGGGTACAAGTTGGTTCCAGGTGCCACAGCAGCTAGCTTGTTAGATCATGAAGATCCACCACAGAAGAGAGCAGCTTTTACAAACAACCAAATATGGGTCACTCCTTACAACAAGAGTGAGCAATGGGCTGGTGGCTTATTTGCTTACCAGAGCAAAGGTGATGATACTCTACAAGTGTGGTCCAACAGGTTAGATAATATTATCTAAATTTTTCATTTCTCTTCGTACTAAAATCTATGCACTAATAATATAATTTATGATTAATGTATTAATTATAAATTTTAAACAAATTTTTTTACCCTTTTTATATCATAGTGCGATAAAAATTTGATATTTTATAATTAGGTATATCATATTTGCTAAAATAACATTGCTCTATAAAAGAAACCCTTTAGATTAATTGTGAGCCATCAAATACATCGTTGAGATGACTTTCATGCCTTCTATTTCCATTAATTTTCTTTCAAAACTCAACTTGAAAATTGACCTATAAGATCCATTAGTTACATTCCAAAGAAATTATCTCTCTTTTCAATTAAATCATATAATCTTACCCAAAAAAAGATAAGAGGATACAAATCCTAATTACAGAAGGACAGTAGTTTTCTTCATAAGGAGAGAAAATGATACACAATTTAGGAGATTTGTATCATGGTTAAATTATGAGAACAAAAGTTCCATCTATTCTTCTGTGAGGGCATGCACATGAGAGAACTTTTTATATATATTACTCTTCTAATTAATATTTTTTATACCTATGATTATATTAATTTGCATTCACATCATTTCATTTATCCTATCATAATACATATTGAATGATTTAATGCAACTTACACCCTCATAGTGTGTATATTTATAGTTTATTGTTTAGTGTATTTGAAATTGAATTTGATCCCTAATTTGACATTTGAAGAAATCCTCATATTGACGAGTTTCTAAAATTGTTAATATTTTTGTTGGTAGGGATCGTCCAATTGAGAACAAGGACATTGTGTTATGGTACACAATTGGGTTTCATCACATACCATGCCAAGAAGACTACCCCATCATGCCTACTGTGTCATCAAGCTTTGATTTGAAACCTGTCAATTTCTTTGAGAGAAATCCAATTCTAAGAGTGCCTCCCAATTTCGAAGATGATTTACCTGTTTGCAAGGCTCATGATTCATCTTGAGATTCCACTATATTGCATGCTTCTATGAATAATAAATGTTAATTCCACGTATAATAATTAATGAAGAAAATATTACTCTATAATATTCCATGATAAGTTGTTAATTTTTATTAAACCTACTTGTTTGTCTTTTAAAATTCAACGACAAATAGTATAGAATATCAATTGTGCATATATATTTCATTCACAATAATAGTGTTTGAGCTTAAAATGAAGTGAATGGAAACACTACATAGGATATAATACTGAAAACTATAATTAGGTTTGTCTTAAAATATTATAAATATCATTTTTTTTTTTTGTAGCTCATACTTAAAGGAGCTCGCATTTCGTTGCTTCTTTCATCTACAACAATGACTCAACCTTCTCACCGGGTGAAGTTAGCTAATAGATTGAATGATTCTATAGTACTATATCATATCTTAAAATTATTATATTGTTGATTTATATTATAAAGGTTATTCAATAAAGAGTTTTATATGGTTGTTAATTGAGGTAGCAAGGTACCCGGAACCGTAGGTACTCACAGATAATACTTACACTAGGTCAGGTATGGGTCCATGTTTTTGGACAGCAAGTAATTGAGACCCGCAATTTTAAGACCCGTTGTTGGATGAGTCTAGGTCCGAATAATGAAGTGCCTAGACCCGTGAGTACCTGGACCCGTGACTTCTTCCTATATATAACAACATAATTGTAATATCATGTTAATCATGACTGTAATTTTATATCATTAATTTATCATATTAATTCATAAATATGGTTGTCATGTTGTTAAATAATGATGTTATATTGTTAAGGAGTGTGATATGATCTTATGTTGTTAATTCATATGTGTAATCTAATGTTGTAATGATTAAACAATTCTTACTAAATCAATTTTATATCATAATGTTGAAGTATTGATTTTGTTTTTATGTTTCTTTGATTAAAATGATTTATGTTTAATATACAATTTATTTTTATTTTAAAAATTTAAATTATATTTTATAATTTTTTTATTATTAATTGTTAAATAACATATAAAATTGTAGGAAATAAAATATAATTACATAAATTTCTCATAATTATTTTTAATATTTTTTAATTCGTAGGTACCCACAGATCTGCCAAGTACACAAAGATCGGGCACCAGACTTAGTGGTATTAGCACGAGTCTGCATCAAAAAATGAAGCAAGAAGACGGATCCGAAGAATGCACTACCCAAAGACATTAACATCCCTAGTTCTCATCTCCCTAACACAACATCCAATTTTATCCCTACTTAGGGTTAATTATATATACCATACATATGCTTTTCATACTTCTTTCATCCATATGACAAATACTTTTATGCCCTAAATTGACCCATTAGTATGTTAGTATTTATTATGAAAGAGATTTGAACTCTCAACTTTCTTCATTCCCTTCCTTGAACCCTTTTACCCTATCATCTTATGCATCAGATATTTTGCATATCTTTCTAGAAGAAAACAAATATACAAAATGCATATCATAAAAAATAGAAACAATTATTTATACAAACAAAGAATTATATGATGCTGGCCTGCTATACATTGGCCATTAATTATGTTAGTATTTGCTTAATTGGAATTAAAACCAATCCAAACACTACAAGAAAATATCTACTTAACCATGGTCCTTTTGCCACATTAAATGAGTCGTGTCAAAATTTATACCAATACCAACCCATTAATTAGCACACTCCCTCCAATTTCTTTTTCCCTCTCCCTCCATTTTCTTTTCCCCTCTCTCCTCTGTCCCGCACACTCATTATTCCGTTAAAATCCTTTTCATCTCTTCCTCTGTCCAAATTCAATCTTCAATCCCTCTTAATTCATTCTTCAATTCTTGAAGTCATTCTAACGAATTCAATATTCAATTCACTCTTCAATTCGTCAATTTACTCTTCAATTCATCAATTCATCTTATTTCCCCTTAAACTCCATTTTCTTCTTCTTCTTTTTCTAAGCTACCAAAACCCTTTCTTCTTCATTTTAAGAATTCACTCTTCAATTCATCAATCTAGTTTCCTCCAAATTCTTTCATCAAGTTCCTACAATCAACAATTCAAGTTGAGCTTCAAGCAACTAGTTCCTACATAGCTTCACTTTTTAATCACTCAAATTCCTTAATTTGTATGGATACTTGTATTATGAAGTTGTTTCGTTATCTAATTTTTAGGGTTTAACTTCTTTTCATTCATCTAGTTTTATTATTATTTATGTTATCTAGTTGAATCTCTCAGGTCAAGTACTCCAGTGAATCAGACAATCCCACCAAGTGTGAGTCCCTTTTCGATTTTATTATTATTTTCTTTTAATTTTCAGATCTTGTAGTATTATAGATTTCCATCTATAATATTTTTAAATTGTTATTTTATCATTTTATTCACTCAAATGTATTGTCTGTTTGAATAATTTTTTTGCCTTTGCAAGATAGTGATGCTTTCTGTAACATCACTTATTATCTCTTTCACAACGTATTAACAATGTAACAACCATTTGGAAAGATTGTTATACGAGGAGTATATGAACTGACAATATATAACCAGTGTCATTTGAGTTAATTGAAGGGCAATGTTTCTAATAATCTAAGTTTATTAGAAAGGAGTATATGTATATAAGCATTACATATATTGTAATTAATTTGAAGCACTATCAATGTCTTCAAGGTAATCAATATATACTCCTTTGAGGATGATTTTGTCCAGTGCATATGCCTTTTGCTTCAATTTTACCTCTGTTCACCTTTTAGCATATGTTATTACTTATTAGCATTTAGGATGGTTGATACTTCGAAGCACACCATGTGTTTGATAAAATATTCAAATGAGTGCAATTATGGTTTTTGGTGGAATGTGATTTGAAATTGAATAAAAATATTTTATATATACTTTTATTGAAGTAGCTAGTTATGTCAATTGAACTCATAGTTCAATTGTTTGAGCATATTGCAGCTTTGTCATATCAAGGTTCTATATCATTTTAAGTGTATGAAAATGAAAATAGCTTATGATGAAGGTATATGGTAATTAAGTTTATTGGTTTTAGTTTCCATGTATTTTGTTGCAACTGTTTGATCTATTCATAGATTAATTTGGAGCTTGGGAACATGTGAAGGAGGAGGTAGGATAGTTTCTCAATGGATCTGCGGTATTTCCTTCTTCGTGATCGAGTCTTGAAGCTTTACAAAGGCTCAAAATAAAAAATGTTGATTGCACAAAACCCATACTCTCATATATATGTATGTGTCAGTATCAGAGTGTATGTATGAAGAAAACAACACAAATTTTTAACTTTCATCAAACAAAATCATTCACTATGATGATGTGAATAAGTTTGTGTGTTTGTGTATACTATAATTGGTGTAAAACTAGTATGCAAAAGCTCATGTGCAAGTAGCAATGTTGATAGTATGGTCAGAAATGTGATTTGTCAGGATGAGGTTGCAATGGAAAGGGGGACAAGGAAATTAAACATCTTTACAAGTTTAATCAATTATTGATATTGTTATTGAGACTCTTCCAGTCACTCTCTATTTGTTATTGAGACCTCTGATATTAATAATAAATATTATTGATTTTGAATCTCAAAGAATTCTGTATTTTGAAATTCCAACAGTTCTTGATTGTTGGAATTGATATAGGTTGTCCTGCAGATTGGTATACTTAAAAATTCATGTGAAGTCATGTTGAAGGAATTAAAGCAATGGATGAAGCCAGAAAAGGTATTTTGTATCTTAATTTGAATTGTTGTTTAGTTATGTGCATTTTAGAAAGAAAAAAAGCTAAATTATATGGAATTTGTTATAGTTTTTCATTTTTTTGTTTTTGTTGTTGTTGTTGATTGCAATGTTTTGTAGTCTTTGATGAAATTTCACCTTCTAGAACAACATGATGATTTTCATTATTATGGAAATAGTAGTCATGATGAGAGTAGAGCTAGCCAAGGTAGGCACTACTCTTTTTTTGTGATTGTTGTTTGTGCTTCTTTTAGCTTGAGAGGAGCATTCGGTTCATCAATATCTGCAAGTATTGTAGTTGTAATTATTGTTAAAGGAGCATTAGTGCTTCGTAATCCAAAAGAAGTAGTTTTCCTCAGCTTATTCAGCTCTTCTCCATTTATGGCCCTGACTAATTTTCCATCCGAAGATCCCCAATCAGAAAACGTATACTTTGCTGCTTCAGGGGTTGTAGGAGAAGAAAGCTCGGAATGTTGGTTCACCACACTACGCTCAATAAAGCTTTGGCTCCGCTTTGAAAAGGCATCCATTCTTGAATTCAAAGCCACTATAGCTGCATCACCAGATTGATCAACCTTATAGGATGGTCACCTTATCACATTTGAATAGATTTGAGGCTGCTGGTTCACATTTTGATGCATCTAGATTCTAGTTGGAGGTTGTAACTGAGAACCTACACCATCAAATGAGATTTCATGGAACTTGGACAAAATAGGTGGATCAAGAGACCCAAAACTGTCTTCAAGGTTAGCTGGCTGCACTCCTGAAATAATTTAAGTATGTCTTGGACTTACTTCACCTACCTTCTAGCTAGGAAGGGATGAGAAGAACCCTACTCTATCATAATTATAGGCATAGTTTCTCCTTATATATAATTGACATATCATATATGTATCACACATACTCAACCTTGTTACTTTTTTATAACTTGGAAGGTTGGTGGGAGAGATTGGAGAAAGCAAGATGTGGGGGGCAAAAATTATGGAGCATTAGGTTCGTTATCAACAATACTTAAGATTTAAAGCTTTTAATTTGATTTTATTGGTACAAGAGAGCATATGAGACAACATATTTTTGTTCCATATGTGGACATATATATATATATATATATTCTAGTGGCTCTAGTCAACATGTTGAAGACTTGAAGAAATATGTACAAACTTTAGAAGTAAAACTATCAGGGTATGAAGAGACCAAGGAGCAACTTGCACATACTCAGAATCGTTTGGCTACTCTTGAGAAGTTTCTAGTCGAAAAATTTGGTAGTGAGTTAACCACTTTCGCTCGTGATGTTCCACCATCTTAGATATGGTTTCTTAAAATTCATGAACTTATATGATCATAACATTTTGCATTTTGTGTTTATCAGCATTTTTGAATGTTAAACATTTGGTAATTGTATAAGATTCAATTTTATTATTATTAGCTAGCAAATATTTAATTTTATTATAAATTTACCATTATATTATTGAAAATAAAGATTGTGAGACAATGACACATTTGGATCATGAGAGGAGTATGTAAGAAAGTAACTTTAAATAAATTTAATTAGCCACGGATGTATTGTGGAAAAATAAGCAACTTAGCCACGGTTGTGGTGTGGCAAAATCAGAAACTTAGCCACGGTTCGACTGTAGCTGAATTAAACAGACTGTGGCTAAATAGATGTTACCACATTTCACAGAAGTGTAGCGAAATAACATAATAACCGTGACTAATTTTTAGCAACACCATTCCTTGCCACAACGACATTAAGTGTGGCCACTCAATCTAGCTACGGTTTTTCCCCACTTTAGTCACGGTTTCAACCGTGGCTAACAGGAAGTTTTATTGTAGTGAAATAATAGAAATTGGTCATTATTTAGTTAAAGTTTGCTTACTCATTGAATTAAAATCAATGCAAATAGTACAATTTAACGATAGAATTATTTCCTGGTCAAAGTTGTTTGTGATTATGGCAATTATGAATAAGTAGAGATACATTAACCATCAAATAGTGTGTTAGTGATTACCAAAGTTTCGAGCACATGACAATTATGCTAAGGACGATGAAGTAATGGAAGATGCAAGAGAGGCAGACCAAGTTTTGGCGTTAGTTGAAATTTTGACAAAATGTGTTGAACCAAGCATGCATTGACACTTCTAGATGAACATCTTGGATTGTTGGTAATGAGAATGAAGGCTTGCCGGTAGAAAAAATCATTAAAGTTTGACATAGGAGAATGACTTTCATGACTTAGATTGATTGCAGTCATATCATTGTGATTTAGTGTAATTGTAATGTAATAAAGTTACAACAATCATAACAACCACAATATTATGAGTGTGACTCATCTCAAGTAATGGAGAGGCAAGTGACTTTTTCCTTTGTATTTTAAGGGTAAAAGTCTAATATCATTACACATATAAGGGATATAAGTGTCAATATATATTACTTTTTGTTCATTTTTACACACCACTTGCCTCTCCATTAATGGCGAGGAGTCTCACTCCAATATTATGGTCACAACCATGTGACATGATCTACTATTTAAAACAATGATTCTTATATTCCTTTTTAGTAACCACATTCCTTTAATGGAGAACAAATGCCCAAATGTCAAACATCACGCAAGGCCCACATCAATATAATGATACCTCCTTGTATGGCTTTATGGTCTTTCTATCTTCTTCGATTTTTAGATTAACAATGAAAGATCCTATATTTTGATTATCAAAGATAGAAATTCAATTAAGAATGAGAAGTTACACAAGAAGAAGGGGATGTCAAAAATAGAAGAAGGTTATTGAAGACAGATATTGACGAAAAAAGTTTATACTAATTGTGAGTTTAAAATTCAAATATGTAAAAGTAATGTTGTAGTGAAAGAACCATGGAGAAAAAATATAATAGAGAAAATGACATTGAGAATTTAATGTGGTTCAACAATTTGTCTATGTCCACGGCTTAAGAGCAACAAGAATATTTCACTATGATAAAAAGAATTAAAGTGTTTCACTCACTTCCCAAAATTCAAGTACACCCAATTTCACTCTCACTCAAGTATTTCTCACAATATTACAATAAGAGAATCAGAAGATAGAATATGCACTAAGCAAGTATTTGGTGTGTCTTATAATGGCTTGGAGCACTCCTATTTACAGTCAAAGTTCTTGAAGATTATGTGGCCAAAGGAAAAGAGCATTAATGTTGGTTTCACCATAGCCACTTCTTTTACTTGGCTAGAAATTCTTCATTTCTTCAAGATGATCTCTAACCACTTCTTTTTTGTTTGACTCAAGAATGTCTTTTCATTATCTTTTTCTTTTAGCCAATATTCAATAAATCTCCATTTTGACTAAAAGATTATGATAGCTATTCTCCCACAACTCTTCTTCATGCCCACTAGAGATTTTGAACATTAATCAAATCCAAACAATGTCTAAACTTGGTAGTTAGAACTAGCTTCGTCATCATGTCTTTTCTCCACTCTAACAACTCCTCTCTCCACTTTGTCTCTAATAAAGTACATCTGAACATCAATATGTTTAGTTCTTTCATGATACATTGGATTCTTTGTCACATGTATAGCACTTTGACTATCACAGTAGATGGTTGTTTCTTCGAGTTGTATACTCAACTCTTCAATTAGATCTTTCTCCCAAATGGCTTCTTTTACAGCTTATGTTACTACGATGTACTCTACTTCAGTTGTAGACAAAGCAACAATTGATTGTAGTGTTGCTTTCCAACTAATAGTACAACCACACAGTGTAAAGACATATTCGGTGAGCGATGTTTGCTTATCTAGATCTTCAGCATAATTCGAGTCAACATATCCAGTGATCTTGTTTCCAACATCTTTGACTTTACCATAAAAAAGCCATATATTTGTGGTATCTTTCAAGTAGCGCATCATCCACTTAACAACCTTCTAGTGAACTTTACCAGGATTTGCCATATATTTGCTTACCATACTTACTGCATGTAAAATATCTGGTCTAGTGCACACTATGGCATACATGAGACTGCCAACATACTAGCATAAGATACACTTGACATCTCCTCTTATTCATTCTCAGTTTGTGGACACAAGGCCATTGAAAGTTTGAAATGAGTCACCAATAGAGTAGTGATTGGTTTAGCATTTTGCATGCCAAAGAATTCCAACACTTTCTCAATGTACTTCTTTTGTGACAGAAAGAGTATGCCCTCTTTTCTATCCATCTGAATCTGCATTCCCAGAATTCTCTTTCCAGCTCCTAAGTCATTCATTTCAAACTATTAGCTCAGTTGGGCTTTCAAGTTTCTTATTTCTGACATGTTCTTACATGCGATCAACATGTCATCAACATATAAAATCAAATAGATGAATGAATTATTTGTAAACTTCTTGTAGCATACGCAACTATCATGTTCACTTCTGGAATATCCATTTTCAAGCATGAAGGTGTCAAATTGTCGATACTAGTGTCTGGAGGATTGTTTTAAGCCATATAAAGATTTCTTCAGCAAGCAAACATGATCTTCCATCCCTTGAAATTCAAATCCTTCAGGTTGTTTCATGTAGATTTGTTCCTCCAACTCACCATGCAAGAATTAGTTGCTCAAGTTCTAGATCAAATTGAGCTACAACGGCAAGTAGGATGCAAATAGTGTTATATTTTACCACAAGGGAGATAACTTCATTGAAATCAATGCCTTCTCTTTTTGTAAAACCTTTGGCCACTAATCGCACATTGAATCTTGCATCTTCAACCTCAGGGATTCCTTCCTTCTTCTTGAAGACCCATTTGCATCCAACAATCTTTTGAACCTTCAACTGTTTCACAAGAACCCAAGTATGACTCAATTTCCTCTATCATGACAGAAATCAATTTGAAAGCTTCTTTATTGTTAATAGCTTCTTCATATGATTGTGGTTCACAATTGTTGATATTATCATAAACATTTAGAGTGTATGACACCAAATCAATTTTATATGTCTCCTTTGTCTGTCCCTAGCCAACTGATAATTTTTGTAATTGGGAGATATCAATATCAGTACATGCATCACAGACTTCTTCTTCTTGATCAAGTGTTTTTTCTTTTGTTGGCTCCACCTCAAACTCCATCTTCTCCAAGATATTAGGATCTCCATTTTTACTTGATGACTTTGTATGAGGCTTTAGCATTTCAGCTTCATTAAAAGTAAAATCTCTATTAATAATGCACTTTCTTTTTTTGGCCACCATAACTTATATCCTTTCACACCATCAGGATATCCAAGAAAAATACATTTCAATGCTCTTGCATCAAGTTTTCCTTCTTTGTTATGAGCATATGCAGGACAACCAAATATCCTCAAATTTTCATTATTTGCCAGAATACTCGACCACATCTCTTCTGGAGTTTTGAAACCCATGGTCGTTGATGGACATCTATTGATCAAGTAACAAGCTGTATTGACAGCTTCCACCCAAAATTCTTTTGGCAATCCAGCATTTAACAACATACATCTTGTCCTTTCAAGTAAAGTTCTATTCATTTGTTCTACAAGTCTATTTTGTTGTTGAGTGTGCCTCACGATATAAAGTCTGACAATACCCTGATCCTTGCAAAAATTTCCAAATTCTCTGCTGCAAAATTATAGACCATTGTCAGTTCTCAGTCTCTTGATCCTTTTACCGGTTTGCTTTTCGATCAAGGTTTTCCACTGTTTGAACTTGACAAATGCTTTACTTTTATGTTTCAAAATGAAGATCCACACCTTCCTTGAATAGTCATTAATGAATATTAACATGTATCTGTTACCACCATGAGAAGGTACTTGGGAAGGACCCCATAAGTCAGAATGTACATAATCCAATGTGCCTCTTGTTCGATGAACTGCAACATTGAATTTTATCCGACACTATTTTTTGAAAACACAGTGTTCACAAAAGTCTACCTTCCCAACTTGTTGACCGCATAGTAATCCTTATTTGACCAACTCGACTATACCTCTTTCACTAACATGACTCATTCTCAGATACCATAGTTTGGTAACATCATAATCAGATATTGAGGAGAAAACAACTACACTCGTGATTGTGTTTCCTTGTAACATATAGAGACTATTCTCTTCCTTTCCTATCCAACCATATCGCCTTTAGATATTCTTATAGCTTCACCTTCACCTTTGTAGCTATAACCTTTTGAATCTAGTGTTCCCAAGGAAATCAGATTTTTCTTCAATTATGGAACATGCCTTACATCTGTCAATGTCCTTACAATTCCATCGAACATTTTATTGTAATTGTGCCGATTTCGATGACCTTGCATGGAGCATTTTTCTCAGAATGACTTTGCCCTCATCTAAGGGTTGGTAAGTGGAAAACCAATCCTTTTTGGGACACATGTGATATGAACATCCAGAATCAAGTATTCATTCATCTTTTGAGTCATGTTTTCAGACTATTAGTGCAACTGCACTATCATAGCCATTTGCTACAACAGGATCTCCATATTCATAAATTTTTTCCTTGCCTTTGCTTTCTGGGAAATTCTTTCTTATATGTCTCTCCTTGTGATAGTGGAAGCATTTATACTTTCTAGATTTCGCTTTAGACTTGGACCTAGATTTCTCTCTTTCACCAAATTGGTTTCGCCTCTATGTTCTTCCTCTAGCAAGAGACTTTCAGCCAAGCCTTCAGATCGCGAATCTGATACTCTTTTCTTCAGTTCTCTCGAGTGCAATGCAGCCTTTACTTCGCCCAAGGTTAGATCTTTTCGACCATAGAACTTGGAAGAGAACATAGTAGAATAATTGCTTGGTCTTCAATTTTAACATCGATATTCTTTAGATCAAGAATAACTTTGTTAAACTCTTCCAGATGATCTTTATGGGCTTTCCTTCATGCATTTGAAGAGTATATATATTCTTTTCTTCAAATACAGTCTGTTGGTGAGTAACTTCGTCATGTACAGGCTTTCCAACTTCAACCATAATGAAGCAGTTGTAGTTCCATCTCACACTTCTCGCAAAACTTCATCTCCCAAGCACAACAAAAATGAACTATGTGTTTTTTCCAAGGTTTCATCTTTCTCGTCCTCGGTTAGACTTTGTGGTAGCTTGTTTCTACCTTCCAAGGCTTTGCCCAAACCTTGATGAACTATGAGAGCTTTCATCTTCAATTGCTAGAGGTTGAAATCATTTTCTCAATAAAATTTCTCCAAATCAAATTTAACACTCGCCATGATAACTATATATTGGAACGATATCGTAGTCCATGAACATACACCATGAAAGTTCCCAGGAAAGAGAGTGGGTCTTAATAGACACACTTAAATATCATGTCTTTCCTAAGACAAAACTTTCCTAGACATGCACTTTCACACTACTATACTTTTCCATTAACAAGAACAATTCTTTTCTAGTGTGTAAGATCAGACAATCTTGTAAACACAAAGCATACTAAGAATTTTCTTTTAGATCGTACGGCTTAGCATGCAGGAGCTCTACGAGCTATGATACCAGTTTGTTATAGCGGAAGACCCATGAAGAAAATATAATAGAGAAAATGACATCAAGAATTTAATGTGGTTTGGCAATTTGCATACATCCACGACTAAAGAACAACAAGAATATTCCACTATGATAAAAAGAATTACAAGTGTTTCACCCACTTCCCAAAATCCAAGTACACCCAATTTTACTCTCACTCAAGTATTTCTCACAATATTACAACAAAAGAACAATAAGAGTGAATATGCACTAAGCATGTATTGTGCGTGTTTTACAATGATTTGGAGCACTCCTATTTAAAGTCAAAGCTCTTCAAGATTATGTGGCTAAAGGAAAAGAGCGTTAATGTTGGTTTCAACATAGCCACTTCTTTTAATTGGCTAGAAATTCTCCATTTTTTTAAGATGATCTCTAGCCACTTCCTTTTTGTTTGGCTCAAGAAAATCTTTTCATTATCTTTTTCTTTCGGCCATTATTCAATAAATATTTTGACAATTTTAGGTTAGTTTTCCTATTAAAATATATCTTCATTACACTTTTATTTCAATCAATTTTCTCTCAATTCCCTTTCATTCATTTTTCTGTCCATGCATATTGACAACCAAGTTTGATTTCAACAAACTTTTCATAGTAAAGTTTTCCTTCCATAATTTTGATAATAACATGGTTTCGCTTCAACAAATTTTGGTTATGAATCTATAAGTCAATTTTTGCTTCTCCATTTGTGACTTGTTTGTTTTCAAAACATACCTATCAATAGATTTTTGTGTAAATTTGGCAATTGGGAAACGAGCTTATTGACATTAACTTGTAGAACCCATATTCCCTTGAATTTACTCACCACATGATCATTTTAGTGGTTCTATAATATGATTTGAGTGAGATGAGTAAAATCTTAAACTTGGAGGTGAACTTGCAAATTAATGTGAGATTACACAAGTTAAACAAAGTTCACCCAAGTTCCCCCAGTTTCATCCATGTTTGAAGTTTGTATGCTTATTAACTCCATTCCATCACCTAAGCTCGTAAATTTCTAAAAGTTTGTAAAACTATTTACTATTACTGTTTACATGACACTTTGGTTTGCTTGGGAATTCTCAGGTGGTTGTTCTCTATGAGCTCAATCCCATACACATATAGTCCAATCCTACGTCTTTTGCAGGGATGCTTCAACTTAACCACGAAATTGGTGAAGCAAATCCATGCTCACGCAATTACCCACGATTTATCTCGTTTTTCCTACGTCTCCAGCAGAATCCTAGCCTTCTATTCTCAATCCCCACGAAATGATTTACGCTATGCAGAGACCCTTTTCACTCACATCTCCAACCCCAACGTCTTTGATTGTAACTCCATGATAATGGGTTTCTCTAAAAACTCACAGTGCCACAAATCATTCTTCGTTTTTAAACAAATGCTCAACAATGGTGTTCGTCCTAACTCTTGTACCGTAACTGTGCTTGTTAAAGCGTGTCTTTCTTTATCTTTGCTTGAGCAGGTTCATACCCAGATAATAAAGTTGGGAACTTTATCAGATGTTTATGTTGTTAGTTCTGTTGTGAGTGTGTATTCTAAGTACGGAGCGATTCGAGTTGCTCGTCAAGTGTTCGATGAAAGTTCTAACAAGAATGTGGTTTGTTGGACAAGTATCATCACTGGGTATTGTAGTAATGGGTTGGTTATTGAGGCAAGGGAGTTATTTGATTCTATCCCTGAGAGAAATGGTGTTTCGTACAGTGCAATGGTATCTGGTTATGTTAGGAATGGTTGTTACAATGAGGGAATTGAGGTTTTTCGTGAGTTGAAGAGTTGTGCAAATGTGAAGCCTAATAGCTCTCTTTTGGCCAGTGTTCTTAACGCTTGTGCTGCCGTGGGTGCGTTTGAAGAAGGGAAATGGATTCACTCTTATATTGACGAAAATGGTTTTGAATATGAGCTTGAGCTTGGAACCGCTTTGATTGATTTCTACGCGAAATGTGGATGGGTGGGACCTTCTGAGAAAATTTTTGATAGCATGCGAAGTAAAGATGTTACTACTTGGAGTGCTATGATCATGGGTTTGGCTATTAATGGGAAGAATAAGATGGCTCTTGATCTGTTTGCCAAGATGGAGAAGGTTGGACTGAAGCCAAATGCAGTTACTTTTGTTGGAGTTCTTACTGCTTGCAATCATAAATATTTGTTGAGTGAAGCATGGTGGTTATTTGGACATATGAGTAAAACATATGGCATCACACCATCCATTGAACATTATGGATGTATGGTTGACATTTTGGCCCGAGGTGGAAAAATCGGCGAGACCTTAAGTTTCATTAACAGCATGCCAATTGCACCAGATGGAGCTATATGGGGTTCTTTGCTCAATGGGTGTTTGATGCATGGCCATATTGAGTTGGGTCAAAAAGTTGGGAAATATTTGATAGAATTTGAGCCTCGTCATAGTGGAAGGTATATCCTTCTGGCAAACATGTATGCAAGTATGGGTAGGTGGGAAGGCGTTTCCGAGACAAGAAAATTGATGAAAGACAGGGGAGTGCCAGTCATTTCTGCTTGGAGTTTCATAGAAATTGATCAAAATATCCACAAGTTTGTTGTGGATGATAAGTCTCGCTCTTATTCAAGAGAAATCTATGAAATCTTAAGTCGCCTCGGAAAGGAACTCAATGATTTTTCAATAGAAAAGGATGTTTTTTTATTCTAAGTAGTGTAACTTCATCAGCAGAGATTTCAGGCTCAAATAATATATGCACTTTGAGACATGTTCAGGGTGAACATCAGCATTTGGTACATTGACAGAATCTCCAAATTAAGAAAGTCCATGTGTGCTTCATTTCCCGCCGTACTATTTCTACTTATCTGTGCATTCTGCAATTCAGTTTGGCTTCTGAAATTAAAGAAGTGATTCCTTATTTCTCAGGTAAAGGTGATTGTTGCGACAGCCGACATGTCTACATTGAGCAAAAATTGTTTTTGGTACAGTCGGAAATTTAAAAACGGAATGTATGTTTATTTATTCGAACAGTTTGCTGGCAGAAACTTTTCAGCACCCGAGGTTGGTGGCCTGTGCCTTCACTCAAAAAGGAGTACTGCTAGCTAAATTGTGAAAAGGCAGGTATTGTTGTGGAAATCAAAGGTTTATAACTAACTAAACTGTTCATTTTCTTGTGCTCAATGCCTGAGATTACTTTCTGTCCAACATACTATACATCATTTGGGAGCATTCAAGGTGACTCGTCTTGTTCTTTGTTCAACTAATTCTACCTTCTCCAAGTTGAAACATTAATTTAAGTCGTTTATATTTCAAGAGGGTGAGTCTCGACAAAACGGTAAGGTTGTTTGTCTTATAACATGGAGGTCTTGAGAGTTCAAATTCTGTAAACAACTTCACTTGTGAGAGTAAGGTTTTGTATGGCTACCCTCCCAGATCTACTAAGTGAGAACCTCGTGCACTGGGCCGACCTTATACTACCATAGCAGCTGTCATCACTTTAATCAACCTTCCTTTCAACAGCCACTGGAGTAACATGTCTCTGTAACTTCTGCAGCTGTGCTCACTGGGGATGCTATGTTGGTTTGTAATCCAACTCCTCAGATTTTAGCTTAGTACAGGATCCATTTGATGCAAAAGGAAAAATGTCTCCATTGGTTCCAAGTTTCACCACATGAATGTGTAATGGTCCAACCAACCATCCCGAATTGCTTAGAAGATTACATGCGTAAATCAAAATGAAGATTAAACCAGAGCCGAAGATTTTGGTATACCTTGCCATCCTTTAACTGTTGTTTTCAAAATTGGAAATCAAAGTTCAGGAAATTGATGTTTGAATCTTGTCTCTACAAAAAAAAGTGAAAAATGATAAGAAGTCATAAGTAAAATTTTTGTCCAGGTAAAAAATATAATGAAACCCGAGTATCAACCTATGTTTTAAATTGCATTTCGAAATTATAATTATAGTCATAATATTGTGGTTTTGTAAGTCTTCACAACCATATTACAATTGTGGCCACATTCTTTCACAATCTTTTGCAATTGTGGTTAGTGCAATATAACTACAATATCGACTGAAATCTCAATTTAAAACATTGGTATCAACATATAGTTACCATAGTGATAAATTAACAACAATACTTACACATTAATCCATCAAAATTACAACCAACTCACCTAATTTGAGAACATTAACCTTGAAAGCCTTTCAGTCATACGATTTTGACACATGAATTCCAAGATGTCATAAAAGTATCAATGACAACAACTAGAAGTGGAAAAAGACCAAGTTTTGCCTTCAATAACTTGAGCCTATATAAAAGTCTAAATATATTTTTTTAAAAGCTAAAATCTAACTTGTTTATGGAAAAAGTCTAATTTGACATGACTAATTATAGACTAGTTAATAGGTATGGATAAACAATTTGTCTTATTTTCATGACCTATTTTCACTCGGAATAACCTTATCCTAAGTATTAGAGCATATTGAGAATGAATTATACAAACTGATACAATCAAGGGCAGACTCACTTAATGAGAAGTGGGGCATGTGCCCCTCAGAGTTACAATTTTTTTTATATATACATTTCATTATCATTGGTTCATTATATTGTACATTATTATGTACTAGTAAGGTATTGCAATAAAAAAACGTAGATTTCTTATTATGCATTTTCCATTTTAGAACATATAACGATTTTTTTTTGTAGTAAGTCTCTCTAACATAATCATGCTTGGAATAGTTACATGGTTTTATAAAAGTAGTTTCTTTTACTCCATTAGTTTGACCATTAATAGAGTCACTTAGCCCATTTCGTTAATTTGTTCCATGAATTTGATTGCTCAATAAGTTATCTAATTTATGTGTACTTTTTTGAAGTTGGTCATCTCTTGATTTAATCTATCATCTTCAACTCAAAAGCAGTAAGTTTTCACATTTGAGTGATCATTATTTATTTTAGATTTTGATTTGAATGTATATAAATCTTTTTCTAGAGCTCTTTTATTACTCTCAAGAAATTCTATTATATCTTTCTCTTTAATATATAGTTTAGAGAGCCTAATGGATTCATCATGTAACTCATTAAATGCACTTTGTAGCTTAACATGTTAAGGTTTGTCATTTATTTCAGAGTCATTAACCTCATCATTGTCGTTTGATTGATGTGAAGCCATCAAGAAAAGATATGTTTGTTCCTCATTTTTGAGTTCTGAATTTGAACTGATATCATTGTCTTTCTATGTGATGTATATTCTTCTAGGATCTTGTCATTCTTTCCTTTGAATGTATTCTTCTTCTTTAAGGAAGGACAGTCAACCTTAATGTATCACCGTTTTCCATATCCAAAGTATGTAAAGTTTTGCCATGACGTGATTCTTCATTGTTCTTGGTGAACCTTTTTATTTGGCCAGACTTCATTCTTTCTCAAGAACTTATTGAATTTCCTTACCACGAGATTCAAATTTTCAACATTGTCCTCATATGAGTCTTCATCTTAAGATGTTTCACATTAATCAACTTTTGCTTTCAAAAAATAATTTTACACTTCTTTTAAGTTTTTTGTGCTGCTTTAGATGGTTTAGTTCCAATTTATGTTCTTGTAATTTGTCAAAGAGTGCAGTCAAAGACATTTTTGACAGACTTTTCTTTTCTGTCACTTTTAGTTGTCATGATCTCGTTAGTGATATAGAGACTTTCATATTTAAATCCCTATTAGAGAGCACTTTGTGAAGGGTAATAAAGTGATTTGTTAAGTGGGCGAACCTCTTTTTTAAATCTAGAATTTTCTCACCTAGTTTTGTCCTGAACATTTCATACTCTTGGAAAAGAGTATTTAGTCTAGACCTTTTCACTTCTTAGGTTCCCTCATGATTCGTTTCTCTAGTGTCTCATAATTCTTTTTTGGATTTGCAATTTGACACTCGAAAGAACTCATATGTTCATAGGGTAGAGGTTATAATGTTGTTGGCCTTAAGGTCATATTATACTATTTTCTCAATGTTATCATTCCAGAAACTTTTAGACTTTGGTTGTTTAACTTCATCAACAACTACGTTGGCGATGAACGAACCTTCTTCAATAGCATTCTAGATATCTAAATCTGGTGACTCTATGAAGATTTTCATTCTAATTTTCTAGAAACCATAGCATTCTATAAAGAAGCTTGGAGATCTGTTAATAGTAAGACTAAGATGACAACTAAGAGGGAGGTGAATTAGTTGTTTAAAACTATGACTGATTTTTCTGCACAATTCAAGAGTTAATAGCAGTGGAAAAAGATATCCAGAAATAATCAAGTAAATGTAAATAGATAAAAAAGAAGAGAGTACACATGGATTTTATATTTGTTCACCTTCTTGTACACCGAAGGCTACATCCAGTACTCTTGCAACACAAGAGATTTCTTCACTATATATTAAGAGTAACAATTACAATTTCTCACCCCGAGATTTCATTGTACCTTACTCACCCTCTAATACTTATATCACTATTTGGAAAACACCCTTTCCAAGTTATCCCATTTCTTATCACACCCTTGTGAAAGAAAGTAATTCAATACTTTGAATGAAGAAAACGTTTAATTATGGCAATGGATTGCCTTTACAAGATTTTGAAGTTAAACTCTAGCAATCCAATAACTCTTTGTATACTTTAGTACTAATGCGCAGAATGTCTGAATAGCTTGCAATAACACTTAAGGCAACTTTGCAAAACAAGTTCTGAAAGTTATGAACAAGTTGCACCAAGTATTTCAGAAAAGTATAGTGAGTTATATCTTTGTTTTTTCGTGTTGTGTGTATGAAATGAGTTTTAATGCATTTATCACTACACCAAATTTTGCATTTTGTGGAGGTTTTTGTGTGGAGGTTATTGAAACCTCCACAAATAAATCAAACAAGCGGATCAGATAATTAACTAAATATATAGTGGAGATTTTTATTTAATTAGTGGAGGTTTTTAACCTCCACTATCAATTTCCTATTACAAAACCTAATCAGCACGCATCAAACCCCATATTACATTCTTCCATTACAAAACCTATCAGCAGGTAGCAAACCCCAGATTTAACTATCAAGTTCTTTTCCATTCTTCCATTTCATTCTCTTCCATGCAGCAAACCCCAGGTAAGAAACACTTCTTCACATTCTTTTCCATTCTTCCTTCCTCAAATTGTATGGTGAGAAACACTTCTTCATTTCTTCAAATTGTATGGCACCAACACGTGAGGTTGAAGGGTTGTAGGGATTGTGGAAATTAGGTATTATAGATTAAGATGGAATCATAATCTTAAAGAACAAAATCACCAATCCTAGAATATTGTATGTGAACAATCATGTGTATGTGAACAGTCGGGTGTAGTCGATCCTATCATAGTCCATAGAGTCTCGGGAACAATAAAATGGCATAGTCCCCTAAGGTTTATGACCACTAGCCATTTTTTCAAGCTACAGTGATGTCCCAAGGACTAGAAATTGAGAGCCACATCAATATTCCTGTGATTTTAACTGAAAGAAAGATAATATTTCTGTTTGCAGCATGCAATAACAATAATCTTGAATTGTGGACTTAACAGTTGGTAGAACATGAGACTTTTTATGTTTGTGCTTTACTATTAATGGAAGTTTTAGTTCACAAATCAGTATCATGTTATTTAAATAGAGAAGTAGTTGTGGGGTTAGTTTATGCACCTTTGGGTGCCTTGTGCACTGGGATGAGTTCACTTGTGTAATGTAATATTGTAATATTTTTTCCTTGTTGGGACTTGGGGATTCTTTCTACAATGTTTGTTGGCTAACTTGATACATGTCAATTAGCCAGATCTGATTGCTTTGTCCTGTATTTGTGTTCACTTTTGGAATCTCGGATATGAATTTAAGGGGGGTCTCCCTCATTATTTGGAAAATATGAAAGAATATAGTTCTACTTTTCTTTCCAAAAGTATTTAATCTCTCCCAAGAACCCTCATGTTTGTTCTACAAACTCCTTTTGGTAACTCAAGAGTTTGAAATATTTAATGACTTTATCTCTCTGCACCCATGTTATTGAGCAAATAATTAATTGTTATTTAATTTAAGCAATGAAATCCTTCAAAGTGTTTTTTTTTTCTTAGCAAGGATTTTTGTTTGCAATACTTGTTAACTAAGTTGTTGCATGTCAATTAGGTGCATGATTGCTTCACCTTGTATCTGTTTTCATTTCTTGATGAATTTGCAAGTATTGAATTTTCAAACTAATAGTTTTTGCATAGTTATTGTGTGGGCGAGTGTTCTTTCAGAAAATTGATGCATTGAAGAATTAGCATGCTCAATATATGTATGTTCTCCCATTCCATAATCATTTTGTTAAAAGAGGATGGTGTATCTCATTTTCGGCTTTCATGATAGTGACATTTGAATGGTGCCTATGTTGTATTTTTGGTGAAGTGGGGAAGAGGTGACATGATCCCTTAGGTGACAAGATATTATTATGGTTTGTCACTACTCACTAGCAGTGCTTGGTTTTTAGTATGGATATGTCCTTTTCATACTGCTATGAAATGGAAGATATGCTTTTATTCCATATCTTCATGAAGGATATATTTTTTTGCTTTCCCAATCACAAGATAAAATGATGAGTTTACATTAGAAAAATGAATCTAAATGTTTGGTTCATAGATGTAATTATATCTGCTCCACCAAACACTTAAAATGACAAATTAATGGAACGACTTCTTTGGAATTTTACATTTTCTATACCTCATTTGTTACATCAATGTCTCTCATATAGTCATTGTGTTATTGTCACCATGCCCTTCAAACAAAAAATAGAGTCATTTCAAATTTTCACAGTTAATCACTATAGATAAGCCCTGTTGTGGAGTAACTGAGTTGTAAACCAATAATTTCATTCCTCAAGTAATATACTTTATAAATATCTACATGACATTTCCAAATAATGTTGATTAATTTATAGGTATTTGTCAATGACCAATTCTTGAATTGGGACCCAGGGAACATAATCAAAGTTAGGATTGTCTCTACCAGAGCTTACTATTCCTTGTTCATGCACAACATGTAAGTGAACAAAAACTAACATTAGTTTATCATTGCCAACACTATTTGTTTCTCTCTTCATTCCAGAACAAAAGGTATAAGCCCTGCCAAATAAGTGCCCATATCGTTAACACTTAACAACCTTATATCAATATATTATATGCATATAACATATATATACACACCCCTGCTCTATAGAGGATTCATGTTAGTTTAGTTTAGTGTACAAAATGGATAACTAGGTCGGTGACAGGTGTATCCGACCCAATACTAAAGAGCTGGAGAATTTTGGTACTTCAGACCTACTACTGAAGATGAATTAATTTTGCCTTTTGATGCAACAGATAAGGAGAATTATAGGAATTCATAAAGAACTAACCATTAGGAATCAAAGAATTGTATATTTTCACATCATTTATATTTTCTATGTGAATTCCATTAGTATTGGGGCTATCTTTTGGAGCTGTTATGAAGAGTGCTTATGTATGAATATTTTCACAGCCATCAAATCTAACAGTGAATTGAGGGATGTTCTCTATCCTAAGTCCATGCATAGTGAAGTTGGAACTCATGAAAAACCTTATGGCCTGCATCATATAGAATCATATCTCACAAATTAAGCTCAATAATGCAGATATAAGTATAATATGTATATAGGAGAAAGACTTTGAAAACTTACAATTGGGCTATCACAAGGTCTTGGGAGTGTTGTTTCATTATGTCCCTATGGCATTTATTGTAGAGGGGTCAGTGGCTATTATAATATATTTACATTCATATATGTTCATTTTCAAGAGTTAACAATTTAACATCTCACCTGATATTCTATTTTATTGTAATAGAATCAGAAAGTGTTGTCAAGCAGATTAAGGTCAAAGTTAGAGAAGTGAATAACTTACCTATCGGACTACGCATCATTGTGGATTTTGATGAGCAATGTGCAACCTATGGTGATGCTACAGGCCTTCTTGCTGGATTTTTAGGAACATTGGCATCAAATTCCAAGTTGTTTCCAGTAGATTATGATAAGTGGTCAGGTGGACGTAGTGGTATACCTTCTATATTTTAAAGTGTCATGAGACTATTTTTTGTTTTTTTAGATTTTATGGTGTATTTGGAGTTATGTGCCTGAAATTATTTTAAACAGAAAATACACTCTCCCAACTTTTCTCTCCCTTTTGACTTCGTCAAAAATAAGAAAAGCCAAGAGTTCATCACATTATATATAGCATACAATATGCATATAACAATTATAAAGGTAATCATAAAAGTGATATCGCATAGCAGAAAATTTAAAAGATGTCCATACAAGTTCACAGTGAGTAATTGGTTACTCCATATAAAACAATTCCCATATTTCAAACATACGCCTTAGGTAATTGATTGCACAGGTGGGTAATCGATTATTGAAGCTTCCCGCTCAATGCTGTAATCGGTTACTCTCGAGAGTAATCAGTTACTGAACCCATAATTTTTAATTTTCAGGCATACTGATGTCTGGTAATTGGTTACTAATCATATGTAATTGATTACATACCCATGAAATTGAAAATTTTGAAAAGATTAAGGCAAATTTAAATACAAGTAGGCATATTATAAGCATTATGAAGCAAACATATAATCATGAATAAGCATTTAAGACAAGTAAGTTTCATCAAGTATGCCTAATTCACGTCTAATTTTATAGAAAGGTTCTTTTGCCAAGGGTTTAGTGAATATGTCTGCTAGTTGGTCATGAGTATCAACAAATTCTACAGATACATCTTTCTTTTGGACATGGTCCCTAAAGAAATGATGTCTTATATCTATGAGTTTGGTTCTAGGATGCATTACTAGATTCTTTTTTAGATTTATAACACTAGTATTGTCACATTTTAGGGGTATGCAACATAAGTTTAAGCCATAATCTCGCAATTGTTGTTTAAACCACAAAACTTGGACACAACAACTATCTTCCGCTATGTATTGTGCCTCAACAGTACTTAGAGAAACACAGACTTGTTTCTTGCATGACCATGAGACCAGTGCATTACCTAATATATGATAAGTACCACTTGTACTTTTTCTCTCAGTTTTGCATCCAGCAAAATCTGAATCTGAATATCACATACACTTCCTTTTGGATACCATAATCTAACGTTAGTTGTGCCTTTTAGATATTTAATGATTCTTTTGACAATAACTAAATATGACTCTTTTGGTTTAGATTGATACCGAGTACACAAACAGACACTAAACATTATATCAGGTCTACTTACAGTTAAATAAAGTAGGGAACCGATCATACATCGATACTTTTACATATCAATGTATTTTTCAGCTTCATCTGTATCAATGTATGTACCAGAACCCATAGGAGTGGCAATTGGCTTGCAGTCATCTATTTCAAATCTTTTCAGAAAATCTCTGCAGTATTTGAATTGACTCACAAAAATATCATTCTTAAGTAGTTTGATTTCTAATCCGAGGAAGTAATTTAGGTTCCCCATCATAGACCTCTCAAACTCCCCTTGCATCATTTTTCCAAAATCACTACACAAGGTTTCATTAGTAGAACCAATAATAATATCATCTACATATATTTGAACAAAAGGAGTATGATGATTTATTTTCTTAATAAATAGTGTAGTGTCGAGCTTTCCTTTTGTAAAACCTTTTTGAATAAGAAAGTTTGTTAGACAATCATACCAAGCACACAGATCTTTCTTTAAGCCATAAAGAGCTTTCTTTAGTTTATAAACATGAGAAGGATGTTTGTAGTATTCAAAACCTCGAAATTGTTCTACAAACACTTCTTCTTGTATATAACCCTTAAGAAATGCACTCTTTGTATTCATTTGATATAACTAAAAATTTAAAGAGCAAGCATATGCAAGTAACAATTGAATAGCCTTAAGTCTAGCAACAAGAGCGAAGGTATCATCAAAATATATTCCTTCTTCCTCATTGTATCATTGTGCTACTAGTCTAGCTTTATTTCTAACAATAATTCCATTTTCATCTGATTTATTACGGAATACCCAACAAGTTCCTAAAACATGCCTATTATCTGGTCTAGGAACAAGTTCCCAAACTTCATTTCTCTCAAACTGGTCCACTTCTTCATCCATAGCAAGAATCTAGTGTTCATCCTCGATTATATCATCAATATTGGAAGGTTCTATTTGAGAAATGAAAGTCATGTTTAAACAATCATCATTTAGCTTTAAACGAATAGTGGCACCCTTACTTATGTCGCCAATGATGTTGTCAATAGGATGGTCTCGATGAGTTCTTCATTCTTTGGGTAAATCAGAATGAATATGCTCTTCTTGAAAATTTATAGTATCATCCATTTGCAAGTGCTCAGTATTGGTTGTTCCATTGGTAAAAAAAATCTCCTTTAAAGGGGAACTTGGCTAGTCCTCTTCATCAAGAGTTAACCCATCCTTTATTATAGGTTTGGTTTCATCAAAAGATACATGAACAGATTCTTCCGTGGCTAAAGTTCTTTTATTGAAAATTCTATAAGCTTTACTCGTAAGAGAGTAGCCTAGGAAGAGTTCTTCATCAGCTTTTGCATCAAACTTGCCTAAGCTATCTTTGTCATTATTTAAAATAAAACATTTACAACTAAATACATATAAATGAGGAATGTTTGGTTTTCTACCTTTAAAGAGTTCATATGGGATTTTCTTGAGAATTGGTCTTATAAGAAATCTGTTTGAAACATAACATGCCGTATTAACTGCATCCAACCAAAAATATTTTGGGAGATTAGTTTCATTCAACATTGTACGAGCAACTTCTTCTAAGGACTGATTCTTTCTCTCCTCAACACCATTTTGTTGTGGTGTTATAGGAGTAGAAAAATTATGATTGATGCCTAGATCATCACAAAATTCTTCAAAAGAAGCATTTCAAAATTCTCCCCCATGGTCACTTCTTATAGTAGCGATTTTCAGAGATCTTTCATTTTGAACTCTTTTAGCATATTTTCTAAAGGCATTGAATGCCTCATTCTTATGAACTAAGAATAGAGTCCAACTATATCTTGAGAAATCGTCTACTACAATAAGATCATAGTAGTTACCACAAGAACTTTTGGTCCTTGAGGGACAAAATAAGTCCATGTGTAGTAACTGCAATGGTCTATTGGAAGAAACCGTATGTTTAGGTTTGAAAGAAGTCTTTGTTTGTTTACTCATTTGACAAGCACTACATAGTTTATCTTTAACAAACTTCATTTTGGGTAAACCAACAACTAAATCTTTCTTAATCAGTTTATTCATATGGATATGATCCATATGAATATGAGCAATTCTCCTATGTCAGAGTCATGCATCATTATTATTATTAGCAAATAAACATTTTATTAGTAAAGAAGAATCTATTTCAATCATATAAATATTTTTTATTCTCTTACTAATTAATTTAGATTTATTATAATCCTTACTTTCGATGATATATTTATCCGGGTAGAATGTCACATGAAATCCTATGTTGCATAGTTGACTAATGCTCAACAAGTTGTGTTTGAGTCCTTCGACATATAATACTCCTCCTATAGTTGTTGAAGGTGACTTACTGATTCTACCAACTCCAAGTATTTTTCCTTTGTTGTTATCACGATATCTAACATAGTCTTTTTCCCTTGGAGTAAGGACAAAGAACTTATCTTTGTCGCATGTCATGTGCTTTGAGCAGTCGTTGTCCAAGTACAATAAATTATAGGTGGCTCTCAAATTTTCCTGCAAAACATGTTAATTAATATTAGGTACCCTATTTTCTTTAGGTACTACATGGTTAACACCTTTCTCAACCCATCTATAATGACCTAAGGGTACACCATGTTTTCTAATCAGGCAAGTGTTTGATGTATGCCCATGGTTCTTATAGTAATTGCATATGGGATGATGCTTATGTATCCTAGATTTATTACTATTGAATGCATGGATACTTTGTTTCTGAAAGTTTATCTTTGTTGAGACATTTTGTTTCTTAGAAACTTGGCTGTTATAATAGCCAAGACCTTTTCAGTCTGTAGAATGTCTCTGAACTTTGATAATTTTATCCAGATCTTTGCTACTCTTATTTATTTTATTAAGTTCAAAACTTAATGTTGAAACTTTCTTTCAAGAGTAATAACTACGCCATATATGCAGTTTAACAGGGAGTATTTCAAGTATATAACAGCGCTTTCGGGAGCGGTCTATATGACAGTAGTAGTATATATCCTTTTTTGACAACATATTCAAGGGCGTTGTTGTATGTAAACTATACAACAGCGACAACTTCATTGTGCGCTGTTAGATATGTGACCAATACAATAGCGCAATGTAAACAACACACTATTGTCTTATATAAATACAACAACATATATTGTAGGTAGCGTTGTTTTATAGGCCATATATAACAGTGCTACCTTCAATGTGTGTTGTTGTATATATACAATACAACAACGCATATCATTGGTAGTGATGTTATATATATGGCCTATACAACAATGCTACATACAATATACGCTGTTAAATTGCATATACAACAGCGCATGGAGGAGCTTCGAGTAGCATCCGCTGTTGATTATTGCACACCTGTATATACATTTATGAAACACAGAGGACAAACATTCACAACATGACACATTAATACCTGCATATACATTGATCAACAAGACATATATTTATATTCAACAACAGAGATATATATTCTCAACAACATATACACATTAATACCTTAATGTATATCCAAATAGTTTGTATTATACATAAAAATCAATTCAATAAATATTACAAACAATATTCTCACACCATTTAGTTTTGGCAAAGTACATAAAATTACATACAAAGACATGCATCTACTTTATCCTTTTCTTTGATCCTTTTTGGCTTGTAATATCGTTGTTTGGAGGAATATATTGATTCACCTAAAGTCCCTCATTGTGATCATCTCTTGTATATAAATCATCATCCCTAGTTGGTCCACTCTCACACAATTGTGACGTCCCAAAAAAAGGATCATCTTTGGTATCAATATATTCATTTTCTTGGTCATCAATATTATTGACGATTATTTTGTTTGTCAAAAGAACATTAAACGCATGTGCTGTTGAAGTGTTATACATGGATCCAGTTTAACAGCGAGTGCTTTAGTATGCATTGTTGTTTAGCTTCCGCCTTTTTTATTAACAGCGTTATTCTGGAATTCGCTATTTAATAGGCGTTCTTGTATATCAAATCTGACGTAGTGAATGTAGTTTTGACATGAAGAAGATGATGGTTTATTTATGAATACTTATAACTCATTTTTTTGTTTTAAAACTAATTTGGTGAGTTTGACGTATTCATCATGTAAATCATTAAATGCACGTTGCAATTCAGAAGAAGAAAATAGGTTAGATTCATTTAACTCTTCATAATCAGAGTGATGAGATGCCATTAATGAGAGATGTGTTTGTTCTTCATTTTCTAGTTCAGAGGCAGACCTCGTATCATTATCTTCCCAAGCTAAGTAGGCTCTTCGTCCAGTCTTCATTTCATTCTTGCCTTTGAAGGCATTCCTCTTCAGGTTTGGACAATCCATTTTTATATGACCAGGCTTACTACATTCAAAGCATATGAAGTTTTGGTTTGAAGTGGAAGCGTAATTGTTCTTGGTAAATTTCTTCAGTTGTCCAATTTTAGTGCCTTTGTTCCTTTTAAGGAACTTGCTGAACTTATTTAGGAACAAACTCCTTTTCAGATTCATCTCCTGATGAATCATATCTATCCACCTTTGCTTTGAGAGAGATATTCTTCTTTTTCTTTTCTTGCTCTTCATGTTGTTCAATCTGACTGAGTTCAAATTCATGTTCCTGCAATTTTCCAAAAAAGCAGTCAATGACATTTTTGATAAACTTTTCTTTTTCAGAAATGGCTGTAACTTTTGGTTGCCATGTTCTAGTGAGTGATCTTAGAACTTTTTAGTTCAACTTACTATTTGATAAAGTTTTTCCAAGTGCAATAAGATGATTTGTAAGGTGAGTAAATCTCTTTTGCAAATCAAGTATTTTCTCTTTAGGCTGCATACGAAACTTTTCGTATTCTTGGGAAAGAGTATTTAGTCTTGACCTTTGTACCTCCTTCGTTCCTTCGTGTGTAGTCTATAGAGTATCCCACATTTCTTTAGCAGATATGCAGTTTGATACTCAAAAGAATTCATCAATACCAAGTGTAGAAGTGAGGATATTTTTTGCTTTTAGATCATATTGCACTTTCTTCTTGTCTTCATCATTCCATGAGGATTTCGGCTTCACTTCCCTTACAATGTTGATAATTGTGAAGAGTTTATAGGGTCCTTCCTCAATTGCATTCCAAATGTCTAGATCTTGACACTCTATGAAGATTCTCATTCTGATCTTCTAGGAGTCGTAACATTCTCCAACAAAGCTTGGAGGACGATTGATGTTGGAACCTTCTCCTAGAAATGATCTTGCGATCATCTTAGAAACATGATCAGTTTTGAAAATAAATTACTCAAAAAAAGCTCTGGTGCCAATTGTAAGATTGAGATGGAAACTAAGAGGGGGGTTAGTTAGTTGTTTAAAACTATGACTGATTTTTCTGCACAATTCAAGTGTTAATAGCTGTGAAAAACGATATGTAGAAACAATCAAGTAAATGTAAAGAGATAAATGAGAAGAGAGTACACATGGATTTTATACTGGTTCACCTTCTTGTCCACCGAAGGCTACATCCAGTACTCTTACAACACAAGAGATTTCTTCACTAGATATTAAGAGTAGCAATTACAATTTCTCACCCTGAGATTTCCTTGTATCTTACTCACTCTCTAATACCTATATCACTCTTTGGAAGGTACCCTTTCCAAGTGACTCTATCCCCTTTCTTATCACACCCTTGTGAAAGAAATTAATTCCATACTTTGAATGAAGAAAACGTTTAACTATGGCAATGGATTGCCTTTACAAGATTTTGAAGTTAAACTCTTGCAATCCAATAACTCTGTGTACTTTAGTAATAATGCTCAGAATGTTTGAATTACTTGCAATAACACTTAAGGCAATTTTGCAAAATAAGTTCTGAAAGTTATGAACAAGTTGCACCAAGTGTAGAACAAGTATTTCAGAAAAGTATAGTGAATTATATCTTTGTTTTTTGTGTTGTGTGTATGAAATGAGATTTAATGCCTTTATATAGAATTTCCAATCAACCAGAATAACTCTACAAAAAGGTAAGATTTTTTTTGGAATGAAACCATTTCGTTTGGGTTGAAAGTTGTGTGGTTTGAATCTGAAAACTGGTGTAACAACTCTCAGCAATCGATTACGCAACAAGTCTGTCCAACTCAGAAATTGATTTTTACAGGCAGTAATCGATTACTCAAAAGATGTAATCAATTACCTAACTGCTCTGTCCAATTGGGTAACTATTTACCATGTTGTGTAATCGGTTACCCACATGGTGTAATCGATTACCTTGATCAATTTTTGTTGGATAACTTGTTTCTCACTCATGTAACCTGTTACTTGTTACTTAGTCACAATAATTTGTTACTTAGATCTAGTAACCTATCACACAGTATTTTGAAAAGTTTTTTTCATTTATACTTGTGTTTATCAATTTTATTTTATATTACTTTTGAGCATTACTAATAAGTGTATAGTTTAGAGTATAAGGATAGAAGTACCTAAAAACTTAGATTCTAATTTCTTGAAGCTTTTTCTTCATAAGTATTCTTTCTTTTCTTCTTTTATGTGATGTTGGTATTTTCATCAAAACCTTGCCAAGATGAGGAGCCAGATCTTCTTCACATTAATATTATAGGCTTCACCTAAAAAGGGTTTGGAAGCCATATATGTATATTTTTTTAATAGGATATTGGAATAAATTATTCAACCTTGCTCTTGTGCCAATTGTAAACACTAGTTTATAACCTAAGAGAGAGTGAATTAGGTTTGCAACAATATTGTCCTTTTTTGAACGACAACTCAGGATTTCCAACGGATGAAAAAAGTTCTAGAACAATTGTTGTAGAAATTTAAAAGAGATAAGGATACATATGTTCACACTAAGATGTATACTAGTTTACCTTCTTCAACTAAAGGCTATGTCTAGTCCCTTTTCTGATTCAAGGTATTTTTCACTATGTAATTGAGTTTCTTTACAAGTATCACACCAAGACTTCATTCTAGAACACTCAATTCTCCTAAGAATGCAAACTAACTTCTTTTTATACAATTACTCAAAATCCTATGATGACTCCTTGATTTTAAATTGTAGAATAAGACTTTTTTGAATGGCTAAGTATTACTACACTCAACCTATTGATGTTGGAATCACTTTTTAGAGCACTTTAAAGTAACTATCACATTTAACTCTTGTTTTTCATAAAGTATAAAAATGAAGAATTGCACTCAAGCTTTTTTGTGAAAAACTTATGAAACACTTTGGATCATAGTTATTCATTTGGGTATGTGTTAGGTGTGAGAATTACCTTAATTCAGAAGGATAATGAAACACTTTTTGACTCTAAAAGTTAAAGAAATGTCATTCATACTTTGCATCTAGTAGAATTATTACACAAATCCTATCACAAACATTTATATGTTATTTCAGGTCTAAAAGAGCAAAAACGAGCACAAATTGGTGAAGATCACTTTAGAATAGCCAAGCTCAGCTCAAGGTACATGCGCTCAGCGCATCTACGCTAAGCGTGAAAGTTATGTCTAATGCAACTTGGAAAGCTGAAAGGTCAAGGCCAGGCGAAGAGTTATGCTCAACGAAACATGCAAAAATCAGAAATGTTAAAATGGGGTCAAAAATGATTTTTTGAGGGTCTTCGAAGTTCCAAAGTAGTTCTTCGAATAAAAACATTATTTATTCAATTTCTCTTAATTTCTAGCATAGTTTTAATTGGAAAAGAGATGTAAAAGCAAGGGGAAAAGTTAGATCAGTCAATTTATGTTTATTGAGGAGGGTTCTCTTTTCATTTGTGTTTCAATTTAATATGAAAATGTTTAGCTAATCGTTTTTCCTTGTTGGGATTGAAAGAAATACTCACTTGTGTATAATTCTTGGATCCATATTTTTGCTTAAATTTTATGAGTTTTCTATTTTGTCAAATGTTTCCTTAATTGACAACCTTTTTTGTATGAACTTTGATTGACGAATTCATGAAGAAATTCTAGTTCTAAAAATCTAAAATTAGGAACTCATCTTATTCGTATAATTTCTAGGCCTAGATTTGTACTAATTTGTCACATTCGTTTAATATGATTATTAGACGTAGTTTCATATGAACAATAAATATCTCCCGAATTTTTCAACATGGTTGTTAGACACAGAGGTATGTTAATGGTTCATAAATCTTCATCTTATTAATATAGTTGCTAGACATAGACCTATATTAGTAAGATACTAATATGACAAAGACATTGGTGATTAGTATGCTTAAGATGGGTCCACTAAAACTCAATCTTAGAAGCATAATTGTTAGACATAGATGTATGTTTTGTGGGTCATAGTTCTTCATCTTATGGGTAAAGTTGCAAGACATAGAGTTTTATTTCATAGGCTACTAAACAGGCTAAGATATTAGTTTTTAGTGCTATTGAGGTCCCATTTTTGTGAAAGAAACATAGTTAAATGATTTAGTGGTGTCGAGTCAAGTGTGCATGAATATTGAATTGTAAAGTTTGATCCCAATATCTTTATTCCAACATTCTTATTTTAATAGTTAAAGTAGTGTAATCAAACAACCAAACAAACTCAATTAAAATCAACTTAGAATAACATTTTTTGGTTGAAAGGCTAGTATCATGCAAGTTCTTATGGATTTGATAATCTTTTTATACGTGTTTGTGACACCTGACTTAGTATTCTTATTTGACCAATTTTCCAATTAGTAAATTGATGTCCTTGTCAGGGACTTGCATCTTATACTTAGCATTGTAGCAAACTTTGTTATTTTTAAGTATTTTATTTTCTTTTTTATTTTCCTTATTGTTATATTTCTCCCCCAACGAGTTGATCTGGAGTGGTAGTTTGTTGAGTTTGTTTTACAAGGTGAGGTTCAGAGTACAACATGGGTTATGATCACAACTTGGATACTCATTGTGTACTTTTGGCCAAAAGTAGGATGCTTTTGCATCAATTTGAATTACTCAACCAAAAAATGGCTAATCTTCCTCAACAAGTCTTCTTAGTCTTTCCTCCTAGTCGATAGAGGGTGTATTGTGGTTTGTGCTATGATGAGGCGTAATACATCGGAGATTACCATCAAGACAAAACCTCCAAGTTGGAGGACACCCTAAGACAATTTATGGAGATGACTACAGCTAATCAAAGGAACGTTGGCACCACCCTGTGGAATTTGGAGACACAAGTGGGATAATTAGCTAAACAAATGAGTGAACTCCAAGTGATTCGATCGAATAAATAATTAGGAACCAATGCGATGCTACAGATAATTGGCTAACATGACACCAAGAGTGTTGTTCCTCCAATTGTTTTGGTAGTTTTTGTAACTTTTGGTGCACATTATTGAGCATATGTTGAAACTCTTTTATGAAATTGTCTATTTCAATTTGGATGTTGATATGTTGATCCATTTTCCTAAAATAAAACAATAAAAAGGAAATCTATCTATTTCCGAAGAAGGATTAGTAGAAAAGAACATAAATTTAATAAGTTTAAATTAATTTGTACAAAAGTGAAAAAGATTTTTGTACAAGATTATTAATAATATAGCATAATAAATAATAAATTCTATTATTTAGCAATTCTTCGGCAACATCGCCAATTTGTTGAAAGAGTTTTCTCGCTTGCTTTATTTTGGCAGCAAGTTTCTGATTTATTTATTTAATGACATGTCGATTCTTTGCTCGTCATCTCGGATTTGTTGGAATAAATTCCAACGTCAGTTTATTGGTTTCAAGAATGTTCCTTTAATAAAAAAATTGGCTTTATTCAATTATTAACAACTTCATATTATCTCGGCTTTGTTGGAATAAATTCTAACGTCGGTTTAATGGTATGAATTTCGAAAATTAACACAAGTGATAACGAGTGATATTTAATTAGTTAGTGACTTTATTTATTTACTCCCTTTTCGAGTTCCTTTTAACCATATCATAAAGGTTGGTCTCATTTTATTAAATTAACCATACCATTTCTTATGAAAGGTTGGTATCAAAGAATAATAAAATGACAAAAGAATAAAGTTAGGAGTTAATCGTACCACTTCTTTCGAATGGTTGGTACAAAGAATAAATAAAGCAATAAATAGTTAGTTGCAGAAATTAAATGACATAAAATAAATGTTAGTTGCGGAAATGTAAATGACTGAAAGTAAAGGTTAGTAATTAGATCACTCATTATAATTGTGTATTTTTTCTTTTCACAAAGATACAACTTATGAATTAAATTACACTTTGATTCAAGGTTTCTTTCTTTGTCAGCAAATAAAATTTATAAGTTAACATTTTATTATCTTACATTTGCATCTCTTTCAAGATTCAATTATAGTATAGTATCAGGTTATGTCGAACCACAATGATTTGTCTAATAGAATATTATTATAAACATGTTATATTACTAATAAAGTTTAAACATCTTTTTGAATTGGTTTAGTTTATGAAATATTAGCAAGTAAACATAATCATAAAACAACTATTATAAACAAATACTTGAGGAGAAAATTGATTGGAAATATGGAATTATTTATCTTCTTGATTTTTGAAAACATTACAAGTTATGTTTTATACTTTCGGTTAATTCCACACATTATTTCTAAATCCTTCATCTAGTATCCTAGAGTGATAAGAAGATTTTCAAACCTTATAGAATACACTAAACGATAGTTAAGTGTCACTCGTCGGAGTAGGTTGTCACACCCTACTTCAGGCTCCATTAGCTTTATTTAGCCTTGAACATAAGTTGCTTAAAATAGATGCTTGATGTGACACGTGAACTAAGGTGTAGGTTATACTTTTTAGTTCACTTGTCAACACTTTAAGAAGAAACAGTTTGGATCTTTAAATTAAGTTTTAGGTGATCAAGCTAAAACCGCATTAAGAACTTCATAAAGAATCAAAACTTAACCAAAAAGTAATAACTTGAATGCATTAATTTCAAAAGATAAATTAAAGAGAAGAAATTACACCATAATCCAAGTCTATTTGTAGGAGCATGAGCCATCTATCCAAGGGTGAGATGCTTTTTGGACTGAAATTAAATTACAAAATTATATTTTTGCATCTCATTTGTCATCCTATTTCTCCTCTTGAATTAAGAAAGAAAACTACAAACTACACTTACCTAAACTACTTTGGAGTGGAAATTCTCCAAGAAAATTATAAGAAGAAGATGTGGAAGAAGAGAGAATTTAGATTGAGAGAGAAGTGGAATGTGAGAATGTGAATTAGAATGAGAATGAATGTGTTTTTCCTTTGAGGTGCCCTCCTATTTATAGGAGTTTCTGCCCACCGCCAAGCTGCTCTCTTCCACCACCAAGCTACTAATCAAACCCTTCAACATGGTTTTGGTCATGGCCAAGCAGCTTAGTCACCTGCTTGGGGCTGACTCACCCAAGCTAGTTGTGAGCTACTGGCCCAGCTATTGTGAGCTATTGACCCAACTATTGTGAGCTACCTCTGAAAAGTCTATGGAGACTACCTGGAGTGAGGTCATGCATGATGTCAAGGTTGCTTGGTGGCTAAGTCAACTTGACCAAATTGTTGGGTGCATACCGCCAAGCGCTAATGTGGCACCGCTCAGCTGCCTGCTTGAGCAGCTTTGACCGTGTTGATGGCAATGTGGCCTGGTGCTTGCTGATCTGGTCAAGTATGTCGTTCCAAGATGGGCAGTCTAGGTGCTCTGCTAAGTTGTCTGCTTGAGCAGGTTGGCTTGTGCTAGGCTTGGGGTCTGACCGTGCCATGCTTGTGTTCTGACCGTGCCATACTAAGGCCCAGGCCAGTTAGACGTGGATTCGGTCCAAGCTAAGCTGCTTAGTGAGCAGCTTCAAGTTGACTCCATATTTTTCACATATGCCAAATTTTGTTGAGTCATGCTTAGGCACATAGCTTGCCACGTCAAGCTTAAGCATGTCATTGATGATTATTTTCGGCCTATTTTGAGCATTTTGTGTTTAATTAATTCTTCTCTTTTCCACCAAAATCCTACAAAATATATTACAAACGAAATACACAAAGCATATATACAAGATTGTGATATTTTATCTAAAAAGTGTTGAATTAAGTTGATTTTCTCAATTTATCCAAGGATAAGTGCCATGAAAAGTGTATGAAAATTAGGTATTTTTAGCACTTATCAACCCCACACAAAGTGAATTTCATATAAGAAAAATAAAAAATTTATGCACTCTTAGCTCGTTTCTAGCTTTCTAGTCCTCCAAAACTCATTGTGCATGTTTGTTGTAACCTAGATATGCATTAGGAGAATTTTGATCCAATTGTTAGGATAGATAAGCCATTTTCGATTAAGAATAGTGATGTTAATGATAATCATGTGACTAGAAATGAAAGTGGTGGTTGAAATGCATATTTTTGTGTGATCATATATATATATATATGCTAGGGATTGAAAACTAATAGGTTTCTTAGATCATGTTTTCTGATATGTGGTGTGTGTTTAAGCAATGATTTAATTTAGTGTAATGATAGTTATTAGAGAAAATTACACTAACACCCCTGAGATTTAATAAAACTATACAAATCGCTCCTTCCTTTTGTACCTCTATAAACCACCCTTAACTTATATACACACATTTCACTAAATACCTATGGAGGGGGTGAGCGTAATCTTTTAACAAAAAAGTGTGATGAGTATATTTAACTTAGACTCCAATGGGTGTTGGCATAATTTAATCTCAATTAATTAATTAATTATAAATTAGTTAGGATAAATTGTTTGTTTGTAAATTTGCAAATAGAATTTGACTATTAAACCACTTATCTTTTTTCTTTTGTATATTTAAGCAATAACTCCTTAGAATTATTGATATATTTTATAACGAACCAAAAATAATGAAGAGCAAATGTCTCTTATACTATTTGGACTTGGATCCATAGTGTACCATATTTTATGGAAATCTTGTACGAGATTAAACAAAATTGTATCATTTCTTCTCTATGACCATTGTCATATAGATATTTGTTTATAAAATAAATGACGGTTCATAAGTACTCTGAAACTCAAAGTCAATATCAATATTCTTTATTTTATCTCCAACAGTTAAATTAGTTGTTGATAACGATATAAGAGTAGAACAAATAAATGGTTTAAATGAAACAATAATGCCTTTAAGTCTTATTGTAAATATGTTGAAATTTTTATTTTTATATTAAAATGTTTTTACTAAAATACAAAACATTTGAGCTTATCTTATTATTCAAATATATGTTATTTGGTAAGGTTAGTATATTTTAAAAATGTTTAAGGAAATACTAAAGGGAGAGAGTACGTGTTGCTTTGTCCAATGAAAATTATGAGTTTCCTCCTTAAGTTGTAAGAGATGATCATTTCATTCTTAACAAGATAGTATGTGTCAAAGCTTATAGCATCGTAATTTCCTATATATGAGTGACACACAATATATACAAAGAGAAATAAAGCATGGTAAATTGTAAGTAAAATCATTTTGGTTCATTATAAAATACATCAATAATTTAAGGATATGTTGCTTAAATACACAAAAGATAAGAGTAATTTCATAATCAAATTATATACGAAAAATACAAATGATCAATTTATTCAAGCTAATGTATAATTAATTAAGAGTAAATTATATTGACACGCACTGAAATTTAATTTAAAATTATAGTGACACTACTTGGAGTTTAATTTAAAATTACATTCATCACTCATTCTATTATTTAAAAGATTGAACACATCTCCCCTGAGGGATAGTCAGTATAGTGTATGTAGGTAAACTAAGAGTGACTTGTGCAAGTGCAAAAAGGGAGAGATAATTTTTATAATTTCACTAAAAATCAGGGGTGTTTGTATAATTTACTCTAGTTATTAACTACGCCTGTTATTTGTGAATTTGTGAGGGAGTCGAAGGAGGCCTAGATCAGATGGAGATCTCCTGTTCCCATTGGTGTCTCCAATGATATTCCAAGTCAATCAAAATACATTATTTAATTGGGAAAAAATTATAAAAAAATAAATCAATATTTTATATTATTTTGTAGAATATAATTGGATAGGAACACAATGACAACAACTTTTTGAGACAAAGGATCTAAGTCCGGCCTAGATCTAGCACCTCTAGAGCCCAGACTTGGGGTAAGCCAGTCTAGTACTCTGGCCATAGATATTACAAGATTCCCCAACGAGGAGGCATACCAGCAATTCCTGGATTGGGCGGGCCTTTAGGGTGATCCTTGGAGAGAGAAGGTTGGAGCTGCAGCCTAGTGACAATGATCCCTTCATGCGGGTGATCCTCAGGAGGCAACGAAACTTCTCAGCATTGCCTCCAAAGCACTATAATGAGGACATCATCTAGGAGTTCTATGATAATGAATACCCTCCAACTCTAGGCATCAGTGGTGTCAAGATGTCTTATATTAGAGCTATGTATTTAAGAAAACATTATCTTTTGAATTATAGATTCAAAATCAATAACTAAGATTTTGCAAATTGCAAAACAAATTATAAGGTAAAAATAGAATTTGAACAATACCGATGTCCAAATTAGTGATGTATTTGGTGAAGCGGAAACAAGCATACAGTATTCTTTAACAAAAATAAAAATGCAAAGTGAGTGATTATTTATTACTATTTTGGAATCAAAAAAATTAGACTCTTTAATATAATGGAATTTTGGACAAAAATAGTATGATAAAATCACTAAAACTTTGTGTTTGTTAAACTTAGCTAATTAATGAATCTACTACATATTATTTCAAATAGTCCTACCCATGTAGTATATTCCATGACTATGGTCAAATGAGGTGTCGTAAGAAAACATGCAATGATGGCTATTTCAAATTAGTAAACTTAAGAAATAATAAATAGTCAAATTCAAAAAAGAGGAGAATTTTAAGTAATCAAATAAAAGAGTCTTCTAAGCCATTAAAGAATAGAAGAGTTTCCTAGTTCAAATATTTTTTTAAAGATTCTGAAAATTCCACCACGGACAACAATTAGAGGAAAAAACATCATACCGGAAAAGGTAAGAAAAATAATATCACATTAAATATGTTTTAAGTTGATATTTGAAACAAAATGCATAACTCAATTTCCTATAGAGACTCTTTAGATGTAAGAATACTAAGATGTTTCAAGGACATTAATAACCTCCATTTACATGTGCTTATGAAACTCTAAAAGCCAATAAAAACTATATTAACAACAAATTAATAACAAAAAGAGAATATATATATATATATACCTTATATCCTATCTTAATGAGTACTCGATGATACATGCATTGAGGTGAAAATATTAAATATACGAACACAAATATGAAAAATGATTATTGAACCACATAAGGAAATTTTGAAAATAGGGGTATCCTCTCACCATAATTGTTTTGCGTTAGATTAGCATGTTTAGGGAAAAGGAAGAGAATGATGATGACACTCTCCATTATTTTGCTCTGTCACAATTGACAACAACCACAAGTATATAGTAAATGTGATATTTGAGAAATAATTTGCAGTATTAGAAACACAAATCAACAAAGGAAAAAAATCTCGGGTCTACGAAAGTAAGGCAAAGGTAATACCTATAAAGTATAAGTATATCCTTCACCATATTTCAGTCATTATAATGGGTCACGTGCTTCAATGGCCAATGATTCCAAGAAATGTGGAATCGAAGACATTATTGAAATATCCATTCACTTAAAGGTGATGATGATGTCCTCTTAATTTTGATAGATTCTAAGTGAGTAATTGGAGAAGGGTTGAGGTTGTTTTTTTTTAGAGAAGCCATAAAAATCAAAGTACATTTATTTCGTGTAGTATGAAAAGAAAGTTGAAGGGAAGAGAGAGGGTAAGGAACTTCTCCTGAATTCTTTCCCTATTCATGTTAATTTAGAGAAAGTGGGAATTTGAGTGGTTGAAGAACTGCTATGGCAGTTAAAAAGCTGCATGAATTTACATTGAGGGACATGTAAATCTATAGAAACCTAGTAATATCATTATTATTATCAATTACAAATAATGAAAGGTAAAATAGATAAACAAAAATTACTTCACGAGTAATTATTTTATGTTTTTACTTTATATATTAAAATAGATATATGAATACAAAACTTTTACTTTGAAAGTGAAGAACAAAGAATGAGAAAACAAAAGGAAGATTGCCTTATTTTTCATCATCTTAGTTGAGCTGCAACTACTTGAACTAGTTACCGATGAGTTTAGAACTTGTGTTCCTTGTTAATATTTTCTAAGTGTAATAAATACTTATAGTTTGGACTATAAAATTTAAATTATGAAGGGTTTTTTTATTTTATTTTAATTTTTGATTAAACCATTGAACATTTTCCTATTTTAGAATATAACAATTTTATCTTTTTACACTCTTTTTACATTAATAGGTAAATTTTAAATATAATTTTACAATTCATTAAGATTTATTTTGAACTTTCAAAATGAATGGAATGGCTCAATTATATTTTAAAATTGCAATTCCAATTATGTCAAAATTTTAATTAGTCATGAATAATAATTTCTATATTTCAGTTACACAACGAATTAGAGTATGAAAATTGAAGTCTAATTTTTCTAAAAATGGTGATTGTTACAAGTATGGTGGTGCAGGAGAGTGGTGGTGGCGAGGTTGGGGTTAAGGGTGGAAACAGGCCAGACCGCCTATCAGGGGCCTATTACCTGGCCTATAACAGGCTAGGCCAGGCCAGGCTTTTTTGACGAACAGGCCAGGCTCAGGCTTTCTAAAAAGCCTATTTAGCTTAACATGCCAGGCTTTAGGCCATCTAAAAGGCCTATAAAGCCTAACAAGCCGGTCTATTTAGTTATATTATATAAGAATGTTGAAATTATACTATTTTAACATAAGTAATATTATTATATATGTGTAATATTAATATAAAAATGTATATAAAAATATAATTTAATTATTAGAATTAGATGGGCCTAACTAAAAATAAGCCTATAAGCCCATTAAAATATAGACATGGTAGCCTATTTCATGAACATATAGTATAATAGGCCTTTAAACAGGCTAACAGGCCAGACCAGGCTTTGAATTTTTTTTTAAACAGGCTAACAGGCTAGACCCAGGCTCCTATGTGCTATATAGGTTGGGCCTGTTTAAGGCAAAGCCTGGCCTGGCCTGGCCTGTTTCCACCCTTAGTTGGGGTAGATGAGATGATAGTCAGTCCTAATAATGACGACAAAAGTGCCACGATCGGTGGCTGTGACAATGTTGACAGTAATGGTAAAAATTATAGTGGTAGCAAAGATGCAATTATATGCTATTCTACTTGTATTATCCCTTAATGCTAATCAAATGCACATCTAGTTGTGTAATTGCAATCATGAGAATGGAGGTTAAGAACGTAATGAGGCACAAGATGTTCATAGGTTAGATAGAAGATTTAAGGAGTGAGATTTGAGGGTTCAAATTCTCAAAGATACAACAATACATAGGAAGAAGAATGAATGAATAAGATATTTTATTTATTGGTCAAAAAGAAAAACAGAGAAAGGAAATTAACTTGATCTTCTAAAGGGGAAGGCCTTTTATACTAAAGATGGAAAGGAAAGATAACAACCTAACTAACTTAACTATAAACTAACTAAAAACGGAAAGGGCCAAAGAATAAGAAATTGACCAATAGAAAATAGCAAGGCCCAAACAGAAAGGAAAGGAAGAAAGGAAAGAAAGAAAGAAAGAAGAAAAGAAGAAGGAAGAAGAAAGAAGAAGAATATAGTTTTGGAAGGAAGAAACCAAGATTCTAACACCCCTCCTCAAGCTGGACGGTGCAAATCGCGGAGGCCCAGCTTGCTGATAAAGTTGTGGAAAGCTTTAGGTGGCAGTGGTTTGGTGAATGCATCAGCAAGTTGCTCTGAGGTGGAGATAGGTAGGAGATGAACAAGGCCCCATTGAATCTTCTCACACACAACATGGCAATCGATTTCTATGTGTTTAGTATGCTCATGAAAGACAGGATTGTGAGTGAGGTAAATTGCAGATCGATTGTCACAAAAAAATTTTGTAGGAAGGGATGGAGGTATATGAAGGTCGGTGAAGAGATAGTGAAGCCATTGTAATTCACAAACAACACTCCGAAGGGCTCTGTACTCAGCCTCAGAAGATGATCTACTTACTGTGTTTTGTTTCTTGGTTTTCTAAGAGATGATGGAAGAGCCAAGGAACACATAGAAGCCAGTAATTGATTTTCGAGTGTCCAAGCAGGATGCCCAATCAGAGTCTGAGAAGGCTGAAAGTTTGAGATTGGATATGGATGAAAAGAGGAGACCTTAGGCAGGGGAAGACTTGATGTAGTGCAGAACTCTCACGGTTGCTTGGTAATGGGAGTCCAGAGGTTTAGACACAAATAAGCTTAATTATTGGACAACATAGGAGAGGTCAGGTCTAGAGATTGTTAGATAGATGAGTCTGCCTACAAGTATCCTATAAGAGGATGGATCAGTGAGGGGGGTGCCTTTATTGATTTGGAGTTTAATGGATGGGTCAAATGGCGTTTTGGCAGGTTTGGAGGCCAGGGTACCTGAGTCTTGGAGAAGGGAAGGAGCATAGTTTCTCTGGTTGAGGTGGATCCCTGATGAGGATCGAGCTATTTCCAGACCTAAGAAATATCTAAGGGAACTCAAGTCCTTTATTTTGTAGGCAATGTTCAAGACGTGCTTAACATGGTTGATTTCTATGAGGTTGGTGCCAGTGAGGATAAGGTCATCAACATAGATGAGGATAACAATGAAACTAGATGAAGAAGCTTTGGTAAATAGGGCTTGATTAGCTTGTGAGTGAGTGTAGCCTATTGATATCAGTTTAGAGGAAATGGTGGTATGCCATTCCCTACTGGCTTGTTTAAGGCCATATAGGGATTTGTGGAGTTTGCAAACTAAGTTGGAATTAGGTTGAAGCAGGCATGGTGGAGGTGTCATGTAAACATCTTCATGGAGATTTCCATGGAGGAAGGCATTGTTGATGTCCAATTGCTCTAGGAACCATGACTTATCTACTACAAGAGCCAATATGACACGGATAGTGGTGATTTTGACTACAGGAGAGAAGGTGTCAAAATAATCTACTCCCTCAAGTTGGTTGTACCCTTTGGCTACTAGCCTTGCTTTGTACCTTTCTAATGTGCCATCAGAGTGATATTTAACTTTGTAAACTCATCTACAACCAATGGTTGGTTTATCTTCTAGGAGGGGAACTAAGGACCATGTGTTGTTGAGAGTGAGAGCAGTGAGTTCCTGTTGCATAGCTTCTTGCCAGCAAGGAAGATTGTAGTCCTAATTATAAGATGAAGGCTCTATGATAGAGGAGATGGCACAGCAAAAATTCCTGTAATTCGAAGAAAAATTAGTATAGTCAATAACAGAATGCAAAGGATAAATGAGATTAGAGGTAGAAGTAGTGGTTGCAGGGATAGATTCTGCAAGATTACAATGACAGTCTTGAAGGTGTGTAGGTGGTCTTTTAGCTCTAAGGGAATGTCTTAAAGGAGTGTAGGGTAGTATATGGGATAAGGGTGAATCAGGGATGTTGGCATTATCTGAAGGAATGAGGTTAGGTTCATGGTGTTGAGCAGTGGTGGATTGAGGGGCAATTCTACATAAGGATTGTTCAGATTCTATGGTTGTAGTAGCAAAGGGAAATAAATTCTCATAGAAAAGGACATGTCTAGATATGAAGAGGTTGTGATTGTGTAAGTCGTATAAGATAAAGCCTTTAGTTCCCTCTTTATAACCAAGAAACACAGTTTTCTTGGATCTAGATTGAAATTTGGTCCTATGTGAAGTGATGGTGTTAGCATAAGCTAAACATCCAAAGACCCTCAAATGGTCAAGACAGGGATGTTTGTTAAATAGAAGTTGATAGAGAGCTTTATTGTGAAGAAGAAGGGTAGGGATTCGATTGATTAAATGCACAACATGTTGAACAACAAAAATCCAAAGTTTAGGAGGGATATGAGACTGAAAGAATAAAGCTCTAGCAACATTAAGGATGTGTTGATGTTTTCTCTCAATAACCCCATTCTGTTGAGGGGTTTCAACACAAGTTCTTTAGTGCAATATTCCTTTAGAAGCAAAGTAATCATGCATTAAGAACTCTATGTCATTATCACTTCCAAGGCTTTGCAATGTAGTGTTAAAATGAGTATTGATGTAAATCACAAAGTTGATTATATATTGCCTAGCTTCAACTTTAGTCTTAAGCATAATGGTCCAAGTGAATCTAGTAAAATCATCCACCAAGGTAAGGAAAAATTTGTGGCCAAAAATAAAGGGGACAGCATAGGGACCCCATATACCAGCATGGAGCAATTGGAAAGGCTTAGTGGTTTCAGAAGTACTTGAAGGGAAATGAAGCTTCTTTTGCCTAGAATAATGACAAATGTCACAAGGCTTTGAAGACTTGAAATTCTTGATAAAACCAAGGTATTGTTTATTAATAACATGCATAACAGAGTCAGATATATGGCCTAGCCTTAAGTGCCATGGAACAGAGTCAGTATTAACATTGTTTGAAAAAACAGATAAACTTGGTTTGAAAGCATAGTGTGTGTGCAAAATGAATAATCTTTGCTGAATCCTAGCTGAACAAATCATCTTCTTGGTATGGTTCTGCAAAATGAGACATTGGCTCTTAGTAAATATCAAATAGCAATTTAGATCTTGAATCAACTTATTGACATAAATGAAATTAACATGAAATTGGGGAACATATAAGACATTGGTTAGAGTAAGGGTGTCAGATATTTTAACAGTTCCTGATATGGAAGTGGATATCCTCCTACCATTTGGCAAATTGATGATCATTGGTGTAATGGTGTCATGTGTAAGGAATTTCTCAACATCATAAGTGATGTGATATGTGGCTCCAATATTAAGGAGCCATTGAATTTTTGCATTACTTGAGTCACAAAGTTGGGTTGTTGTATTGATGATAGAGTTTGTATTATTTGCACTATTGTTAACTTGATTTTGGTCAGATTTTGCTTGATGCAGCATGTTTAGCAGGTCTTGAACTTGTTCTTGGGTGAAGGTGTGATTGTAGTTCTTTGCAGATGGAGTGATTCCTACTGCTACATTAGTATCTTCAACTTTGTCCAATGGAAACCCCATAGTAGTGTTGGCTGTTCTACTGGACTTGTTAGATTGGAAGCCCGGAGGGTACCCATGTTTCAAGAAACATGTATCAATAGTATGGTTGGTTCTTTGACAGTGGGTGCATAACCTATTAGTCTGAGATCTACCTATCCCATTCGTGGATCTACCAACTCTCCCTCTACTGAAAGGGACACCTCTTCCTCTGGGATTTCCGAAATTTCTGGGTTGGTAATCCTATCTAGAGTTAGCTAACAGGATTTGGCCTTCTAATTCTGTATTGGACAGGGCAGGATTGTCAAACTGCTCCTCTTGTTGTATCAACAAGGAGGACACTTTATTGATATTAGGAAGAGGCTCCATTAACATAATTTGAGACCTTACTTGTGAAAATTGGTCATTTAAGCCAGTTAAGAGCCTTATCATATAGTCTTGATCCCTATAGTCTTTCATTGATTCAACAACACCACAACTACATGGTGTGGGACATTTACAGGTTCTTGGTGGTCTAAAGTCATCAATTTATTCCCATATGGATTTTAGTTGGGTAAAGAACTCAAAAATGGCTTGAGTTCCTTGATTCATATGGTAGAATTCTAATTGCAACTTGGCTATATGGAAAATATCACCTTTTGAATACCTATCCTTTTGATCTTTCCAAACTTGAGAAGCATTGTCAATTCAAGGATCGACTTGACTATGAATCCTTCTATTGAGTGTTGAATCCAATAAAGCATCATGTTGTTGCGCCTTACCCAGGGAATGTGAAGAGGATCATCTGGTGATGGCTTGGTTAGACTTCCATCGATAAATTTCCTCTTGTTCTTTGATTCGATAACCATCTTGATACTTGAGCCCAAGCATGATAATTTTTTTCCATTCAATAATGGAGTGACGAGAACAACGACTGGGCTTTCACTAGAATACAGGAAATATGGGTTTGAAGGATTTGTGTTGTGGTTTGCCATTGTTTTGCATAACTCAGAGAAAAGAAAAAGAAGGATTTGTCTTGTTGCTTTATGCAGAGTGACAAATGAAAAGAGGAAGGAGATGGAGGTTGGTAATCAGAGCAATTGTTGCTCTGATACCATCTCAAAGATACAACAATACATAAAGGAAGAAGAAGAATGAATAAGATCTTTTATTTATTAGTCAAAGAGAAAAACAGAGAAAGGAAATTAACTTGATCTTCTAAAAGGGAAGGCCCTTTATACTAAAGATGGAAAGGAAAGATAACAACATAACTATCTTAACTATAAACTAACTAAAAATGGAAAGGGCCAAAGAATAAGAAATGGGTCAATAGAAAATAGCAAGGCCCAAACAGAAAGGAAATAAAGAAAGAAAGAAGAAAAGAAGAAGGAAGAAGAAGATAGTTTGGGAAGGAAGAAACCAAGATTCTAACACAAATTTCATTCATTAAAAATATACAAACATACTAATATTTACTTATAAAAAAGATAAGTTATTTTATTTCCATGGAACTTGGTTCATGAATGACAATTCCAATTCTAAAATGATATTCAAATATGAAAATTAGAATTAGGTTATAATTCCAAATTGGGATTCCATGTTTGAAAATTAATTTATAAATTAACTTATATTTGATATTATTACTTAACATTAGTCGGTTGCCATGGATTTGACTACACCTCATGTTTTAGTCCAAAATAAAGTTAAAAAATACAATGTTAAAAAGAAAATAATATAATATCTACTAGCATGTTGACAAATACTTTGTATATGCCGATCCACATTATTATTTTATGGTATTTAAATATTTTTATTAGTTATTTAATTTTTATATATTTCAATTTAGATTGATCTACTTTATGTTATAATTTCTTGTATTTATTATAATATTCAATTTAAGGTGAGATAAATTGTATTGTGTTAATTATAATTACTTATGATTATATGTTTTTTTTGTATAAATTATAAAATGGGAAGGGAAAAATAGAGAATTGGAATGATGGTAGTTATTAACACTGTACCATTCATCAAACTCGTCAGCGTACTGATATAGTTGTATAGTGATTCACTAACTAAACCACAAACTAGTGAAGTTAGATATACATATATAATATATTAACAATAATGTTGAAAAATCAATAAAAAATCATTTTTTTTATTTTCATTTAAAAATTATTTTGAAATAAAAATCGACCAGTATGACCGGTTTCGATCAATTTTGACCGATATGTTTGCATGACCGATATAATTATTATATTGTACCAATATTGGGACTGATTTACCAGTTGAACTGACCGACACGAACCAATTTTTACAATACTATAGTATAGACTTTATATATAGTATAAATATAGATAAATAATCAATTAATAGTAGTGAAATTTATTTCAATTATTTTAAATAACAGTATTTGTTTAAGTTGACTGAATTTTATTAATTTAAAATATATATAATTTTTTTTAACAATTTCTAAGTATTTAACTTCACCTCCTCTTCATCCCTTCCTTGGAAAATGGATAAATCTCTCCAACCCTTTTCCACATCATGAAAAGTAATTTGTTAGGTCATAAATAATATTAATTATGACCAATAATTAAAATCATTATGCCTAATTAATATACATCAAATTTGTAGTCAAATTCATGTATATATAGATATATACAATAACATAAATTCAAATCTAAATATAAGAATTTTATGTGAGTGACACTTGTTGGGAAGAACAATCACACATTACAAAAAAATAGTTTTTTGTCAAAAAGTGAGAAGATACCCTTAATAGTACAACAAATCTACTCTTTTTTAAAATACTTATTTATATTTTTTTGGTACTACTAAGAGTAACCCCTCACTTTTTTGGGTAAGGAACTGCCCCTAATAAATGTGGCTCATATGAGTGGAATCCTTGACCTTTGTTCCTCCTAATAATCTAGTAAAGCCTTAGAACACTAGGCCACCACCTTGTTAATAATAATAGATTATTGAATTAAAAATTAAAGAGCCGATGGCCCATCTAACCTATCAAACCTAATCTTCTATTTTTATTTTCAACTAAATTAAAATCAGTCATATATTAAGAGTAAACTGAACCGTTTCGTTTGATAATGAATTTTGATATGAAACGGTTACCAGCTGCTGACAAAACATACCAATCTTCATATCACAGAGACAAACCCAGACTAATACATAACACAATCTCTCTCTCTCTCTCACTCACTCTCTCTGTATTGAAATTTGAATAGTGCTATTCAGTAACAGCAGAAGCAGAAGCATCACGAAGAAGTGTATTTGATTCTGAGGTAAATATACATTATTTAATTCACTTGATTAAAATTTTATTTATTTTTATGGTTTTTGTGTAAATACACATTATCTTATGTGTATTGAACTCAATTCTATGAAAATTTTGAAGTATTTAATTGATTAGTGAGAAAGAAAGAAAAATATTTAATCTCGATTTTTCTTTCACTCCGATGATTCTCTGTTCAAATTCTTTTGATTCACATTGCAATCTTGCTCTTTTAATTGTGAAACTTAGTTTAATTCATTCATGTTTTTCTGTTTATGTGATCATCACTAATTTTTTTTAAGGAATTCAAAAACCTGTATGTGATGATCATCACCAATTTTTTTGTTTTAAGAAGATGAAAGTAACTTAGATGGTGAAAAGAATAATATAAATGCAAGATGATGAGAAATTCTCAAACTATAAAAGCTAAAACTGAAATCAGTGAGAAATAAAGAAATTAATAACAAGAAACATGCAGCAATTCATGTCAATGTCTCCACTGATCAAAGGACTACCTTATAAAAACTGTGAACAGAACACCAAATTTGTTTTTTTAACAATTGTTAGATCCCGTCCTTAACAATGTCTTCTCTCACTGAATCTGTGCCATCGTTATCAGTCATATTGTTTCGAGCTTCTGTGTGCCAGCTTAGCTTTTTTTGCCATTTCTGGAAAATGATCTATAGCATTTGTTTATGTATAACTCTCAACATATAATTGAAAGTAAAAAATTAAGGTTTTAAATTGTCGGCTGCATTGCAATAATATGCCTTTAAATTCTCAACATATCCTGGGTTTGTTGTTTGTCGTAATTGAATGGGGCTGTGAATGCATATAGCATATTGGCTCGCAACGTATCCACAAACAGAATTTAAAACCTGCTAAAATTTTATCTTCTTAAGACTGTACTGCAGAGGGTTGAATGGCTAACTATTGTTTGAATAAAGGGATGATAATAATAAGAGCAAATGAAGCTTAAATTTTTTTGACAATGGAAGGGTGAGACGTTGTTATAACACCACAAGACTTGGCTGTATTTCAGCAGCATTAGTTATCTGGGAATGGATACAGTGCTTCTTGCTTGTTGAGGTGCTGCCCAGTAGTATGCCACACGTGCTACCAAGCTACTAAAGTCGGTAAAAAGTCAGAATGTTAAAAGTTACTAGTTGTCGGTTTATGGGACTCTTGGAAGCAAGCAAATATAGATTTTTGGAAGTTAAACCTGTTAATCTGTAATATTTAAGCTAAATATTATGATTTAGCAATTAACTTATATAGTAAGTCAACGTGAATTAGTCAAATATTTTAGCGTTTTCTTTCTAAAATGTTAACACCTTTCTTAAGTGAGGCATTAGTTTTTGGTGCCTCTTGCCTCTAGTCTTTAAAACCACTGTACTTTAAGGGCATCTTTTCCTTTGACTACCTTGACGATGCCTTTACATTACTAAAGGAAAACCATTCTTGCTCACACAATGCAAATATAATCATTGTAGTTAGTATCATAAGTTTCGTGAGATTCAAATTGCGGTACGATGTGGAATTGATGGCCAGCGATGCAAATTGCATGTTTTGTTTATGCACCAGAGTCGCTTGTTGTGTCTCGTGAATCGGACCAAATCGCTGGAATTGCTACAGGAATCAAGATCAATGTGAGTCTGCAATCTGGTTTCTATAAAACCTTAAAATATGCCTCTTTTTTATTTCTTAAACACACTTCAGATGGGCGGTTTACCCCTTCTTTCTTGCCCAAACCTAATTATTAACCCCCTTCCCTGTTACTTCTCTAATAAAATGTAAAAATCAACACCCGTGCTGCTCCCTTATTTCTTCTCTGTGCTGTTTCTTCTCATTTCTTCTCTGCCTTTCCTTATTTTTTCTCTACCCTTCCTATTACTTCTCCATTCCTTTGTCTGCTCACCTCCAAAATCAAAATGGTTAACAAAAAAGGAGCCAAGTTGATATAAAATGGAATCATTGTGGGAGTATCCCCAAATAGACTTTTGTGAAATGTAAACATTGTTGACATACTTGTTGGAGTGGGGGTGGTGTTAATTTGCTAATTTGATTAAAGTCTTATGACATGGAAATGGTGTAATTGCTTTATTTTGCTATGATGACTTAGAATTATGATATGTTTGACCCTTATTACTTGAATTTGTGTTATTTCATATGGTATTTTGGTGTTGAATCCTATGACTTGTGTTATGAATTATTTAGTATTAATTACTGATTATGAATCAGAACATAGGCCTTCTGATTCACTATCTGACTCCCGATTTGATAACCATGAATATAGTAAGTAAATAACTTCTACCAAGATTAGTCTTCTGAACTAGTATCTCTCTTAAATTAAATATGGACTCTCATCATTTTTCCAGTAATTCACAACCACTTAATTTTACAGTATTTTTAGTGAATGGATATTGAAGTTTAAATGATGTTGGAAGAAACTTTTAGACCAATTTAAATATGGTGGCCCCCTATGCATCTTAACAGACTGGTAATGGAAAGAAGTGGGAAATCAGCATTAAGCAATCAATAAAGTTCAATTTGTAGTTTCATATCAAAACAATTCCCTTCTCTTAATATTAACCAGAATGAAATGCTGAAATCTGAAAACAAAGTCTCTTAAGAATGGGATTAATTAATACATCATTCATAATGAGCTCAGATTAATTAATTACAAAGTAATCACGGGGTTAGATTATCCTAAATAATAAGCAAATTTGAAATGAAAATTTTCAAACACTTGTAACATGTGCCTAATACCACAACCCAAGCTGGAGCATATACATCATACATTACATGGTGCCTACTCATTCATTGTGTGAATGAGACATGCGTAGAGTGGCAGCATGTGGCAGGGTTGCTGGCTGTGAGTACCAGTGATGGGCCAGTTGGTGGGTTCTGCCTCGGATCTGTGGTCACCGAGGGTGGGTGGGGTCCGGGAATGGCAGTGGTAGGAATTAGCTGGGGTTAGTGGGGGGAAATGCACGCGTAGTGCAAAATGGGTAGGATTGGTTGGCCACAATTGGCAGTTCTGATACTATCTACAATTGTGTAAATTTTGGATATATATATAAAATCTACAATGAATGGGGGAACATTTACATAGCCATTGTACCTAAAAAGGAAATTACAGAGCAATCACATGAAATGCTATTAAAATAATGAGCTAATTTGAAATAAATCACAGAAGCATATCTAACATGTGCCTAGTCTAAGATAAACAAAAGACTGATGATGATCCTTCACTGAGCTTTTACGAGACACAATGATTTGATTGGATGTCAAGCTGTTAAAACTTTTAACCTTTTGAATCCATGCCATTGTTCTAAGAGTGGAGACAAACTGCAGATAGGTGATACTCTTATTAAGAAGGCTCATGTATCAAGTGCTTGATTGTGTTTACTAGCCTAAGGGCATTAGGCTCTAAAGTTAAATTTAAAATGAAATATTTTCTCTTCTGTAAATAATCAAAAGCCACAGCTTATCCTGAACATTTCTGTACAATTAAAACACTAAAAGAAGTGATCAACATTCTCACAAATCTTACGAATCAAGCATGGTTAATTAGCAACAAGAGGAGGTTAATAGTTATGCTCAAGCATCAATATTTCGATAAAGATACTCTTGATTTGTTTTTGAGTGTGGGAGATACATCTAACCATTAGTTCTCTTTCAGATGGTCAGTTGACAAGTCAGAGTGGAAGACTTAGCTATACGGAATAGAGTGATCATATTTTGAATGCTGCTACAATGAATATGGTCACCAACTTTGACAGTCACTCTTTGGGCACCACTGCTTGTACTAAGAAAGCTATTAAAGATTTATTGGCAAATGAAGCCCGGTTTGATGTTTCTCATGTAAAGGACAACAAGGAAGATGGCAGTAAAGAATATCAAGGACAACGAGAAGGGAACATTCAGAGTATGAAAGAAACAGGAGAATCAAATGAAAATGGCAAACAATGCTCTGTCAAAAAATCTTCCCTGAAATATAGTAGCAGGACTCATGATGTGGTTTTAGGGAATATTCATTCTCATGGTCTTTTAAATTCTCGAGAAAAAAATAAAACACTTATTCGGAATGTAGCTCCAACTGGCATGCTCTGGGATGGGTGCCTTACGTTGAACTCTTCTGTAACTGTTTCTGCAGTTGCCATCTTTAAGAGGTTATTATCTACTTTCGAAATCTTTTTTTTTGCAGTAATATAGCTACTCATGATTCATTCAGATTGTGGTTCTATGCAAACATATTATTTGCAAACAACCGTTCTAAAACTAGTTAGCGGCAAGCTTGCAAACTGCAGTTGGCTCCAATTAATTTTCCCCCTATGTTTCCTTTATGAAACTGAGGAAAAACTAAGAAATTAGAAGCATTAGATAATTATATTAATAATTATATGCATTTGTATCAGCTTAATAATTATATTAGTATTGATATTGTTGATGTTATAATTTATTACTATAGGAAGTTTTTTACAAATGAAATGCGACGAGTCATGTATTTGTTGTTGTAATACTGAATGTTTTCTCTCCAAGCAACTGATGTCAGATGTTTGAATCTTCTAGAGGAATTTCCATTCTGTAGAAAAAGGAAGATAAAAAAGGAAAAACCTTGGTAAATTTCTTGGGGTATCTGTGGTGCTATATTCCAATAAAAGCGTAGCATGTGCATTATTTTTAGTTCACCTCATCAATGAAAACTTAAAAAAGTGGTCACACATTATGTTTCTATTGGAGAATAGGACCACAAGTACCCAAAGAACTTTATGAAAGTTCTGCCCAAAGATATTCTCTCCTTTTTTTCTTGACATCTGTAACTACTGATAGTCTTTTGAAAGCATAGAATTGCAAGACATAAATTGTTTCTGATATCTTTTAGAGTTGACCAATGTACTTACATAGTAGTTTTGCTGGTGACTGTATTTTATAATTTGAAGCAGAAATGTAAGTTACCTTGTTGGATTCCCTGAAAAGATCTTTCTCTTGCTTTTCTATGTACATTGATTTGTAAATGGCTCTTGAAACAGTTTTTTCCGGCTAATTATGTTATTTTTATAACCGTTTGTTTTATTTTCATTTTTCTCTTTCCTTTTTTCTTTCATAAATAATGAATGCAAATATCTCAGTTCTTTCCTAGAATTGTTTCTTTCGCAAATGTCAGTTATGTCTGTCGTAGCTATCCCTTTTTGTGTGTGAGAGAGAGATGATGCAGAAGTCCATTCTTTGCTTAAACTAAAAATGATCTGAACTAATCTTGAGAAGGGCGATAACACTTTTTTCTCCTTTTCTGGCGATGGATTGGATTGTTTCTTCTAACCCCCTTTATCTTCTAAGTAAGTCTTAGCCTTCTAGTTCAGCTTCCAATGTTAGCTTGAGCTGGTCACTTTGATTCTTGTAAAGTCAAATGAATTTGGTTCGGTACTTTCTAGTCTGAACTTAAATGTGATTACTCTCTTGTCCAGTGGTGAAAAGATGTCTGGTGTCACATGGTCTGAATCTATCGAAGTGAAAGGGAAGGTAAAGCTCGATGATTTTGAAAAGTACATTCAAGATCTTCCTCGTTCAAGGAACAGACGCTTGATGGTAAGAAATCACTGCTATTCTATTTACACTATTAAACAGGCCATTGTATTTAATGTTGAAAGTTGTGTCATTCCATCAAGATTATCTACCCATCGCAAATGATCTGTCTGGTCCATGTAGCCACCCCTGCCTAGTTGGAAAAGATTTTCGTTGTTGTATTTGCAATTTGATTGATGTGTGACTAGAATAAGTGGAAGTCATAGAGAATACCCTGTGACAATTTATCTTGTAGAGTGCCATTCAAATGGTCGTAGTAGTGAACTCTAGTTTAATTTTCATTTTGTGTAGTAGCTTGGTCCTAGTAAATACCATACGGCTTGGGTACCATGATAGATGAGTTATCATACGCTGATTGTTGTAACAAGAGTTTATCAATTGTTAGACTTAGAATGCCATTTATATACATATATTCTTGTCTGCTTGGATTCAACTTGAAATTGTGAATTTATTGTGCATTTTGAGATAGACCTTGCTGTCGTGCAGACTGCAGTTTTATAAATGTTACTTGTAAATTGTAATTCACATGTCTAATATTTTCATACATTCTCCTAAGCCATTGTTATGTGTGGGTAATCTTTGGTATATTAGTGTCTCCGCCCCTTCAATTTCTATTATTGGTCAAACATATGGAAACAAGGTCTCTCATTATTGTATGATGACTATCGGTAACTGGTTAGGTGCACTTAAGTGATACTAGCCTCAACAAATAGGTCATACCCAATATTTCATAATACTCCCGAGTCCTGTGCCATTATTCTGAGAATTTAAATTACTATTATTGTTGCAACTTCAGGTGGTATCCCTCTGTTGGAAAGAAGGATCTTCAAAACTTGCACTGACAGGCATGAAAAAGGTGATTTAAAGTTCACACTAATACTAATTTGATAAACATTTAAATAGCCTCATGGATCATATTTTTAGGTTAGAACTGCATGGGAATATTTTTATTGCAGATAAATGCATAATGCCGATTTTTACCTATTTTGTGTAACAAAATGTTTCACTTCATTAACAGGTTGCAAAAAGATATCAAGAATGTGAGAGGGTTGGGTTTGCTGAACTTTCTCCTGGCATTGTTCTTTATGTCTGTCCTCGTACTGAGGCCATAATCACCATACTCGCAAAATATGGATTCTTCAAAGGCAAGTCAGCCATTGAGAAGAACAAAGATGCTATGATTGGTTGTGTTGTGTGGCGAAGAAACCAAATAAATCTTAATCCCGTTGAGCTGAAATCTAAGAGATGTCTGCATCAAGTTGCTGCTAGTAAAATGTCTCCGATTCATTTGCCTTCAGAATCCTTAGAATCACCAGGAAACAATTTTACAACTCTTGATACTAAGCAAAATGATAGAATTAAAAGGGACAAGAACTTTCCTACCAGTTCTAAAGCTGTAACATCACAACCGACTCCTAGTATTTTACCATCTGTCCCTGCGGGATCTGAAATATCTCATCCAGATCCTGAAAATCAGCATGTTTCGATGGAACAGACATTGAAGTTAAAGTCTCGTGTGGAAAAATCTGGAGAGGAGCAACAGGACCTGAATTCCAAGATGCAAAGACATGTCTCAGTTCCACCTGATATCAGAAAACAACCCTTGCCTATTGTTGATAGTGAAGATCTTCCAGAATTTGACTATGGAACACCATGTGGTAAAAAATCTCAAGCTGTAACAAATGGAGCATTAGATTTTATGAATGTCAATCAAAATCTTCCAGGTAAAGGTTTTAGGCACATGGATTGTTCTCTGCCACTAGCAACAATGCCCACTCGAAATTCTTGTCCAACTTTACATAAGAAAAGATTGGGAAATTTAAGTCATCAAGGACTTTCATCTGATGATGACATGCAGAAACAAAAGAAAGTCTGCGGACCTGGCAATATCTCTTCGTTGCCTCCGGTGGTAGACGAACAAAGCAGAGCTACATGGAAGCCGTATGGCACTCCGGTTGCATCACGCACAAAGAATCTCTTTGCTGACGATGATGACATGCCTGAATGGTGCCCCCCAGATGTTAATCTAAGGAAGCAATCAATTCATGTTACTAATCATTCTTCAAATTTCCCTATTTTTACCGGAGGGCAAAAGTTAACACACCCAGTTCACTCTGCACCTTCTCAAAATCCCTTTTCCTCTACTGCACATGTAGCTGCTCACCACTCACCATTTCTCACCCAGACACCTCATTTTGCATTTAATCCATTTCATGGTCCTGTAAGACATGCACAACCAAGACCAAGTAACTTGTACAATGTCCAGAGTACAAGTTCTCCTATGCAAATGAATTGCATTCAACCTTTGAGGTCAAACTCATGCCTCACCAATGCAAATATTCCAATCAACCATGAGGTTTGGAAAGGTTGGATGCCAAAAATGCCAAACTACAACAATGGCATATAGTTGGCTCAAAATAGTCACTAAAAATGTCTACTTCTGGTGGGGACAAATAGTGTTGCCCAAATAGTGACAATTTAGTGACTAATAAAGTAACTAAATGGTAGATATATTATATAATTGATATCGGATATTATCGGGAAGATTTGAAAAATGAGATTCATAATATATATTCTAGTTAACATTCGTCAAGGAGTAAACAAACTAAACATCATCTTTAGGAAAACGTTTGTTTCTTTACATTGAACGATATCCTATTTTACCATATACTTTACCGTTTATGATTTTTACCATCTTATAATATATATTTTCTCTAGAAATGGAAAGCAATCAATCTTTTGTTTTGAGGGGTGTTTTGGTTGAAGGAATGTTTTGCACACAGGAAAATCTCAATTTGGTGGATTCGACTTAATAGATTGAATGTCATAATGCTCTTTTATAATTTATTAATAATGTTTTGATGTCAAAATCTTTGTTAATAGTTTCATTTATGGTTTTTGTTTGCTTCTGGAAATTTTGACATTAATGTTTTATTATAAACATTTTGCATTTCACCACTAAGATATTGGTCTAAATGGTGTAAGATCTCATTGAATTTCTAGCTAGATTAAAATATCAAATGTTCAATTTCTATGAGTGACACATGTTGAGAGATACATTTATTCACCCTAAAAAAAATTAGTTTTATACCTATTAAATAAGAGGATGCTTTTAATTATAAAAACATATTTTGCCTTTCATCAATTTCATGGTCATGGAACACATGCACAACCAAGACCAAGTAACTTGTACAATGTCAAGGGAACAAATTTCTAGCTTTATATTTATTTCTTATCTTGTTTCTCCAATTATGATAACATGATTAGCGAAAACATGCATTATGGCAATAGTTATTGGATATGCTCCATAAGCAAATCCAAAACCAATATAAATATGGAAAGGCTCAATATTGATCTTAGTGTAGTCTTATAGAAATAGGAAAATCTTCTGAGACTATCTTGTATTCTCATGTCGGTTTTGACCTATCATACATATCCTTGATTTGCTCAAATGTAAGCAATTTGAACTTATTTCTTTTCAGAGCTTTCAATAATAACTCTCTAGGAACCTTATCATGTATGTTCTCCAAATCAATCAAAATAATGTGTAAGTCTCTGTGATCCATTCTGTATCTCTTCATCAATCATTGTAGCAAGTATATAGTTTCAATGATCTACTTCCCTAAGAGAAAGCCAATTTGATTTTCAATAATGCACATGTCTACTCTCAATCTTCATTCAATTATCCTCTCTCCTAGTGTCACACTATAGCTCATGTGCTTAATCTCTATGCAATTTGTTCAATTTTGTACATCAGATTAAAGTGCTTCTCCTCCATTCATTTAGCATCTTCATCGACCTCAAAATCTTATTAAACAAACAACTCAATGAACCAACTAATGTCTTACTTTCCTATAACCTTCCAAACTTCAATAGTTATATTATCCAATCTAATTGCCTTCTTATTCTCCACTATTTTCAAATGTTCTTTTACATCCAACTTCCAAACACTACTATAAAATGTATAATATTAACCATTCTCATTAGTGGTTATTAGAATGCAAAATATTATGACCATGAATAAAAAGCTTATAAAAATAGTTCTATTACCCCAAAATATTATCACCTCATAGGATGTTTTTTCTCAGAAAGCTCTGATCTTTTTATTCCAATCCCATCCTAATAAGTCCTACGGGTGGTAGTTGAAAGAATCCAAGGGAATAGAGCTTTCTTTGACATTCTTTTCATTTCATCTGATTTTGTGGTGAACCATTCAGTCACAATTCTTTCTATTTCTTTAGGACATTGGATGAATACACCAACCCCATTATTTACAACTTAAGGTACCTTACCTTTTTCCTGTAATCACAATGGAGCTGAAAAACAGTAAAGTGTGGAATAAGTAAAATAAAACGAAAGCCGAATGCAAAGAATAGAGGAACTTGATCACTCACCTGAACAAGGATTTAGTCATTAAGAATTATGGGGAGCCCTCTGATCAATGCTTCTGCAATTGTACCTTGTCCAGCCTGAGTTTCATAGAACATATGAGCCTATGCTAAAAGAATGAGTTAAAATATTCTTCTAGTTTAGTATATAAGACAATAAAACTTTCAATTTTGTTTCTACGAATATCAAATGCAGGTAAAATTGTCCATTGATATGACTAATTTCCTCTTCTATTAGTTTGATAAACATTTCAATTTTTAAGGAACCAAATTGAGTTATCCGTTCTAAAAAATTAAATTCAGTAGGTCCATTATTTTTGTTATTATGCAATCACATACTCCTATCCATTTCTCCATTTGGGTCTCATAGTTACCTTCACTGGAATATTCTTCCAATCCAGGATTGAAGTGTAGATGCCAAGCTCTTATTATGACCACTTGACTATTAACTGCCCAATTGGGTTCTTAGTGTTTACATCAAAAAGTGATTCTCAAAGAGGCATTGTTTCCTTGACAGGACCCATTCCTTCAACACCCCCCATCAGCAAAACTGCATGCAAGTTTGGATCCATCTCAAGTTATTCTCTTAATTGATCCTGTAACAAAGAAATAGTTAGTACAAAAAACTCACCTAAAAGCAATGCTACACTTATACTTGAGGTTTTAAATTTTGGATTGACTTATTTAAAAAAAAGTAAATTATATTGATACCTCGAGTATTAGTGAAATTACATAAACTATATCTCTATATTTTACGCCTAAAAAAAATTCATAATTTTATATCTACATTATAGTGACTATCTCTGCATAAGAAATAAGTGAGATCTTTTAAACAAAAAAGAAGAAGATAATAAGTGTAACTATGTTAAAAAAATGATATATTATGGAGACAAATCCAAATAGTATACGAGTCAATCTATTTTCATTATTTTTGGTTCATTATGAAATGTATAAAAAATTCGAAGGAAATATTGTTTAAATCACTCTTATAATATATTGTAACGAACAAAAAAATGATGAAATTGTATTGACTCGTATACTATTTATAATTGTTTTCATAATATACATATTTCGTTTAACTTAATTTACTTATCAACCTTTTTTTGTTTAAAAAATCACATTTGTTTCTCATAAAGGGATAGTCGGTGTAATATATGTATAAAAATTAGAGTTTTTATAAGTGTAAAAAATGGAAAGATGATTTATATAATTTCACTGAAATTCAGGCGGTGTGAGTATAATTTACTCTATTTAAAAACTATGCTTATATGTTAGAAATAATTGCACGTGCAAAAGAAGGTATGATAGGCAAGTGAAAATGAGGATTTGAGACTCCTTGAGGCCATGTAATAAAGCTCAATTGGCTGCTTCTAGCATCTATTGACTCTAGGATTGAACCAGGAAAAAAATTTAGATTAGTCCATGTGAACATTAATTAATGAAATGAATATTACTACTAATAAATAAGAAATCCCAAGTTCTATAATGAACTTACCAAATTCGGTGGCAGGTATTAAGGTCTGTGATAACTGTGGCAAAAATAACTCTTAAGCAAACCTTACCATTGTAGAACCAACAATGAGATATGTTGCATGAAGGGATGGACACTAATCTTATCTTTTTTGAGATATGTGACTGCTATTCTCAATAAATATCGCTCTCAGAAATTGAAAAATTTCCATTCATTTCCAACATAAAAGATCAGAGATTTAAATTAACATAGTGGAAATGTTAACCATCCAAATAGATTATTGCAATTTTGCTACAAAAATGAGTGACCTGTTTGCATTTCTTAACAAAATGAATAATGATAGCACCACAAGTTGTCCATAGTGATTTTCAGTAGGAAATGAATAAAACAATGAAAAGGGGTTAAACTACATTTACCAATATTTTTAAAACAATTAAAATTGAATGAATAAAGTTTGGCATAACATGAGTACTATTGATCTCTATCACATTTGGGATAATACATTTTAAGAAAATTTAAAATTATTATTTGAATATTTACACTATATTTTTGTATTTTAAGTTTTAACACACTTATTTGTATTTTCATCTCTCCTCTGCAAGGATACAAAAAGGTCCTTCAGTAGAGATATTAAAAAGTTCCCAAAATAACAAGTCACATACATCTTTTACTTTATCTCAAACATGTAATATTTACATGAATTAAATGTTATTCTCATGATGTCTAGAAATGTGCAAAAGAAAATTTCACTTATAAACATTAAACAATGACTTAATTAATGTCATATAACTGCACAATGACTTAATAATGTGATATAACTACCAAAGTGTTTGAATAGGGGAACATAGTTAGCATAGTAAGCAGCTATGGCAGCTAAATACATACTGTATCCATGGGAGAGGTGTTGTGAAACGCAATTCAAATTTGCATATGCCTTAACATGAATTTATATGATCTCTCTGTGTTCAGTCAATGACCACCCCTTGTTCGAAGGAGGAATCTCTCCAATACTGGAGATTGATAAGTTTTATTTTTTGTTCTTACTTTTAAGGGTAAAAGTATAATCTCCCATTATAAATAGAGTAAATTACGTGGACTTTCCCTGAGTTTTAATGAAACTACATATACTATCCTTCCTATTTTTACATTTACATGTACCTCCCTTCAATCTAACATTGCTAACTAAAAGTTAAAGTAAATGTATAAAATACTAAACTACCATTTATTTCAAAAAAACACAACTCTTCTTTTCTTTTAACACAATAAATTATCTTTCTCAAACTGGGGTTCAAATAAACAAATTTAGGAAGTGATTATCTTGTGGCTAAAATGTGAGCAGAAAACCCTTTCCATATCTTCTTTGGTGGTTCCTGGTACAATTTCTTAGCTTTTTCTTTGATTTGTCATTTTCTTGTGTAAATACTAATTACGTTAAAATAGCAATGAGTGGAGCCGCACTTCATTTCTTTAAATATGTACTGTAATATGGCACTTGAAAACTTCATACTATGTTGCTTTTACTTTAAACTTCATACTATATTACAAAAAAGAATATAATATTTATTAATTTATATATATCTATGAGTGAATTAATATTGATTATAATTCTTTCAATCATTTTATCAAATAAGTTGTGAGCAATATATTGAAACATGTTTTGTATATAGTATGAAAATGGTATTTTCGTCATAATATTTCATTAAATGACATGTGATATGCACATAACACTATTATTTAATGGTCAACTAACGACATAGGTAATAAATGTAATGTGCATATATAAATGAGAGGAGGTTGGTGTAGGTGCAACAAAGGGAGGGGTGGTTCATGTAATTTCATTAAAATTTAGGGGAGGTCTATATAATTTACTCTTATAAATAAGTATATAAGTGTTATCGTAATCTACCTTTTCCTTGGTTATGTAGAATACTGTTGTTATCTTAGCTTACAATAATTCTAAATGATATGAAATAATACTTATTGGCTGAGTCACAACCAAGTCATCTCTTTAAGATGTTTCATGATACTGCCCAAAATCTGCAAGTAGACTATCAGCCATTGTGTCCTCAGGATAAAACAGTCTAGTTCTCCATTATCAAATTCTTACTGCACTGTAAGAACCAATGGCGAATACATCCACCACAATATGTCTACCAATGTCAATTCTCGAAATGTACACAATATGGCTACCCATCTCAATTCTATTTTTCCATAATCTGACTACCAATGTCAGTTATCAAAATTCCCACAATTTGGCTACATTTGCCAATTCTTAGTGTCAAAATTCCAAAAAAGCAAGTTCCAACAATCCTCTATATGAAATTAAAACACGATTTCCGGGAATTTCTATGGTCTTATTAAGATTGTGCATAAGCAAATGTGTCATGCATTAAATGTCCAAATTTTGCATAGTGAATAAGATCCAGATTTTACTAGAGTAACTCTTAGTCTTGAACTCTATCTCCGGTATCAAACAATACACAACATTTCCAAAGGTATATTCTGTAAATCTTCTACGTTAAAGTTCACACACGTCTATCCCAATATAATGAACAATCTATAAATTTATGCCCCTAAATTTCATAGGAAGCGGCCCTCACTTTCACACTCACATAGGTGAGTCTATCAAGAGTATTCTTATAGTCTAGGTACTCCATTCCAATTGGAGTGTAGATCTCATTAAGAGTTTAACCCATCCTTAGATTTACTGCAGAAATCATGCTTCTCATAATTTTGTAGCATGTTCATTCTAATATCATTTGACAACTTATTAATACCCATTGAACCTATTTTGTGGGATCTTCAGTCAGTTAGATCGGGTTACCATCATGAGTGATCTTCGTTCTAAGGGTAATAGTCCCATACTCATAGAAGTATTATGGACTTTCTCTCTAGCTAGTCCTTTCGTCAAAGATCTGCAAATTATTCTTAGTGTGTACATGATCCACTCTAACAACTTCTGTAGAGAGTAAACCTCTAATGGTGTTGTGCTTACGATGTATTTGTCATTTCTTACCATTGTAAAAGTGGTTCTCAGTCTTTGCAATAGCCGCAGTACTATAACAATGGATCAACACAGGTAGTATTAGTTTTTCCCATAAGGGAATCACTGCAAGCAAGCTTCTTAGCCAACTTGCTTCTTTACTAGTTATTACTAGTGCTATCATCTCAGCTTCCATACTAGATTGAGCCAAAATAGTCTGTTTCTTTACCTTCTAAGAAACAGCTCCACCAGCTATATTAAATATATAGACACAAGTTGCTTTGGAATCATCAGAAAGAGTGTTTCAATCAACATTGTTGAATCCTTCTAGGACAGTTGGAAACCTTCAGTAATGTAATCCAAGATATATTGTTTTCTTAAGGTATCTCATTACCCTTTTTATAGCATGACAATGCTCTATACTAGGTCTACTGATAAAGCTTGCATAATAATCCCACAACATAGGCAATATCGAGTCTAGTGCACTCAGTGGCATACGAAGACTATCAATGATGCTAGCATACTCAGTTTTTCTTACATCTTCACCAGTGTTCCTAAAAGGTTTTACACTTGAATCATATAGTGTACTAGCATGTTTACACTCAAAGTATTTCTTTAAGATCTTTTTCACATGGTGAGATTGATTCAAAGAAATTCTTTCTTTTGACCTAGTAATTTTTATACCAAAGACCACACTTGTCTCTTCAAGGTCTTAAATATCAAGTTGTTAAACAACAATGATTTCACATTATTCACAACATGAACATTGGAACCAAATATGAGTAGGTCGTCTACATAAAGACATATGATAGTTCAGATGTCATTTTCTGATTTATAATAAATGCATTTGTCACTTTCATTTACCTTAAACCCATTTAAGGCCATTAAGTTGTCAAATGTTTTATGCCATTGTTTAGGTGCTTGCATAATATCATGCAACGACTTATCTAACTTATAAACCTTATTTTCTTGCCCATGTATTACAAAACCTTCAGGTTTTTCCATATAGATTTCTTCTTCCAAATCACCATTTAAAAATTTGGTCTTAACATCCATTTGATGTACTGCTAAATTATGTGTCGCTGGGAGCAATATTAGTACTTTAATGGACTGTGTCGATGAAATCTAATTCTCCCGTTGCCTGAAACCCTTGGCTACAAAGCGAGCCTTGTATTTATCCACTGTATCATCAAGTTTCAGTTTCTATTTCAATACCCACTTACAACCAATACGTTTGCAACCAGGAGACATGTTAGCTAAATGTCAAGTCTTGTTAGACTCTTGAGAATCCACCTCATCATTTATGGTCTCTTGCTACAGATCAACATCCAATGAAGTCAAAGCTTCTTGGATGGTCAATGTGTCCTCTTCTAATGTATAAACCATATAATCAGGTCCATACTCTCTAGCAGTTCTTGCCTCTTACTTATTCTAGGTTCTATTTCTAACCCATCATTTTTATCGTTATCTCTAATGACATATATGTGACTAGTTGATGTGCCTCAATTTAAAATGAAATTTATTTTCATTGAAGTCAACATTGTTAGACTCAATGATCACTTTTGCATTATGATCATAAAACTTGCATGCCTTGCTGTTTATAGCATACCTAATGAGTACACATTCACAAGCTCTACTTGCGAGTTTAATCCTCTAGTGACATATCCTCATAAATGATTTCATAAGCAATTCACTATATCTCATTGGACTAAGACTCTACTAATTTATCATTAGTCATCTCATACTTGAGGTAGCGACTAACAACATACTTTTTAGTCTCAACTTTCTTAGTATCATAATTTTTTCCTCAAGTATATACCAAATTAATTTGGCAGACTTGTATGGGTTGTAGTCTGCAAATTATTCTTAGTGTGTACATGATCCACTCTAACAACTTCTGTAGAGAGTAAACCTCTAATGGTGTTGTGCTTACGATGTATTTGTCATTTCTTACCATTGTAAAAGTGGTTCTCAGTCTTTGCAATAGCCGCAGTACTATAACAATGGATCAACACAGGTAGTATTAGTTTTTCCCATAAGGGAATCACTGCAAGCAAGCTTCTTAGCCAACTTGCTTCTTTACTAGTTATTACTAGTGCTATCATCTCAGCTTCCATACTAGATTGAGCCAAAATAGTCTGTTTCTTTACCTTCTAAGAAACAGCTCCACCAGCTATATTAAATATATAGACACAAGTTGCTTTGGAATCATCAGAAAGAGTGTTTCAATCAACATTGTTGAATCCTTCTAGGACAGTTGGAAACCTTCAGTAATGTAATCCAAGATATATTGTTTTCTTAAGGTATCTCATTACCCTTTTTATAGCATGACAATGCTCTATACTAGGTCTACTGATAAAGCTTGCATAATAATCCCACAACATAGGCAATATCGAGTCTAGTGCACTCAGTGGCATACGAAGACTATCAATGATGCTAGCATACTCAGTTTTTCTTACATCTTCACCAGTGTTCCTAAAAGGTTTTACACTTGAATCATATAGTGTACTAGCATGTTTACACTCAAAGTATTTCTTTAAGATCTTTTTCACATGGTGAGATTGATTCAAAGAAATTCTTTCTTTTGACCTAGTAATTTTTATACCAAAGACCACACTTGTCTCTTCAAGGTCTTAAATATCAAGTTGTTAAACAACAATGATTTCACATTATTCACAACATGAACATTGGAACCAAATATGAGTAGGTCGTCTACATAAAGACATATGATAGTTCAGATGTCATTTTCTGATTTATAATAAATGCATTTGTCACTTTCATTTACCTTAAACCCATTTAAGGCCATTAAGTTGTCAAATGTTTTATGCCATTGTTTAGGTGCTTGCATAATATCATGCAACGACTTATCTAACTTATAAACCTTATTTTCTTGCCCATGTATTACAAAACCTTCAGGTTTTTCCATATAGATTTCTTCTTCCAAATCACCATTTAAAAATTTGGTCTTAACATCCATTTGATGTACTGCTAAATTATGTGTCGCTGGGAGCAATATTAGTACTTTAATGGACTGTGTCGATGAAATCTAATTCTCCCGTTGCCTGAAACCCTTGGCTACAAAGCGAGCCTTGTATTTATCCACTGTATCATCAAGTTTCAGTTTCTATTTCAATACCCACTTACAACCAATACGTTTGCAACCAGGAGACATGTTAGCTAAATGTCAAGTCTTGTTAGACTCTTGAGAATCCACCTCATCATTTATGGTCTCTTGCTACAGATCAACATCCAATGAAGTCAAAGCTTCTTGGATGGTCAATGTGTCCTCTTCTAATGTATAAACCATATAATCAGGTCCATACTCTCTAGCAGTTCTTGCCTCTTACTTATTCTAGGTTCTATTTCTAACCCATCATTTTTATCGTTATCTCTAATGACATATATGTGACTAGTTGATGTGCCTCAATTTAAAATGAAATTTATTTTCATTGAAGTCAACATTGTTAGACTCAATGATCACTTTTGCATTATGATCATAAAACTTGCATGCCTTGCTGTTTATAGCATACCTAATGAGTACACATTCACAAGCTCTACTTGCGAGTTTAATCCTCTAGTGACATATCCTCATAAATGATTTCATAAGCAATTCACTATATCTCATTGGACTAAGACTCTACTAATTTATCATTAGTCATCTCATACTTGAGGTAGCGACTAACAACATACTTTTTAGTCTCAACTTTCTTAGTATCATAATTTTTTCCTCAAGTATATACCAAATTAATTTGGCAGACTTGTATGGGTTGTAGTAATAATAGAGATCATCAGACAACTCATTCAAAATGAAATTCTTACATAGGTAATCATTTTCATTTCAGAGAGCTATATCAATAGCTAGTTTATCATTTTCCTCTTTTTCAACTTTTCCCGACACCATTGGGACATTAGGTTTTCATAACGTGAACAACTTTTCTCATAGTGAGAAAAAGTTTATCTTATGTTGCCACCATTTGAAGTTAGTCCCATCAAACCGAAATAGTTTGTTAAGGTCAACGATGTTCGGTCCAATAATATTATCTACAAATGTCATTGTAGTAAGAAACGTCTTAAAATTGTTGTTACCGGAGCTTGCAACAAATCTAAATGACACAAATAATACTTATTGGTTGAGTCACGACTAAGTCGCCGTCTTTAAGACGTTTCGTGGTACTGCCTACAATATGCAAACAAACTATCAACTAGGCCATCCCCAAAATAAAATAGTCTAAATTCTTACTGCTTGCACTATAAGAACCAATCTCGAATATACCCACCACAATATATCTACCAGTGTCAACTCTAAAAATGCCCACAATATAGCTACCCTTACCTATGTGAGACTTGAGAATTTTTTAGATTTTACATCCAAAAGTTTTCAGTGATAGCTTCCAAAGTTGGAACAATTACTTTCTTCTCCATTAGTGAGAGATACTCACTTTTTATTCTTTCCAAACATCTGAACATTCAACAAACATCTAAAAGAGCACGGTTCGAGATAGGAGAGAAGCATACATAAAGCACTAATCATTTCCAACCACATATTTCTATGAAAACTTAACAAATAATGTTTTTGTAACGTAAAATTGGATAACGTTAAATTAGCTATTACACTCAAAATTACTGGGATTTGCAATTTAATTCTTAAATCCAATAATCCGTGCTTAAAATTAGAGGACTGAAAATTATATTTGTACCGTTGATACCTCACATTACTTTTTATTTTGTTATAAAAACTATTTTTTTCTCTTATGACAAACCCAATAGGATGTAGACAATAGATTGAACCTGATAAAAAATAGACGAAATTAGTAAATTATATAACTATGACTAACAAGATGTTAATCCAATGGTATAAGACCCCATTAAAAACTTAGTAGGGAATAAATTTTTATAGGATTTGAACATTACCTCATGATCACTAAGGGTAGAAATAGGTCAGACCACACTTTTATATAAACAGGTTGATCATTAAACATGCCTAATCTTAAACAGGCTGAACCTTAAATAGGCCTAGCCATAAACAAGCCCAACCATAAATAGGCCAAACCTTAAATATGATAAGCCTATATAGCATACAACAACTACCTATTTAAGTTTCTAAATTTTACTTAAAGCCTATTAGCATATTATAAGTTTTTTATGCCATGACTGCTATTAAATAAACAAAATTAATACTAACAATTAAATTATATTTTAAATTTTTTAATTAAAATTTCATTTATACTTCTGTACTATTAGTAAAGGTAAAATAAGTAATAACCACCACCATGACATAAATTTTATTATTCTAAACTTATTATTTTGTAACATATCTTATCAATAACTATTATAGAAATTCACGCATTGCTTTCATTTTTATATTAATATATCATTAATATTCTACACATTCTCTTATTTCTATCTTCTCTCTTTCTCAACCCAAGAAGAACACACAATAACATAGAAAAATATTTGACAAATGTGTAATGATTATTAGAGGCACAAAATGAGAAATTCGCATAAAGTTTATGTATATCATATCAACTACCACATGTTTTATTCAGTATTGAGTTTATATATTGCATTTCTTATATTTAAATTATTTTTAAAACATAATATAAAATGAAGATGATATATTCTATATCAGAAAAAATAAGAATGCGGGTGACCAGCACTGAGTGTCGGTCGACACGCTAGTACATAATAATATTAGTTATATTAAAATAATATTATGTAAAATATATATATATATATATATATATATATAGACAATAATATAATATAATATAATAAAATATGTCAGTCTCTTAGAACTTAATATGTCTTTTAAATTGGCTAAAATTTGACTTATTATGCTAAATATAATTTTTAAAAAGTCTAAGCACCATTTGTGTATGGAAAAAGTCTTTTATGATCTATTATAGGTTAACCTCTAATAGGCGCCCTGGTATACTTCCATCTTAAATGGTCACTAAATAATACCCTATATTGATCAACGAATTCCATTCGAAACGCATCATAGATAGCCTCAACATAAGCTCTTAGAAGTCGAAGAGAAAATAGTAAAGAGGTCAAGAAGAAGAAGAAGGATAAAGAAATTTCATGGTGTATTTTATTGATTCGAGGCATTACAAAGAGTATATATGTACAATCTAAAACAACAAAACGAGAGGAAAATAAACTGCAATTAACTAACTTCTACGTAACTCAATGAACCCACATGCTTGTGTTGCAAACTATTAATAGAAAACTACAATAACTTATCATACATACAACATTAAGGCAAGACAACAAGCACTCAAACAATACACTCAATCCTTCTCTCTAACTATACTTAGCTATCATTCTATATCTTATCATCTATACTTTTACACCCCTCAAGTAGGACAGATGAAATGAAAGCGTGAATGGAAAAAATGTCATGGGCTTGGCAAAAGCATCTTGAAGTTGGTGATCATAAGCAATAGGAATGAGATAAATGAGACCCATTTGAATTTCTTTATGAATTACATGACAAACAATTTCAATGTGTTTAGTCCATTCATGGAAGACAAGATTTTGAGCAAGGTAGATATTAGATTGATTTTCGCAATAAACAAGGGTAGGAATTGAGAAGGAAACTCCCAAATCCTTGAAGAGATAATTGAGCCATTGGTTTTCATAAGACAGATTTGCAAGAGCCTTATATTCTGCCTCAGATAAAGACCTACTCATTGTATTTTGGTTCTTTGTCTTCCAGGAGATGAGAGAAGAACCAAGGAAGATGCAAAAGCTAGTGATAGATTTCCTAGTATATGGGAAACAATCCAAATTTGAATCAAGAAAACTAGCAAGTTTGAGCTCTATGTTTAAAGGGAAAGGATCTCCTAAGCAAGTGAGGATTTCAAATATTGTAGAACCTTTAAAGCATCCTTATGATTTGTTTCCATAGGTTTGGACATGAGTACATTTAGTTGTTGGACTGTATAGGACAAATCAGGTCTTGAAACAGACAAGTAGAATGGCCGATGAACCAATCTCCTATAACTTTGAACATCAAAGAAATGGTTCCCTTGTTCAAGTTGTAGCTTAACTGAAATGGACAAGTAGAATGGTCGTTGAACCCAAAGTCTTCCAACTAGTATAAGGCATATTTTCTTTGATTGAGATGAATTCCAACGTTTAATATTGCAATTTTAAGGGCTTGTCCAATAACTCCTTAATAATTTTAATTTTATGGATATTATACCCTGTCAAAATCATATCATCTACATATACCAGAATGTTTGTGAGAGAATGAGCTATGGATTTAGTAACTAGGGCTTGATTTGCTTGATAATGTGCATATCCCAAAGAGACAAAAGCAGAAGACAAGGTTGTATGCTATTCCATGCTTGCCTGTTTTAAACCATATAGGGTGTATAACTTTCCCGATAATTGTTAATAGATAGGACTAGGGGATGAGTCATGTATACTTCCACATACAAGTCCATATGTAGGAAGACATTATTCATATCTAATTCATCCAAAAACCATCCTTTAGCAAGAGCCAAAGTAGTCACAACCCTAACTGTGGTGATTTTATCCACTGGTGAGAAAATGTCAAAATAGTCTATCCCTCCTATTGGAGTATAACCCTTAGCAACAATCTCGACCTTGTACCTCACAAGAGTATCACAAACATGATACTTAGTCTTATATATCCATTTGCAGCCTATAGAAACTTTTCCTAGTGGAAGAGGAACTATTGACCAAATATTATTCTTAGCAAGTGCATTTAACTCTGTCTTCATAACATCTTGCTAGTTTAGGAAAGGGAAGCTTTTGTCTAACTAAATGGTTTTGAATTGGCAGTGATAGCTAGAAAAACTTCATAAAACCAATAGAACATGTAGCATAACTTAACACATATGATAGAGGGTAATGTGTGCCTAAGGGTGAATAGATTTCATTTGCATTGTAGTCATCGAGGTTGCAATGAAAATCTTGAAGATAAGATGGAGGTTCTCTCAACCTTTAAGATTCTCTATTTGGGATATTGATACAAGGTGAATTAGAAGGAGATATAGTTGATTGAGGAATAGTATTTATGGGAGAGACAAAAGGGGAAGTTGTGTGTGAATCCTAAATAACGTAATCATGCTCTAGAGGAAAGGAAATATGTCGAATAAGACGGGGAGAGGAGGAAATTGAAGTAGATAAGGAAGTGAAAGGAAAAGAGTGTTCATAGAAGACAAACAAAAATTTCATTGGACACAAGATCATAGAGAAAAAAAACTCTTACTACCATCTCTATAACCAAGAAAAGCAAATTTTCTAGCTCTAGAATCAAGCTTACTTCCATGAGAAGGTATGATATTAGCATAAGCTAAACAATCAAACACCATTAAGGAATCTAAAGAAGAATAAAAACCATGTAGCATTTGATAAGGGCTACTATTCTGCAAAAGGGGCAGAGGCAACCTATTTATGTTATGCATTGTATGTTGTATGGCAATATTCCAAAGCTTAGAGGGCAATTTGGATTGAACTAGATAGCTCTAACCACATTTAAGATGTGTTGGTACTTTCTATCCACTATTCCATTTTGTTGATAGATATAAACATAAGTTCTTGGTGTATGATTTCTTTTGAGGAGAAAAAGTCACACATAAAGAACTTGGCACCACTATCATTACTAAGGTATTTAAATTTAGTGTTAAAGTGAGTCTCATAGAATGCTAAAAAATTAATAATGTTCTGCCTAGTTTCTCCTGTAGATTTCATCAAAATCACCCAAGTGAAACGAGTGAAATCATCCATTAGAGTTAAGAAATAATTGTGTCCAAACAAGGAAGTTATGGAATATGGTCCCAAATATTAGCATGGAGTATATGAAAATATATATTTGAGTATTTATCACTTACAAAAGGGAATTGTTTTTGTTTAGAGTAATAACATATATCACAAGGTGAAATATGTTTGTTACAAAGAGAAATGATAATGAAGTTTTGAAATAGGCGGTGCATTACAGAGGGAAATATATGACCAAATCTGAGATGTCAACGAATGGAAGCCTCATAATTGATAGCATAAGATTGATGAGCATAGATGAGGGGTAGGCGAGGTTGTAGTAGAGAGAGATTTATCATAAACAAATCTTGTTGTACTTTTTTGAACTAATTATCCTCTTGGTAGCATTGTGAACAATTGACATTAATTATGCTTCCATTGAAAGAAGCATTATTCCTCCATTGTGTGTTGATTTGTGATAAGAAAGACATGGCCTTAAGATGATTACCCAAATATAAGATAACAAAGATGTTCAACTACATTTCTTGCTGCATTAACATGGAAAACATCTTTCAAATATTGGAAGTGACTTAATCAACATGATTTGGGAACGAACTTGTGAGTGTTTACCATTTAGCCCCTTAAGGAAAAAAAGTTACATTATCTTGATACCTATAAGTTTTCGCATCTTCAATTATTCAATATGAAGAGGGCATAGCACAAGTACACCTATCTATTGGCTGTTAAATACCAAATTGACCATATATTATAGACTCTTTTTACGATATTTTAACTACTCAATAAACTCAAATGAATGAAATTATACTAATACATGATTAAAACTTGTTTAAATGGACAAGTATTACCTCTGAAATATATTGCAAGTTTAATCCATAGGAATTATTGCAAAACGATAAGTTTTGGACAAAAGCAAGGATTCAATCATGAGTAATTCAAGTAAAATTATGATACCATATTCATTCATTATTGGATCGAGCTAAATTTTGGATATGTTGTTTCTAACTGATGGATCTTGAATGTGAACAATTGGATTGACGAAATATGGAAAATTGGCCGTGCTAAGCGTAGGTTGGAAATTATTTGGCGAGCAAGCGATCAACACAAAGACAATGCTCAGCAAACATAGCAGCCTGCAACCTGCGCTCAGTGCAATCCATGGTTCCTAGCAAAATAAGAATATGAAATTCAACATTTAGCTTCTGGAACTCATACTATCACCATAGGTATTTGCGCTGAGCACAAGGACGTGCGTCCAACGCAAGCTGGTGCACTAAAGGTCGCAGAATATTATTGTTATACTTATATTGATTCGACTTTAAAATTGTGGTATCCAAACTGCTTTTGTTTGGTAAAAATCTCATGGAGACTTTATAAAAATCCTAACACTCTATGGCATAACCCACTTATAAGTATAAAACATATTACTTGAGTTTTATGGAGTCTAAGTGATTAGAATATTTTATTATTATTTTTATATAAGAAATGAAAATCGAAGAGTAATCGTATTTTTTTATATAAAAATAGAATCTTTCAATTACTAGGCTAAGAAGTGTTTACCAAGTAACTTAAAACTATTTTTTATTTAAAAAGGTAAAAAAATGAGAAACAAGTGACAATTGAGTCTTTTGCTATCCATAACTAATTATGATGTAATTATTAGTGTTTTAAAATGCAACTCAACCAAATTGATATTAAATTAATTTGATCTTGTTTGCTTATTTTTAGATTTCAAAATCAATTTATTCATTGATCAAATTTTGATGAAATCAATTCTCAAAAGATTTAACTATTTTTATCGTAGTGATTTATGCAACTAAATCAAATTGATATCAGATTTATTTGATTTAATATAATTTGCTTATTTTATATTGCAATTGTTAATTTATTTTTTGATCAAATTTTGATGTAAGAAAATCTCTAATGATTCAAACATTTTAATTAGTTATTTTTATATACTTTTGAGGTTGATATTTTGGTTATTTTTTATTTTATAAAATGACCTAAGTAAAATTAGGTGTTCATAGACTTCAGGTAGCAAATATATGAATATTGTGTTAGATGAGTGAACACAATAGACAATATAAGATTAGAAATGAAAATACTATTCGAGAAAATTTGAGTAGTCATATTATAGAAAAGATGATAGTATCGTGTCTTAGGTGTTTTAGGCATTTGTGAAGAAAATTAGTAGAAACCCGTGTAGCGATAGTAGATCAAGTTCCTAGAAATTGAGGATACTAAAAAATCATAGGGAAAATGATAAATAAAGACTTAGAAATTAATGATGTATCAATAAATATAATTTATTATATAATATTATAGCATCGTTTGATCCATGTAATCGATCTGTGAGATAAAAACTTTGTTGTTTTTTTTGTAGTTAAGCAATACAATTGAAATATTGATTATGACGAATATTAAGTTTTAACTTTTAAGCACGTGCTGATTTATTTTTTAATACATTTAATACTTAATCAAATAACATTAATAAAGTTGATAAATTTTCTTATTTAAATTAATGCATTAAGTACATCACACAATCTATATTTCTTTCTTCATGTTATGAATATTATTGGTATCATTGTTTAGGAGCTCCACATTGGGTAACATAATAAACTTAATATGATACTTAAACCATGAAGCTCTCTTATCTAATAGACTAGTCTTTTGAGTAAATTATACTGACATCTATGAGTTTTAGCGAAATTACACAAACCACCCCTTACTTTTTTACACCTACCGAAACCCTCTAATTTTTATACTTTCATTACACTATTCACTCCTGCACGAAAAATAAGTGTAATCTTTTAAACAAAAATGTGAAGAATATAATTTAGTTAAACAAAACATGGTATATTGTGGAGACAAAACCAAATAATATGAGTCAATACATTTTTATTATTTTTGGGTTCGTCACGCTATAGTATAAGAGCGATTTAAACACTTTCTATTTAAAATTGTTGATGTATTTTGTAAACAAAAATAATAAAGATACATTGATTTGTATATTATTTGGACTTGTCTCCATAATATACGATGTTTTGTTTAACTTAATTGCATTTATCACATTTTTTGTATAAAAGATTACATTTATTTCTCATGCATGTGTTATCAGTGTAATGAAAGTATAAAATTATAAGGTTTGTGTAGGTGTAGAAAAGTGAGGGGTGATTTATGTAATTTTGCTAAAACTTACTCTGTGTCAGTGTAATTTACTCTAGTCTTTTTGTTTGACTCTCCTCATGTGCTTAAGTCCTAACAATCAGTGCTTTAATTGTGAATTGTGTCATGGAAAAGGACTACCTGTAGGCTGGATTAAGGTATATTACTGAACATTGATAGGTGAGTGAAGCCACAAAAAGATAAAATGCTACTACCATCAAGTCAATATCGATAGAGTAAAAGCCGTCATGGACGTCAGCCCTTAAAGGGGACGACAACATTAGGAGTCCCACAATGGTAGCATAATAAACTCAATATGATACTTAAGCCAATATGCTCTCTCACCTAATAGACTAGTCTTTTGGGTTGACTATCCTTATATGCTTAAGTCCTAACTCATTAATTAAAATAAAGTTTTTATTGATTTCACATTTTAATTTTTTTTAATCTTACCTTAAGCATATTCTAATTTTAACTCATTATTATTTATTCTAATAACATTAATCAATTTTATTCTTTATTTAAATTAATACATTAAATCCATCATTTAATGTTTTTTATTTAATGTTATTAAAATAATGTTTTAGATAAGTTCATATTTTAATACTAACCCAAGTGTTTTTTATAAGACTATTTTGAGTTTATAGTTTTGGTCCTTTGTAATGATCTTCCCAATCTACCATTAATATCAATTTCTATCATTTTTTGTCGAACAGAAAATACGCGTAGCGAAAATAACAATAATAATTTGATTAATAATAATAAAAAAATAATTTGATTGTTTAGTTTTGAAGATTTTTATGCTTAGATTTGAGGGAAAAGTGCATAAAATTCTTTTGAACTTTTTGCCTTTGTGAGTTCTCGACTTAAACTATTTTTTATTCTTAATTACACATTAATTTTTACATGTTCGTGAAATTGGTTTCTATAAATATTTTATTAAATTAGTCGAAGACATTAAGGAAATGCTTGCAATCAGAACTATAAGAATAATAGTGCAACAATATAAATTAGTCAATGTTGATATTCGAAGGCTAGAAAACATTTATTTAAAATTTTAATTATTTATTATTACATATTAAAAAATTAATTTTAATTATTTCTTACACAGTATCCTTTGAAGTATTCACTGTTCTAATAAAAAAACTTGAAATGGGTCAAACTATAATCATTTATTTTGGAGACATGTATATAATATAAGGATTTATTATTTATATTCTGATAGTGTAAGTATTTTTTATACTGTCAGTAAATAATCCATTATTCTTATGTTAATAATCATTGACCCTCAAACAAAATCAATGGTGGATGGTGTGCTGACAACATAAAAAAATTTATACTAACGGTGTACAGATTTTAAACTCATAATATAATATAATATTTGATATTACTAAGTGCCTCTCCTCACTTTTTGGGTAGTGAACTAATCATAGATGCCCCTCCCAACTAATGTTGTTCCCAGTAATCGAGCCATTAACCTTGGGGATCCAATTGGATCATACACCATTAGACTAACGCCTATTA
>NC_032023.1:3766167-3813872 GCF_001865875.1 Lupinus angustifolius | reverse complement strand
CCGAAAGAAAGGTTTTCTTTGTCGGTAGGAAGGGAGTCAAACCATAGAATAAGGTTCTTTATTTTCTTGTGAATGTCTAAGTTGTTGTAATTGGATGATGTGCATGTAAAAACATTGATTCAATTATAGTGAAGAAAATCTCTCAAATCAGCCGGGAGGCCTGGATGTAGTTTGTGGTGGACAAGCAAACGAACCAGGATAAAAATCGTGTTGCAGGATTTTTCTTTCTCTCTCTCTTTATTGCATTTAATCGGTTAACTCTTATAGTAGAATTAGTTGCTATATTCTGTATCTTTGATGTATTGTTAATACTCTGATAATATTGTAAGCTCTGTATGTTCATTTCATTATCGGTTAATTGTCGTGCAAGTAATCGAATCTGCCTAAGCTTACTGTTTCTGTTTTAATCGATTAAGTCAAGTGCATTAATCGATTATCCTCATTCTTTTAATCGATTAAATTGGGGTGATTCAGCATTAAGTGTTGAGTTTCGAAAAGCGGATATTCTAACCGCTACACCTATTCAACCCCCCCCCCTCTAGGTGTATCGTAACTACTGATACCTAACATCTGAGACAGAGGAGGACCCAAGCGAATGCCTTAGCGCACTCGCGAACACCAGAGCTAGTCATTAGTAGTCATTCCCATTTCTATTTTTCTTTTGAGGAGAGTATCTGTGTAGGGTACTTTTGATGTGTTGAATGGCTCAACCAATTTTGTATGTTTAGACAAGATTTTATTCCGCCTTGTTTTTCATACAAACATTTTCCGTTATTTCAATGAAGAATTATTCAACGATATGCTGAGTTGTTTTTGGTTACCATTAGGTAACGATTATTGTCTTTTCCGCAATTTAGGTTTGTTAAAGTGATGTCCCGAAAAGGAATCAAAAATAAGGAAAATAATTGTATATTATATTATTTAGAAAAAATTACTCATTTTGGGCAATATTGTTGGAGAAATTTTTGGGGCGTTATATCATGTATTTTTTTATTATAAATTCGAATTAATTATAAAAATCAATAAAAAAACTATTTAATTATCTTTTATTTATTTTATAATATAAATTCGAAACAATAATAAATAATAATAATAAAACATTTTTTATCCTTTTGTATTTTTGGAAAATGGGTATAGATTTTTTTAAGGATATATTTTAGTTTAATTTTGTTCTTGTTTTATTTATTTATTATTTTTCTGAAAATAATATAGGTTTGAAAAAACCTATTTAAAACTAATTAATTTGAAATTGTATTTATTTATCCTTTTTTCTTTAAAAATTCAAGTGTGACATTTGAAATACCCCATTTTAATTTTGCTTCTTAATTTTTTTTCAAATTTTTCTGTGTAAAACGACGTCATTTTGCTTAATGTATTAAAAAATTATTTAAAACGACGTTGTTTATATTTAAAATTTAAAAAATTATTTATTTAAAAATATTATTTCACCAAAAAGGACGTCGTTTTGACAGGAAAAGAATAAAATAAAAATTTGGGTTGATGACATGGTAAGTTCTACACGTAGGATCACCCACTATAGTTCACGTCATCATTTTACATGTCACACTAGCAACTTTATTATAGTGAACGATGCTCAAATGATGGAAGGACTAATGTGACTCGACGTTGAATTTGTTGAAGAGTAAAATGTCATTTAAATTTGTTAGGGACTAAATTAGTTCCCACGAAAAAGATTAGGTACCAAAATAAGTGATTACTCTCTTTTTTTAATAACTGAGAGAAAGATAAAGTTTAATATTTATGGAAACTATGTATTATGGTAATAAATATTTATCCCCTTCCTTGTCAAAAAAATATTTAAGGTTTAATTAATTATCCTTATTTTTTAACTTCTAGTCATAATTAGAAATCAAAATTAGTGTTTGACAAATGTAAAAAAAAACTTTGCATATTCAATTATTTCTATTCTACATACTATTAATTGACTCTAGAGCCTCTTTATTTTCTAGGTAAATAGAGGAATCGGTAGCCTTTTAATAACTTGTCAATATGATAAAAAATTAAACTAAGTTTTGTGAACTAATTTATGAATATTATATGAAGAAAAAAATCAAGAGAAAAAAATAGAAAGGATCTTCACATAACTTACCAGCTCGTAACATAAATAAAATGAATATGGCATTCCAGTAAAATATAAGATATATCAAATACATATTCAAAACTTTATATTATTTCAAGGGAAAAGGACTCCTACATTGAACCATAATCATGAACATAATTAAGAAGAACATTAGAAATAGAGGAGGGTGAAGTTCACATCATGCGAACACATATGGGGCAGAGAGGTTCAGTGAGCTCAATTGAAGTATTGAGTAAGCAATAGCTATGGAAAACATGACCACAAGGAAGAATAGAAGCTTCTGGATTTATAGACCATTTCATATGAGCCACGTCATTTTCTTTATGATTAGAATTTTTCAATTTCTCTTCAATTGATAAATATGCCATATCTTTCCCACACAATGCACAATTATTACAACTTGTAGTACTTGTTTCCTCAAAACCTGAAAATTGCACTACAATATGTTAACTTATGATTGTTGAGCTGCCTATTTAGATAAAAACATTTTCTATTCCAATTTATAGAAATAATAACATATAACATGCAAAGATTTCTTAAGTAAGATTACATGCATTTTACTAGTTTTCACCATGATTTCTTAACATTATTTACTACCAAATATACCTCATATATGCATGTATTTACAATATAAAAAATTAATGAACATAAATAAGATACTGTTGGATTGCATTTTAATATAATTTATGTTGAAAAGATTAAATTTTCATCCGGATTTACAATATATATCATGCCATTAAAATATATAATTCTTATGCACTAAGAATGTTACATAGGAATTCAATTTTTCTCACTTCTATTGGCCCTAGCTAATTGATTATTGGTGCACTCCATAAATATTTTTTTTTAGTGTATCCCTTATCTTATGGGTTGTTGGAATTGAGGGTAAGGATCTAGCATATTTTTTATATTCTGTAGGGTAAAGATTTAATCCTTTTGAATTGATGATTGTCTCTCTCATCAAATATTATTCCAAAAGATGGAACATTAATTTTTAATTTTGTATGATATATGAGATACAGTTACATGCCCCTTTCAATAACAATTTTTATACATATAGATCTAACTCCGAGCTTAAAATTCACACTAAAGGTATTTTTAAAATGCACTTATACAAATAAGATAAAACTAAGTGAAAAATAAAGATAAAGATACATTTAGTAAAGAAAACTTTGACATACCTTTCCATTCTATATAGGATAGGGGCCTTGTTATTGATTTTGAAGGGAGTTTGTTTGAAGATTTGGTCTTCTCTTCCTCCTTTCCATTTAAATCAGAAGTATTGGAATCGCCATTGCTATTCTTCTTCATAGAGGCCATTGGTCCTTTGTTTTTGTGAACAAATGGTGTAGATGCCATGAATTAATTGTAAGTCTCTCTAATCATCCTTCAATTTATAGTAACAACTAGATATATTGATAAGAAAGTGATCATACAATTATCATTATCCTAATCTTCTATTTAATCTAAATCTAAATCATTATCCTAATCTTCTATTTAATCTAAATCATTATCCTAATATAATATACATGTTCAATTTTTAAATATTTAAATCTTGCCAGACATATTTCTTATATTTATTTATATATACGTCATATACATTTCACAGAATATATATTATAATTCTAATAATTTATGTTTGCAACTTATAGTTTTATACCTTATCATGTCTCTAAAATTAAATTTACCACTATTATTTATAATAAACTTTATATATTCTATTTTTTAAATCTGAGATTGATTGTATATTGAGATAATACATTGATTGAATTATAAAAATACGGTCGACAGTCACCACCTTATATTTCAAATTGGTGTATCATTTATATATATATATATACTAATTAATTAATGTATAAATTGAAAACTTTTAACTTTTATTTATATATATCTACATTATTATGTCTCTAAAATTTATATTTTCCGATAAAAAAAATATAATGTTTCTTTTCCAATTTAAAAGAGTTTTCACTTTCTTATTTAAAATTAGAAAGCTCTTTCTATGATAACGAAAATTCCATAACAGTGATCATTTATTAGTAAACAATAAAAAACACGCCCTCTAATCTATATACTTATCTCAAATAACTGAGTATATGCCATCTATACACGTCTCTATTTATGTATATCTAATATAAATTTAATTGTCACATCAAATTTTTTAGGACTAAATTATTTCAAAAAATAACTTGAGAAATCTTTAGATGAATTTTGTTTCAAGAACAAGTTAAACTTATGAGAAAATCTTCAATGAATGCTGGGATGTTTTATTTATACAAAATAAGCATTTTCTCATTATGCATACATTCTCATGATGGCCAAATCTATTTTTCTTTAGATTTATACACTAAAGATTCATTTTAATTGCTCAAAACTTTTTGTATTTATCAGTTTAATTTTTAAATAACTGAAAAAACTCGATATAATGTTTAAAAATAAAAAATGTAAATCAAATTGGTTTTATTTAATATTCTTATAACTAAATTTTGAGTTACTTTAATTCTTATCCAAAACTATCTTATTTCATATACATGATTTTTAGTTATTGATTTAAATTTTGTAATTCTCTAAATTTGAACTTTACAATACATAATCAAAGATAACCTTTCAATTTGGGTTCACATCTTCTATTCTAAAAAATATATTACTTTATATGCTACTATTTATAATTGGTCAGAAAAATACTTAACTATTAAAATTTTAATTTCAATATACTTTTTCAACTAATCGCAAGTGGATAACACATGTAGTGATATACTTTTTGGGATAGAAGATGTGCTCTATTTCACCTCACCTCATGAAAATGAATTAATCCTTTTGGATTGTGTGTTAGGGGTGAGCACGATCCGACCATACCCGCTCACCCGATTTGACTCAATCGAGATCAGACACGAATAGGGTCGGGTCCAAAGTCAGGTTCGTGTTTAGAAATTAGACATAGTCAATATTTAGGGTCGGGTAAATGATGACCTGATCCACCCTCGTCCCATTGTTATCTACTCTTCATATTTGTATGTATTTCTATTTAATCATGTATAGAATAATGACATCTTTTTTGTTAAAAATATCATTCATTCTCTAATTTTTTTCAGTATGTTTACATGATCAACAATATATCATATATCATTTCATATGTATATATATTGAAAAGACTTTATGTAAAAAGATATGCATTATATGTAATTGGGTCTAAGGTCGGGTTTGAGTTCAAAGACTAACACAATCGATATTTAGTGTAGGGTTTAGGATCACATCTAGGTTCAAAAAGTGGTCCAATCAACATTTAGGTCGGGTTAGAGACAAACATTGCCCGGTCCAATCCATCCATTACTCACCCCTATTTTGTGTTATCCTTCTATGCTTGGGGATTTATGAACAATGATTATATGTTCCAAAAATTCATGTCTTCATCTTCTAAACCAATCAAAATTACTAAGTAATATAAAAAATATTTTATACTTTATGATTTTTCATTTTAGTAAATTACACTAACACATTTGAGTTTTAGTGAAATTATGCAAACAACACTACCATTTTTCCACATACAAAAGACCCCCTAATTTTTACATATACATTATGATCACTACCCTTGCATAGAAATATATGTGATCTTTTAAACAAATAAGTGTAATTAAGTTAAAGAAAATATTGTATATTATCGAAACAAGTCCAAATAGTATATTAGTCAATATATTTTCATTATTTTTTGTTCGTTACAATACAAGAGTGATTTAAATAGTATATCTTTAGAATTTTTTATGCATTTTATACAAAAATGATGAAAATGTATTGACGTGTATATTGTTTGGACTTATCTACATCATATTTTAGTTAACATAATTACACTTATCGTCGTTTATTATTTAAAATATCACACTTATTTCTAATGTGCGTATAGTCAGTGTAATTAGGGACGACAATGAAAATCGATCCTGTGGGTATCCGTCTGAACCCAACCCGAATTTAGTACAACTAATTCCCTACCCTAAACCCGCCTCAAACCCGTTAAATATAATATTAGTCATTCATAAAGTCCTAAATTAGGCACATAACTTTACGTACAAAAAAAACGGACTGATAATCTCGATTCTGGACCTGCTTGTTGGTAATCATTTTACTTGTAAGCACATAACTTTATGTTTTATAAAATAAAAATAAAAAAACGCTTAACCCTTTCTCCTTTATCAATTAATTCATTTCAAACACAATCTTACATTCTCCGCATCCTCTCTCACCGGCCACTCTCTCACACCGCCGCCGCCGTGCCGCCACCGCTCACTCTCGCCGGTGTTACCTCGATCCGTCAGCTGCAGGGTCAATATCTCAATTGTATGTATAGGAATGCCTTCGATCTAACTCAATTCATTAACTTAGTGCATTTCCCCATAAATCTTTCAAGAATCGTTTCAATAATATTATTCTGTGGACCATTGTGATTTCATGTTCTGAGCTATGAAGCTAGGGCACTTCAATTTTTTGTTTTAATTGTTGTACCATTATGTTTAGGATGGGTCGTGTTCACTTTTCGAACATTATTTCTGTCTTCTAATTTAAGATTTGTATTTTTATGTTAATTTTATATTTTGTACTTGTATAATAATCATTTCCTGCCATGTAATTTCTAGAATTTATAGTGTCCTTGTGTTGGCTTCGGTGCTTCAAATTGTGTTCTAGGTTGTAGTCAATGTGGCTGTTGCAACGCGGATTGTGGCCGTGAATGTGATGTGATTAATTTTTTTTGAATTTGATGTGTTCCGATGCGGCTGAACCATTGTGATTCGGTATCGCAGCGCAATTGTGGGGTGATGTGGTTGTGGAGGTTACCACAACTACAATATTGTGACCACTTCGAGTGATTTGGTCCGCAATTGGATACACTGGCCGGCTTCATGTCATATCTGTTTCCGGTGTCCTTTTACAGTTTTGTGGGGTTGATTTGTGTTGGTGGGATTTTGTTTGCAGTTACGGAACATTTCATTGATACCGGAAGAAAAGAAGCAACAGACAAGCAGTTTCACGTCTAAAAGAAGTAAAGAACAACAAATTTGGTGAAGTTGATGCTAGAATAATTGGATAAACATATGGCATTCCCAGTCTTAAGTTTTTTAAAGCTCCCTATGAAAGTATTGGTGATTTTGCTGATATTTCTGAGCAGTATCAGCAACTCTGTAGCATATTTGTCATCCTCATCTGATACTACAATGCACACTAACAATTGGGCTGTTTTGGTCTGCACATCTCGCTTCTGGTAAAGCAAGATTTCATCTTTAATTTATAAGAGTTCTTTTACTTATTTTTCATATATATAATTCCTTATTCTGATTTATGGGTTAGAAAACCTTTACAAAGCTACCTCATGTTTTATTTTCAGTTTCACCTAATTCTTTGCTTAGCATCTTTCCCAAAAAAGAATGCGAAATAAAAATAGGACATTAGTGAAAATGCATAATTGTCTTGATGTTTACTGAACACTTTGGCAACTCATTACTATGGCTTGGAAAGGAAATATGAACTATAATTTACACTGGGTTTGCGGTTGTATGGCATGGCTAATATACTAACTAAGCTACTTCCCTTGTTCAGGTTTAATTATAGACATATGGCCAATACCCTGTCATTGTATAGGTAAGTATCCAATTTTACCTGTATTTTTAATTCTTTGAATTATGCTTGGTAATGATCAATTTCATTGCAAAATTTTTCTCATTCAGGACAGTTAAGCGGCTAGGAATACCTGATGAGAGGATCATACTCATGCTAGCAGATGACATGGCATGTAATACAAGAAACAAGTACCCTGCCCAAGTTTTTAATAATGAAAACCATAAACTTAACCTGTATGGAGATAATGTGGAGGTGAGTTTTTGGTATTTATTATTGCATTTCTAGGTCTGGCTCTTTTTTCTTGGCTATAGGGAAGATCCTTATTGTTAGGTTTGTAGATCGTTACATTCTTAATTTGGTTTAACACTGTAATAACGATGAATAGACTTTACCTTGCAAAATTAAAGATTGGATGGAGGAAATTTATTCAGAAGTCATATCTTGCATGTGCCCTACTTTAGTTACAGTTTATGATTTTTTGTGTAAAATTGAATCTCCTATGGAAATGTAACATATCCTACAATCTACAAGCATGTCAGGAATTGTTGTCACGTGGTGAGAGGCAGGTTAAGGCAACATCCCTAGAAACCGCCTCACTGAGTCAGTGGGGTGGGCCATGATTGGGTAGTTAGTTTTATGAAAAAAATGACGGGGTAGTTAGTTTTATGAAAAATCAATTATAACAGGTGCATGATTGATGCCACTTCCATATTGAAGTGCCTCGGGCCTCAACCATCTACGGTGCTGCCCTAAAATTCTGCCTGCTTCATTGGTGAGGCAGCTAGATTGGGTGCCTTTTATAGTTCTGTTGTCAAGATATGGGGTTCTGTCTTGAGGATACAACAATGATATTCTGTGTCTAACTCTATCTCTTGTAGTTTATCTATAGATATGGGGAGTACTTTACAGGCTTATAATGAATATGTTGTTCTTCTAGACTTCTACCCCTATTCCAAGTTTGTTTTTTTAGTTGATAGGGTAGTAAGTAGTGCTCACAAGATGCTTATCAATGACTCTTACTTGAGCTAGATTTACAATCTTAGCCATCTAACCTCTAGACTAATTTAGTCTCATATAGTACATGAGTTGAGCGAGATTAATGCTGTCAATGAACATGATTTATGATACATATGGTATCGTTCAATCCATGTAGCCTACCTCACTAGTGGGACTAAGGCTTGATTGTTGTATAGTACATGACTTGAGCAGAGACTTCTCTATGTTTGCCTCATTTACTGTATGCTCGAGACTTCGTAATGAGACTAATCTAGCTAGCTTGGTCTTGTAGAGAACTCGCTGAGTCAGGTCTGAGTCAACTACAATGTAATTTAATTTATCTTATAGGCACTGGTACTGCACTAGATTATTAGCGATAAGCCCATAGCTTCTCTTTAGAGTTGCCTAAATTTATCTCCTCTGATAATTTAGCTGCTTTCAAAAATATATTTAGCTATGTTCATCTTCACACTAAATATTATGTTCTCTTAGTAGAGAAGGTACAATGTTATAATTTGCAATGGTTATAACTTTTAAAGTCCCCATTTTCAATTTTTTTTCTCTAATTTTAATTTTACCTTCATCACTTATTGTATTTATAGTAGAAAAATATTTATCCTTTTCTTCTTATTTTAGGGTTCCAGATAGTTTATATGTAGTATTTTTCTTAGGATGATCATTTTGCATGCAATCCCTCAGGTAGATTATCGTGGCTATGAAGTGACAGTTGAGAACTTTCTACGCGTATTAACTGGTCGTCACGAGACTGCTGTTCCGAGGTCCAAGCGACTTCTAAGTGATGAAGGGAGTCACATTCTTCTGTATATGACAGGGCATGGAGGTGATGAGTTTTTGAAGTTTCAGGACTCAGAAGAGCTCCAAAGTCATGATTTAGCTGATGCTGTGAAGCAAATGAAAGAGAAGCGGAGGTGTGGTTTCTAATTCAACTGTTCATTTTTTTACCATTAAATTGTAACTTGTATGCATGACATATAAAAGATTTTTTAAAGATAAAATAAGATTTATTATATATTGAGATGAAGGGGAAAAGTATTACAAAGAAAAATGAGAATAAGAAATCCTCCTTACAAAATGAAGAAGAAAGTTGTTGAGGAAAATTGATGTAACCTGTTAGGAGTCTCACATTGAGTAGAATAACAAACTCAATGTGGTACTTAAGCCATCAGGTTCTCCCACCTAATAGACTAGTCTTTTGGGTGGGCTCTCCTCATCTGCTTAAGTCCTAACATAACCAAGCTGCTCAATCCCTCAATATATAGACTGAGAAATAAGAACTATGCTTTGATATGCTTTCCATTGTTACATGTATGGCTACTAAATAGCTGGGGACTATACCAATATGTTTTCTGAGCTCTAGATAATATATTTTTTTCTGGAAAATATTCTCTGGAACATACTTTTTACGAGTTTTATTTCTCATAATTGGCTTTATACTTATTAGTGATTAACATTTTTAATCATCTGATCATAATCTATTTATTTGACAGAGAAATCACTTTTTGTTCATAATGGGTTTGTTAGGTTTAAGGAGCTGCTGATAATGGTAGACACCTGCCAAGCCTCAACTCTCTTCTCACAGGTCTGACATTGCTTTTGAATTTCGAATTTTTTTAAACTCCTATGCCAGATTTCACAGAATGATAGTATAGTGTTCAACTGATCTTAAGTATTCATTGTCCAGATTAAGTTGACATTGCCATTGAAGTGAAAATTGTTGGTCTCAGAGCTAATATTTGCCCAAGTTTAATGCTTTCCATGTCTTCCTCATTATCTCATTTATTGAGTGATATACATGCAATTCTCGGAAGGATTATATTATGAATCATTGGTTGTCATTTTACAGGGCTTGATATTACTTTACCCAGTCTGCTTTTGTTTGTTGTTAATTTTATTCTCCTAATGTAGTTGTTCTATTAAATTTATTTAATGTCTATGCATAGTTAACACGTATAGGCAATTCAACCAGTCTGTTTCAGTAGTGTCCTGGAAATTTATAAATACTTATTTGATGGTAATAATATATCTATTCACCCCATGTTTTGTTGCTAACTGGGTTGTCCCTTTTCTGAGCTTGACAGCTTCACTCACCAGGTGTTTTGTCAATTGGAAGTAGCAAGAAAGGAGAGAATTCATATTCACATCACCTGGACTCTGATGTATGTATGAATTTATTAGTGTAGACCATCTTGTGCATCCTTCATGCAAGTTTTTGACATACTTTGCTACAGTTTATCCATTGTATTTCTTCATGTTTGGGTCCTGGTTCTGCACAACTTTAATTGTCTTTGGCACATGTTCTTTAAAATTTAATACAGGTTGGTGTTTCAGTTGTCGATCGTTTTACATTCTACACTCTTGCCTTCTTTGAGAGGCTGAACATGTATGACAACGCCTCATTGAGCAGGTACACCAATTTTTTTTTGCAAGTTGTGTTGAAAGTATTTTATCCTTGCTATCAATGGTCTCTCCTCAGTGTCTGTGTTTTAATTGAATTTTCCTTTCCAAACATATTGTTGCAGTTCTGTTTCTTACTCTTGACGTTCACCAATTTTCTTTAAAGTCCAATTATCTATGCCAATTAAACTGTACTTGACCTTTTCTTTGTAAAACAGAATTCATATATTCTAATATTTTATTAGTGCACAAAACCCTTACCCTGGTCTTATTTGTTATGAAAGTTAGTAGTCATGGCTCATGATAGCTTAATTACACTACATAGTAATTATGAGAATGAAAGTATTTTAGAATATTATAAATTGTAGTATAAGGAATATATAGATGCCTGACGTGCTAAAGAGGGCTAGAAGGACGATAAACAACAGTGGAAATGACAAGCCTTGAAAGTGGGATGACAACAACGACTAAGAACAAGTGGGAAAGAATGTGATAACCGAAAAACCAACTGCCAAGTGATCACAAGTCTAAGCTTCCCTCAAGGCAGATACCATGGTATTAGGAAATAGAATTAGATAAGCTAGTTGTTTAATGTTTAGTACTAGCTTGCCTACGTGTACAATACTCTATAAATAGAGTTGATGCTCTATTCTTTTGTAATTCAAGTTTCATTTTAATAAAATCAGATTCATTCTCTTTCCCTTTCTCTCTCCTCTCTCTTTCCATCTAGCAGTTACATAGTAGTTCTTAGCAGTTACCAACAGTTATTAGCAGTTACCTTTGCCTAGGTTATCTCTTTTACACATGGCTCTGAAACCATGTTAAAATTATAGGGTTTAGATATGGAAAGAGAAAAATGAATAATGAAAATAGTAAATGGTGTATTGTGATACAAATGACATATTACTAACGCATATTTATACTAATACTAGAGTCCTAATTAAATTAGAAAACAAATCATAAAATATAAAATGAAGTAATCTCAATCCTAAGAAATATTTTAAAATACTCTAAAAAAATCTAAGATATAATGAGATTCTCTCTACATTTTAGTATCATCTAGATATTCTCTAGAATTGAAGATATTCTAAGATACTTTTATATATTCTAATAATAATAGTCATTCATTTTTATAGTGTGTACAAGCACTTCGTGCCTGCCGGTCAATATTACATGGTACTACGTATTCAATTTTTATATATTTTATTTTTAGAATTAGAATGTATTTGTTATAATTTTTATGTATTTATGATAATGTTCAATTTAATGTGAAAGATATAGTTAATTAATGTATTGGTGATGATTATTTATGATTATATGGTCTTTTTGTAAAAATTAAATAATGTGAAGGGCAAAATAGGAAATAGAAATTACACCATGTTTTGCCTTTATATATAGTATAGATATAGAAGTATAGATATATTTGTAGCGTGTCAAGCAATGCAGCATCATATTCTTATGAAACTAGATTGTTTACTCTGGAATTTTTTGTACTTTCTTTGCAGTCTTTTCAATTCATATAATCCAAATTTGCTGATGTCAACTGCGCATTATAGAACTGATCTATACCAACGCAAATTAGAGGAGGTAATTAAGGGAATAATTTTTTTATTTTGCTTCATATTGGAGTGATGGGTTATTATTCTGTCACTTATTTCTAGGTACCGGTGACAAACTTCTTTGGCTCTGTAATGGAAACAATACACACTGATTCAGCATATAGATCCTGGTCAAAGAAAAATGTTGGACATGCTAAAACCAAAATGTCTTTGGATCAATCAATCACTGACAGTGATAGAAGAGTTTTGAGAAACTTCGACGATGAAGATCAATTCAATAATGTAAGTGCAGAGGTGACTTTCTTTTTGCTGGTAGCAGTTGTGAACTTAATATATATGTTCCCCCATAGATTAGCTTTACACTATTTCATGTTTAGCTGTAACTCATGGAGAATGAATTGTGCAGGAATATCAACAGGATAGTGTGGGACAGATATGGAAGACTATTCTCAGCAATGTGAATACTTTTGAAAACATTGATGCTGTTGTGTGCTATGGCCTGATTTTAATGCTTCCTTTGTTGGTAGTTTCCACATGGCTATCAAAGTAAATGATCGACGCACCATCAGATAAATTTGTACGCGCGCTGATGCATTCCTTTGATGCCATATGTGATAGTTGCTTCCAATACAATATAAAACGAAACAGAAGATTATCAAGGTTTGCACTGAATATGTTGGAACATCCCTTTTGGGCTTAGTAGTCTTACTTTGGGCTCTATCACAGTGTTAGTCTGTTTGCCATTGATGTTGCCTTGTTGGTGCATTGTTATCCTGGTTCCTTTTGTTCCAATAGTGGTGGATAGCATCATGAACCATGCTCTTTATAGTTACCAAGCATAATTCAAATATTTGAAAACAAAACATTGTTTACTTAGCATGGTTTTGGGTTCTTGAGTATTTGCTTCTACATGTATATGGAGCTTCTGTTGAAATTTTCAAGCACAAATCTTTTTTTCTTTTACATATTGTGTATCTGTATTTTTGCATAATTCAAGTTCATTCTGCTGGAAACAGTCTCACCACTTGTGGGGGTAAGGCGGTAAGTGAGAGCCTTGTGAATTGGGCTGTCCTCTAGTTCGTTCTGGTTTCTACACTCATTCTTGTCATGGTAGAACTCATGATCAATGATTGTAGTTCTGAATGACTCCAGGTATCTTGAGTTCCTGTTTGATGTGAAGAGAAAGTATGATGACATCCTTTATATAGTACTATGAAGACCTTGAAGATTTGTCACTCACTCTCACTGCACGTTTGCAACCATTGATGTTTTTTTTTTTGTATTACCAAGGGTATCTGCTCACCCTTTTTAGGTAAAAAACTAATCTCTTTCGGGGTTTGTGTTTGCTCCTCTCATTAAGTGTCGCTCCCAGAAAATGAATATTTGGTTATCAAGAAAGTGAGACAGGGGAAACTAAGAGAGGAACTGAAAACTGAATTGAAATAAATCTAGATGATGCTCACACTAATCTCAGTAAAAGTTGACCTTAACTATCTCTTACTAACATATTAATTTTATTTTGGGTCTTTCAAAACGACATTTGGGATGGTGATTTTGGTGAAGGTGTATGTTATCTGTTGCAATGATGGAAATGTGTCAAACAATTGTTGAATCACCATATATGAAGAGATGCAACTCCATATGTTTGGTTTGGAAAGTAAAAAGATGGTGACGTAAGACGTTGGTACTGAAATTATTACAGGGAAGGAATAATAAGAGTGATAAGTGTTGAATGTATATATTATTATTAAATATGCATTACCATTTTTTTCAAATTTCTTTCCATTCCACTCCACGATTCCATATATTATATTTATTGTCCATTAAATACACGTTATTGTTTTTGTAGATGCCTTTAAATCTAATTGTTTCTTTCAATGATTTCTTTCATTAATTAGTTTATTTTCTAAAAAATTATCCCTTACTCATGGCATCCACTCCCAACTAAACGGAAGATTATAGCAGCACAATTTTCATTGTAATATTTTCAACTGAAAATTCACAAAATCATTGTAATTTAATTTCTTTATGGCTAGACCAGGTTTGGAGCATGCGAATGTATGGGTAACATGTGTTCTTAACAATGTGTATGCATATGTAATATGTGTATTTTTAACCAACTAAATACATGTATAACATATGTATTCTTAACCATGAAAATGCACATATGGTACAAATATTGTCTCGCACGAATGCACAAGTAACCTAGTAGTTATGGATTAAAACATTGTGCTTGGTTTGGAAGATTTAGCATTATTATTAGAGTAAATTACACTGATACCCCCTGAGACACCCCTGAGTTTTAGTAAAATTACACAAATCACTCCTCACTTTTCTAAATTTACACAAACCTCCCCTAGTTTCATACTTTCATTACACTGACCACCCCTGTATAATAAATAAGTGTAATTTTTTAAACAAAAAATGTGATAAATGCAATTAAGTTAAATAAAACATGATAAATTGTGTAGACAAGACCAAATAATATATAAATCAATATATTTTTATTATTTTTGGTTCGTTACACTACATTATAAGAGTGATTTAAATAATATTTCTTTATAATTGTTGATACATTTTGTAACAAAAAAATAATAAAGATACATTAATTTGTATATTATTTAGACTTGTCTACACAATATATCATGTTTTGTTTAACTTAATTGCATTTATCACATTTTTTTAAAAGATTACACTTATTTATTATACATGGGTGGTCAGTGTAATGAAAGTACAAAACTAGGAGAGGTTTGTGTAAGTTTAGAAAAGTGAATGGTGATTTATGTAATTTTATTAAAACTCAGGGAATGTCAGTATAATTTAAGGATTTGGTATAATTCTATGCCACTTTGATCACATTGTTTTCTACCTGTATAACTTTTAGGGACAATGCATTTATGTTGATGATATTGTCATAACTAAGAATAGTTCAAATTGCATCACCCGAGTAAAGAAGTATTTGTTTCAACACTTTCAAACAAAAGACTTGGGCCTACTTAAATATTTATGGATAACAAGATTGCTCAATCAGATTGTTGAATTGTTATTTCTCCAAGAAAGTATCCATTAGGCATTCTTAAAGAGTCAAACATGTTAAAATATTTATCAATAACACTCCTATGAATCTTAATACTAAACTCCTACTAGGAAATGGGTGAAATAGACAAGATAAAGACTAGAACAAGGGTTAAGTTGTGTTTATTAATACTTAGATACACATTAAGAAATGTTTAGATAGGTAAGTGTGAACACACACAAACACAAGTTAACTTGTCTAGAATATATATCTTTAGTTCAGATACTCATGAAAGAGGTTGTTAAACAATCACTTAAGAGTAGCATTTCGATTAGACAAATACTAATGATGATAAGTTAAAGAGTTAAAGAAGGATTAAAATGGATACATAGGTCTTATTATTGTTCACCCAAAGCCAAGCTACATCTAATCCTTGGCAGCATTATAATTTCACTATAATTGATTGTGTTACATATTTTATGATCTCACAAAGTCTCACCAAAATATAAGTGAAGCTCTTTGAGAACTTGACCATAAGTATATACGTCTCTTCACAAAGTCTTTATAGATTTGTCGTTGAATTACTATTTGTTAAACTAAATCTCTTCAGATATATTTATTAACCACGTCTCTCTAGATTTGTTGTCCAAGTAATCTTTAGTACTTAGTCTCTACATGTTCTACACAAATGTTATATATTGATCAACCCTCTCCAAACTCATCAATTGAATATTTTTTATTTTAACATCTTCAAGTTCTTTACAAGTTTGTATGAAAGTTGGTATTATAAATAAATACACTTGAATGCTAATCTTTCTGCATCATTAAGTGAGTAGATATAAGTGTAAACTTTAGAAAGACAATTCATTTGCTCTTTTTGTAGTGAGACAATTTCTTCAATTACTTTATGATAGTCATTGGGATGCAGCTATTCAAATTTTGAGGTATACCAAGCAATCCCTCGTTCAAGGCTTATTATATGCAAATAATGGTTAATGGTTACTCTTCTATGATCTGGTCTTTCATGGGAGGAATAAGCACAATGAAGTGGATTATCACTAAAAGAAAAAGTTCTTTCTAACTACATTGTTACATGGAACACCAACACAAAGGTACCAACTCGCAGAAATTTTCAACAACGCTCTTTGAGTTCTTTGTATTGGGTTTATTTGTGACAAGTTGGGTGCATATAACTTATATGCTCCAATTTGAGGGGGTATTGAATGTATATATTTTTATGTATAGATATATATTAGCTAGTTTAAGGCCCAATAGGCTCAAGTCCAATATCTCTTTGTCCATATATTTTCACATTGTCAGTACCAACTACAAGATATGATTTTCACTGCATTTTACAACAAACTAGGTTACCTTTTACAACATATGCTTTTCACTGCATTTTATTTGATTTTAATAATTCCAGTGATCAATGAATTGTTCCTATCACCGATATGCCATTAACTGTAGAAACCCTGCCTTTGAAACAGACCTAAATTTGCTGCCTCAGTTAGCACTAAGCAGTGAGAAATAAAACACTCTGGTCTTTCAATTCTTGAACTTCAGACAAGGCATTCAAAACTAAATGCATTGCCCTGGTTTTTCCTCTTGGACCAACACACCTCAATGCACTTCTGCAATCTTATAACAGTTTCAGCACTTTCTGCATCTATATATATCATGACTAGTATTAAGTTTAATGGCATCAAATAAACTTAAGGGGAATCAGAAATGAACTGAGCTGAATCAAATTAACTGGATAGTCCAATTTAAAGCAGAGAAAAAAGGATGAACTCTATTACCCATTTCCATTTATTCTGGATATAAGTGAATTCAATGAAAATGACTAATGTTACTACAAACAGCATATTTCTATCCCTACCTACCTTTCTCTGATCTACTATAATACATTTATGATCTTTCCATCTATTTGCCCTATAAATAGAAAAAATCTTTGTGGCATTACAAAAGTTAGCCCTGCCCTTGGCTCCATACTGTACAGTAAACCTGCTGTGCTTTAGCATTAGCCACTGTTTGTTTCCCTGGCAGCAACTCAATTCATGTGATCACTGACATTAAAATTAAACGAAGAACCTACTTGCCCATATGGTGATTAAAACTTTGATGGTTGATAAAAAGCTTATCTCCTCTTGAACCAGCTTTTTGTGAATCAGATCTCCAAATAAATAAAGTTCTGAGCATTCTAGCGTCAAGGTGCATCTTCGAAGTATTATCATGAAAACCTATATTTTGCTTTCCTTCTCGGCCTTTTCCAGAAGTAGTGTTGGATCATTCTCAACTTCCGAAACAGGATAAATTATGTCCGAGAAGTTCCTCAATGACTTCACGTTAGAAGTAAAGAATGCTTCCACAGAAATTTATAATTTCTGGTCGCGGAGAAATGCTCAGTTGAAAAAGTATGGAGATTCAAGAACCTTCTGTAAATCAAAATCACCTCTCTTAGGCAGTGGAGGGAAAGCCAATCCTGGGTATGTTGTCTGGAAGCCCTCCAGCAACTGTCAACAGTTAATGACAACAAGGTTAAAAACAGACAATGAGGCATGTTTTCCTCTTTCTGTTTAGAAAGGTAAAAATCTTGGATTAAGCAGAGACAATGTGATCATAATCATTTTACAACAAGTTTGAACTCATGTGATGCAAGTTTTCAACAATCAATAGACAAATATTTTACTAAAAATCTATCGCATTTTCTCTACTAGTATCGGTAATAGAATATAGTAGGAGGGGAGCTTCTTTCTAGTTCTAGGTTCTAGGGAAAGTTGTCTATATTGAACCCTACCTTTTGACATTAGTCTTGGATGTACCTACTGAGCATATCTAAGAACAGGTGCCTCAGTGCATACTTTTTTGCGGATGATATTGCTCTAGTTGGAGAATCCAAAGAGGGATTAAATGGGAGGCTAGAAATGTGGAAACAAACTATAGAAACACATGGCTTTTCTATAAGTCAGAGACAGAGTGTATGGAGTGTAAACTTAGCAACAGACAGACAAACACTACCGTAGAGGTAAATAATAAATATTGGAGATTATATCATACCACAAGTCACTAGAGTTAAGTATCTTTGGTCAATCATACAACACGATTGGAAAATCGAGGGAGATGTAAACCATATGAATCAAGCAGGGTGGATGAAATGGTGGGGTGCATTATATGTCTTATGTGATAGAAAGTTGACACTCAAGCTTCACGGAAAATTTTGCCGCACAACTATATAACTCGCAATGTTATATTAAACTGAATGTTGGAATATAAAATATTAGCAAAAGAATAAACTAAATGTAGTATAAATAAGAATGATGCATTGGATGTCTAGACAAACTACACAAGGTAGGATTATAAAGTAATGCATTATGGACAAAGTTGGGGTATCTCCATGTAGTAGAAAAGATGGTAAAATCGAGTCTTAGGTGATTTGGGCATGTATGGAGGAGACAGTTAAAAGACTCAGTAAAAAGAGTAGATTAAATGAAGGTTGGTTCAGTTTCTAGAGACAGAAGAAGGTGAAATGATTCGGAAACATTTAGAGATCAATGTTGTCAATGGACATGAATAATTATAAAGTATTATTGTATCCTTCAATCCATATACCTAACCCCACCTAATAGGACTAAGGCATAGTCCTTATTATATTTTGCTCTAACTTACTTCACACATAGCAAGTGCAGTCATCTCCAAGAACTTGCATGTATTTGATAATATTATTTTTTCTCAATATATTAGTATAAAACAAATCTAAACATCTTATGAGATAGAAAGACAGAAAGAACTTACATTTTCGAGTATAGGCATGTTATAAAGCTCCACAAAATTTTCTCTAAGAATCCGATTCATTTTATCAACATCACATGCGTGTGTCCAATATGAGTCATGAACCCCTGCAAATAAAATTTAAGCAGCACAATACATGAGAAAGAAGTATAATACTTTCATAGACATTCCATGCCACCAAATTTCTCAAAATTGAACTTATGAAGTAAAAATGTATGCAAACATATTCACAGAATCAGATAACCAAAGTCTAAAGATGGATTTAACTGCAGCTATAACTATTCTAGAGTCTAGATGTGCCGTAAACATTAATACCATGGCCTCCAACATGATTATTAGAAGTTTTAAAAAATTCAAATGCAAGTTGATCAAAGCAAGATTGTGAGGTTTGAAATGTAGAAAACAGAAAGAGGATCAGATCACAGTAATGGAAGAAAAACATTCCAACTATACAAAGTATGATACGATAACTTAGGACCAATTGCATCCATACTAGTTCATTAAAGCTTGAATTTTCTTTTTCTATAGAAAAAACTGGAATGAGAGTGCAACAGAGTTTCAAGAAGCAAATTACAGAAATGAATGAAGAATTTTACAAACAAGCAACTCTGTCACTTCCCCAAATTATAACTAAACCAAAAATGAAGCAAGAATTATCCACTTATCTTTTTTGAACAAAATAAATAATATAAAAGCTCAAATTGAAAGGCCGTGAAGGCAACTGAAATTTGACAAATAGATAAAGGGAAGGAAATTAGAACTAACCATTAATATAAAAATATATAGGAGTGGAAAAATAAGAATCCTCAAAAACCAAGTTAGTTAGAGCATGTAAAGAGAGTAAGAGACAAAGGAAAAGAGAGAGAATTTAAGAACTGAATATCTGAATAACTGTTTCTGCTATTGAATCATTAAGAAGAGTATAACTACATATAGTTTTCACTAGTACTGCATTGATTACAGTACAATTGTACTGGAGGGAACAGACACTAACATGTACTACAAGTTAACTGTACTAATAGTTTAGCAACTAATCTAACTCTGTATTGTACAAGGATCCTAGGATGATTAAGGAAATGACAAATATTTCTTTTAGGATACAGGCTGTCTGTAAATAGAAATCTACATAACATGCTTCCAGAAGACTTTACCTCCCTCACTTGTATCAATGCCGCTAAAAACTAATCGATAAAAATTGCCATGAATTGAGGGTAAACACACAATTCACTAAAGAGTCCAAATAACATCCTTACTTTTCTATGCACTTAGAACAGACTTTATTGTTTTATTGAAGAAGTTTGATTTCTGAACTGAACAAAACAGGTCTTAGACCACTAATTAATTTACATGTTACACAAAAAGTTCAACATCCATTTCTCTAAAGATTTAGGGTGTAATATTTTAAATGGATTTTATGAAAAATAGAATCTCCTATAAATGCAAATTTCAAATGTACTTTATTTTCCTTAAGGTTGTGATAATATTTTACAATTTTTAAAGTAATTGATTCCAATACTTTCCTTACATCTTCCAGACATATATGCCAAAGACAAAACAGACAATTCATATACACCTAAAAGTCTAAAGCGGACAATTCCTATAAACTAAGATTGAATAATATTTTGACTTTAAAGGGAAGTTTCACATATGTTTATTATTTCATTGGTGAATTCAAACCTGCAAAACGTAAGCCAGCATCGCTGCAGGCAAGGGCAGTCATCATCATGTGTGAACTATCCAGTGAATGTACGAAGTTAGGAGGAAATGCACTTCTCTGTTTCTTTACAGATATCTGGAATGAAAATAGTTAAAGTAGTTTATAGTTAAAATAGTTCAGAAATAAAAGGAAACTGAAATAATGACTACGTACTGCATTGCCCTCCCTTTGCAAAGCCAAAACCTGAAGAGATGTTTTGATCTGCAGTGCATGGTGAGAATCATTATTGTGGAGTTTTGCAATGGGCCGCAATGTTTAAAATATATATAATTTGATTTGATTTAAAAATATAATAATCTGCACCTGGCATAGGTTTCTAAAGCTAATACTGCAAATCGAGTAAACATAATTCACATGTCTATTTGCCCAAAACTAGTTTTTCCAAATATTTGGGCATTACTTCAAAGGCAGTCTTCAAAAGAATATTATTATGGCTTACTATCAGCTTGACACTTATGAGAGAATATCAGGTTGTCTGTACCCAAGTAATTTCAAGCACAGTAGAGAGCTATGGCGACCATCACCAATCTATCATTACGCTGTGTTGATAGACTGATTGATCTAGTCCCACTGTGTTGCCTAAGTGTAGGACTTCTTTCAGGTCGTCAAATCTGGAGTTACTAGTCTAGTTTTTTGGAAATCATAGACTTTTAGAGAAAATAGGGAAAATATATAGGAGTTATATCCGAGTAATGAGATGTATACAAAACACCAACCTAACTAAGGCTTCTATTTATACTAATATTCTAGATCAAGTACCAATGCTCTACACCTAATACAAGCTCGACCCAATAATACTTGCATAATAAGACTTCAAACAAATCTATGATTCCAATATTTGAACATATTCTTCAAACCAAAGCTTACCAAGTTATCATGTCATTACAAATAAACACACCTAGAAAAGAAAATAACTCTAGAATATAATGAGCAAAATAAACCAGCTTGTAGATTGGTTGACACCACTGTCACATTGAGTATATTAAAAAGAGAAAAAATCCACATATACAATGCTCACCAGATGTCGCTGAGTTTTACAGTATGGTTGTACAACAGGAAGACCGAGAGGAGTAGTCCAACGAACAGCCTGGTTGTCATAAGCAATCACCTGCAGAAAGATTCAGATCCCCCACATTCAGGAAAAGAAACAAAGCACGCAAGCATGCATATAATAGATGCACAAACCCAAATTCAAAATTGCCCCAATTAACCAATAGCACAAACAGTATCATTTGAAGTCGAACATGTAATAAAGGAGCTAACCTTTGCACAATCACCAAGCCATCCCATTATGCCACGCGCAGCTTCAAAAACTTCTCCGAGGGCAGCCAATGTGACCTGTAGAAATTGTATAGAATATCTTTATATTATTTCAGAATATCTTTCATATGTTTCCTTATTAAATTTGGTTATTAGTTTTATGGTCAGTGGGATTGGGATTGTATTAGTAACATAAGTATATGACCTAATTATTTGTAGATATAGGATAGTAGGGTATGGCTTGTATCACATTATATCTATCAATAATGCATTCAGTATTTCAATGTTAGCCATTTTCCTCTCCTTTAATTTGTTCCCTAACCCTAGGCTTAACTCTTCAGTAGAAAATAAGTTTGATAGTGTTGATCAGATGTCCTAATATAACACAATGATAGGAGCATCTATACCCATGAAGCATATGGTATGCCTAAGCATGTCTTTGCTCACATAGTACTTAACCAAAGCCATCAGGAACTCAACACTTGAATAGTGAACTATTATTATATGATACCATAAAATGTTCCATCTCAAATTTACTGTCTGGGTTGCATGTTGATTAGATCTAAAAGGTGTTTACATCTTTATCTTTCTCTAGAAACAATTTTCTTATTGTCTATTTTTTTAAATTAAACAACAGATCTTATTATTCTTAATAAGTTCTATTCCGTCAGGGTCTGTTTGTGAGTTTGGTTTTGGAGGGGGGGAAGGGAAAGGGAAGATTTCATAGCCATGAAATACACTTGTGGGATGGCTGTAAGGCCTTCCCTTTCCTTTCCTTCCCCTCCAAAACCTAATTTGCAAACAAACCTTTTAGCATTCCACAGAGGAATGATTTCATAATGCAACAATACGAATTGCACATCAAGGTAGCTATTGCAATCTCTAACAGCTAAGATCTTTGCATATAAGGTAGCTGATACTCACTTTAGCAGCATAGCAAGATGCAGTAAATAAAAGTCTCTCATCAGTAATGAGGCCTTTCTCCTGTAATCTTCTCTTTATTTGCTCTCGTGCCCCAATAAAAGTAACACCATAAACTGAAGTCATCACTGTCTGTTTGACCAGCTTCCTATCAATCTGAGTACTTCCAAAAGTTAGAGTAGAAGACCATAGCCAATTTAGATTTTATTATTTAGCACAACTTTGAAACTTCAAAATCAAGACTAACCTGGTCAGTTAAAACCTTAGCTAATAAAGCGTTTGGATAGGTAGCAGGGTCTTTGTTGCTATCCCTTGTCATAATATCATGAACCCTACTCATATTACAATTAAAGGGACAATTAAATATTAAATATCAATATACCAGGGACAATGATCAATTAAGCACCCATGGCATGATGGATCAGTAAGGAGCATTAATGAGTTGAATAACTTACAAAGGTAAAGTAGGTAACTGTGTAAGGTGTTAACAAAAAACAACCAGCCCAATAAAAACACAGAAACGTGTAAAGAAGCATTGCATTTTCAATTCAGCAAGACAGTGCGACAATAAAATGAAAGGGTTTAAGCTCAAAATAATGTTAACAGTGTAGTACATAAAAATTGCTGACAATGGATTTGACATACCTAACAGCAATCTCTGTGTAAACATCAGCTGGCTTCTCATTAGCAACCAAGTTAACTGCAGCAGCCTCCAGCTGAGAAAGCATATTTAAAATATGAGCTTGAATTAATAAAAAAATTATTTGCTAAAGGAATGTAATTAGTTGTCAAGCATTGTTATCATGACTCAAGAGTCATTTCTGGTGATACTGATCAGCGACTCAGGTCCAGAAAATAGAATATCAGTATAAAGCATGTCCAACTCTCCAACTTTAAATAGATCCTATCCAACAGACCAGAAAGAGAACAGAAAAGAATACTCACAAGCAATTAGCTAAGATGGTCATGCGCATAAAATCAATAACTAATAATTGGGAGAATGAGATAGCTAAGATGGTCATGCAAAATCCCTTTCGCCTTGAAGTGTGGACAATGTCCAGCAGCACATACCCATCTGACCAAGTGCTTAAATTCAACTTGATTATGAATAACGGGGGTAGCAAGGACTGGAGTCCTAAAAGTTTACACCTATACGGTATTAGGCGGAGGCACATGGTTCATGATTGATTTTCTCTCTAACATTACTGAAACGTTCAATGTCAAAGGGGCTCAAGGATAAAATAATGTAGTAAGAACTAAGAACCGCGTACAAAAAATATATAAAACTGAAATCATCACATGTACAGGAAGTATATAAATCTCATAGAGGTAATAGAGATTATATTGAGTGATTGCAGAATTGAAGAAATGGGATACAAGTAAACCTACGTTATCTCTTCCAAGAGCTGCATAGTGCTGTAAGCCATTGCAGGACCCATCCTAAAAATTCATCAGAGAAGCATTACTAGCAAATATATATTTTAAATTATTGGATACAGGAAACCATTTGAATTGAATACAACAACAACCAAGACTTTATCCCATTAGGTGAGATTGGCTACATGGATCGAACAACATCATAATGTTTTATCATAAATCATGTTTATCAACAAAGCATTGATCTATTTGAATTGAATGGTGAAAAATATAGTATTGAGTTTTGCAACATGAAAAACCTGCCATACTGCCACACCTAGGGTTTTGATACCAAATTTCAAGTTTTCTTTTTTCTACCTTTTTAGTTTTCTCATTGTTTGCATGGTTACCTTTTATATAGTAAAACTTTTCTAAAGATCTTAAAAGTCACAACAAAAGTTCTCTCCGAAGGCTAGTTACAAAAGACATAACACCTTTTTTCACTGCATTTAAGGCTTCCTGTGAAGCATATACCTGATGAATTGGCAGATGTGAAACAACAGAGCTTGGTGACGAGCTTCTTAAGGCTTCTGATAGATTAATACAAGCAGCAAGGCACTGAAAAGGATCCTCAGCCATTAACCACCAACGATTTCCATTAATAGGGTTATCAGCAGAGTCAAATATATCACGAATATGGTTCTCTACAAAGTCTAGGCGACCATCATAAGACAGCTTCTCTATACCACCAGCATATACATTTGCTAAATGTATCTTCAGCCACCGTAGCCCGGACTTTCCCAATGGCCGCCCTTCAGAAAACTCCAATAGTCCCCGGCACAGATCAGAACCTAGATGGTTCAGATGAGGATGCATAGGATATGCTCTTCCACGGAAATCAAGATTGTGTGGATAATAAAAGCATTCTTCATCTTTCATTTTTCGTGCTACCTGTTTCAGAATGTATTTTCCAGTTATTATTGGTCATCTGGTGAAACATGGGATAGATTTGAACATGACAATACAAAATATAGTTGAGACTGCCTTTCCTGATCATATTGAACAAACATCAGATTAATAATCAAATGTAGGTTTTTTTATCGTTTCATTTGAGTATGTCATGTGAAGAGACTGATGAGCAATAGACAGAGAAACACTTCACAGTTATCCACAAGTTTATCATATGTGGGGCTCTTTTGTCTATCTCTCTTGTCATGACCTTATCATGTGTTAAACTAACACAAGAGGATCCAAATCCTTCTAGATATGGTTACAATGACCAACAACCTATTATGCAAGATATAGACAAGATGATAGATCACTGAAATTTAAACTAAAATTGAAATTCAGTTTATCTCAATTTTTTAAACAATAAAAAAATTTGACAATGAGAGGAAAAATCTTACAGAAAGCTTAAGTTCAATGTCACATCTTTGAGAATGCCTCTCTCGATTTATCTTTTTTGCCTTCCTTACACTGCATTTCCACTCCTGAATTAGTTTTAAGTCCTCTTCAAATGGCTTATCTGGTACTGGAACCTACAAGTCAAAGAAGAATACGTAGACCACATTAATTACATAGTAATAGATAACTTCGAGAGTTCATTATGAGATTGGCAAAAACAATATGCACAGTAATTTTTGAACTTGGGCAGGGGCACTCCCAACAAATTCAAATGTGGAAATTTTATACCACAACTAATCCTGGCTCAATCAAGTCTCAATGGAATCAAAGATTCCTATACTAATCAGAAAAGCTTGTTTGTTCAAGGATATCATATGATTCAAATTTCACCATATAGAGGTGAGTATATTTTACAACCTTATGTACAGCCCATTTTTATATACCTTTATAGTCTAATTATCAAAAGCATCAGCGAAGTAAAAAAGGAATGAACAAATTTGTTCCTTTATGAAGACTTCTACATCCGTCCCCCTTTTATATCTTGAAAACTTGCTTACCAGTTTTTTCACACATAAAAAGAATAAATTCAATAGGGAAGACAAGAATATTACAAGGAAATCATTAAGTTGTTTGTCAGTTTATGCTTACATCTTTACAATCAACCAGTCCCGCAATGTTACCTCCGGCAGCCCAGACAGACTCCACAACATCAAGTAATCTTCTATTTATTCGCCATTTGGTGTTGCCAAGAATATCCAAGGCCTGAACAAAGATTCATTTATATACGGATCAGTCGAACTTATATACAACATGCTTAGTAACAAATCCATACTAAAAAAGAAGCAATAACACTAAAATAGTTGTGCCTTTTGATTGGGTAAGCATAAAGAATGATTCATAGGTAGGATTTTAGATACAATGCACTGGTAAATATAGAGGACTACAAATATTAAATTTTACTAAAAATTGAATTATCTTATTAACAAAAAAACTTGTAATCACTGGATGAGACTATAGAGTTCCTGATCAGTGATTTGATATCATGCAAACAATGCATCAACTGTTTCACCAAATTATGTCTTTTATGTAATACTGACACACTCCATTAACAATGAAAATGGGAAATGGAATTTAAATATATTACCTCAAAAACTTTTTGCATTTGTGTCCCATCGACATTCTTCATTAAATCTTGTTGCTTCCTAGATCCATGAGTACGCATGATATAAGATGGTAAGAACAAGTGACCGCCCTTGTCATACCTGTAAATGGTGTGGTAAAATATTAGGCAAACAAGCACTAAGAGAAGCAGCTAAGACAAACATTATAAACAAAATATGAACAGCTATTTGCATCCTTAAATACCATCAATATTTTTCTCAAATTCAAACTAGTTTCCATGTTTAAAGAACCAGCTAAAATTGGATTTGATTAGTTTCCCTCAATTATCTTTGGTTTTGAGAGAGATTCATTTGTCATACCCTTTCCACTTTTTCGGAGGTATCAACATTGGCATGTAAGGTATTAACATATGCTTAGCCTGCACACAAAAAAGGCACTGATCAGTAAGCAACATACGATATATCCACTTTAAACAATGCATAAGAATTATCAGAAAGTTTTAGAAGTATCTGATATTTAAATGATGCCTTATAGCATGTTACAAGCAAAGAAGTTTGAGAACAGAACAGCTGACAGTAGTTTTATTGAAGTTTAATGATTCCAAAAAAATCTTCATGATTTTTAGCTAGCTCTAGTAGGAAAGGACCAAACGTTGCCTGTGTCATGCATATTGGAAATTGTAACACAACTCGTCCCTAGCCCTATTACAGAGGTGAATTATGTTAGGCAATCAATAGCCAACTCTCTGTTGAATCTTTATGCTATTGGATAGACTATTAGATTGTGTCATTGTATTAGGGAAACACAGTGCAGTTAGGGGGGAAATGTACCTGAATCCATTCGAGCATATGAGACTGGGGAGGGAAAGTGGGGTTACTAATTGTTCAAGTTTTACAGGAAGATAGATAATAATAGATTTCCCTTGCATTATTAGTCAGGAAGCTCTCGTAAAAACCTTTACAATGTTGCAGAGTAACTTCAACTATGAGGATAAATAGAAAAGATGAAAGATGTCTCGACTTACACATTTATCAATCCCAGCTAGCACTGAAGGATCACATTGTATAACACCATAATTCCTCGGAATCTTTTGCCTACAATTATCAAAAAGTTATTCAGAACTACAACTGAAAATCTAGTGTGATAAAACACTTTCATCAACCCTTTGCATACCTACTCTTTCAAGATATTTCTTTGGTTACAGTTTAAAACATCTAGTACAGAAACATGGGATATTTTGAGACCCCCTTAAATCTGGGATTTTTATTCATTCATTGTCCTTAAGCAAAGATTATGCCTGCCATACATTCATACGCCATCAAAATAACATCTAAGTTAAAGAATATGTTTGTGCATATCTGGGTACATATTCATCTCTCTGAATGTGTCTCTCTCTGTGAAAGAGATACAGATAGAGAAATACAGAAATAATAAACATAGATATTATACATAATATTGAAATAATCTCCAGTCACACACATCCCAACTTCATTTTCTTTAATCAGGCTGTCATTTAGTTGTTCAGATGTTAAGGCCCTAAAATTGATTATTGAATTAAAAAACCCCAAAGAAATGTGAAACTTCACCTTGGGTTCCTTGATACAGCTTTAAACCCATGCTTGAAAGCCGGACGAATATCAGGTGGAGTATCAGAACACTGGTTAACCGGAGGGAGCACATATGCTGTATTAATTAATAATTCTATTAATCGACTTCCCAGCTGCATAGTTTCATAGAGTTAACTCATTAAATTCCAATTTCAAAACAAAAAGAATAAAAAATGAAGATGGTGACTGATTACACCAAGACATGTACACAAACCTTAGCCTGCGTAGGACGGCCCCAGGGGCTAAATTCTTCTTTTTTCAGTACCATCTGTACCTCTTTCAGTCTTTTTCTTTTAATCAAGACATTTATGCGGTCCCTTAGTTTTTCTTTATCGTTATCCGTACTATCTTCAGTACCAGCCTCTGCCTTCTTACTCTGGTGCCTTTTATTTTTTTCAAGGAAATCATGAATCCTAACCTGAAATACAGTAACATAATTACAACATATAAAATAACTGCATCAAATTTGGTTCAGTCTGAGTTACATTTACAAAAGGGGAAAACCTTTTATGGAGACTTTTGAATAAAATATAATCAATTTATTATTTAAACATTGACCGCAGGCGATGGTTATATCAAGTTGTAATCCCATACAGTAGAGAATAACAGCGTAGTATAAGAAATATTAAGCTTGAATAGTGTCAAACAGAATTCATTGAAGCCCCCACAGTACTATTTATTATGTGTAGACTTGACAAGAGGGGACACATTTATCAACAGAAACAAATAAAGCTTCCTTGTTTATCAAAAACAACTCCCGCTGCAATTGATTATATCAGTTCATGAGATAACTATAGAACAAAAAGCTGAAAATGGACCCTCTCATAGATGTTTTCATTTGAAGAGATAGACACAAACGCCCTAAATATGGCCCAGGAGTGTTACTGTGTCAATTTTATGGGCCCTCTTTAAGGTCTTTGTTCTATCCTGCACTTCATATGACTCTGTCATCGGAAAAACCACGCATGAAAGAGTCCATTTCTATAATGGGTGAACATGTACTTATATCAACAAAACCTAATAAAATCGCCTTATTTACCATTAGTAATTCCATCCTGAAATTGATATTATCAGTTCATCGGTAAACCGAAGAATTTGACATTGTTATCAACTAGGGAGCACATATACCACACGCGGCAAAACATGGGAATACAACAAAATAAAAAGTTATACGGCACACCACAACTATGATAAAATATATAAAATTAACATAAAAACACAAATCATAAATTCAGATAGAGAAATAATGCTTTAAAATTAGCACAATTCATTGTAAACATAATAAAAGGCTATCACTTATCTAACTATTGTTACATTTATACCTATGCTGGTGCGAAAATTCAAAATATAAAAAGTGAAAATTGTATAATACAACTAGGTGCATCCGAAAGTATCCATTAACAATCTATATCCATCACGAAAACAACCACTATTTCGAATTGTCATTGAGTATATACCTCTTGTTCTATTGCCATGCCAATCTGAACTGCAGCATGAACAAGCTGAACACACCCTCCAGACTCATTCTCCATCATCAAACACATCATCTTATGCATCACAATAACCGCAATTTTCGCAGCAGGCAACGAATCGACATGAGGAGCAATGCTCCCCTGCTGCTTCTTAGACCTCATCCTATGCTCCTTCTGCTCAGCCTCAACTGCCTCCTTCAACGGCTCGAACCATCCTAATAGCAATGACTTAACATGAGGCAAATGAGGAGCTAAGTGTTTCTCCCTCATTCCCTTCTCCAATTCCTTATACTCTTCCACCATTCTCTCCCATGCCTCAGTCTCTTCCTTAATCTGACGCCGCCGCAGCGAATTGTATTTCGCTTTATCAATTTCCTTGAACTGGAGGCTGAATTCGGTGTTCGTTTTCTTCAGCCAGTTTTTGAGGAAGAATGAGGAGATCCAAATCGGCTCCGGGATGAATATACCCGGACGCGACGGCGAGGGTGAATCTTCTTCGCTGTCGGTTACGGAATTGAGAGAGCTCTCGATGAAGAAATTGTCGCTGGTGGAATCTGAGAGGAGGTGGTGGTTGTGAGGATGGGAATGAATGATTGAAGTGAGAGGGAGAGGAGTTGGAGTAGGGATAAAGAGGAAGCGAAGGTTTTTGTGTGGTTTTCGTTTAATTTGAAGGTGGTGACGGTGGTGGTGGTGGTGGTTGTGGTTGTTTATGGTGGTGGTGGTGGCGGTGGCGGTGGCGTGAACTTGAGGAGTGGGAAATGAAAATGTTGAGGTCATTGTAGAGATACTGTATAAGTAGAGGAATACGTATGAGAATAGGTATTGGTATGTGAAAGAAAAGAGAGGGAAAGAAAAGAAAGAGAAGAGGAGAGAGGGAAAGAAAAGAGAGAGAGTTATCAGAAAAGAGTGCGGTGTGGTGTGTGAAGATGAATGGAACCTCTCTTAAACCTTAGAAATGGTGAGGTGAAGATGATAGACCCTGGGAGAAGATTTTTTTATTTTTAAAATTTAATTTAACAAATTTAGGTTTATTTTCTATTAATTTTTAGTTTTTTTTCTTCATTTTATTAAAATTGATAATGGTTGTCTTCTTTTTAATAAAAAATGAGTGTTTTTTTGGTAGGTTTAAAGAGAAAAAATATGTATACATTGACAGTATAAAAGTTTTTACACAATCATTTAACATTTATTTTCAATCATGATTGACTCTTTAAAAAAAAGTAATTCAAATTAATGATGCATTAATACTGTATAAATTTTTAATATGTCAGTGCATAGATTTTATACTCATGTTCAAATATTGTTAGGTTAAATGTGAGTTGGTTATCTATTTTTGTATAAAAAATTATCTATACTACTTAATAAAGAAAAACACAAAATAACTACCATACGATAGTGTAATTTTTTATTCTCTATTTCGTTCTCATTATCTTTTTATTTTACTATCATTATCTTCTTATTTTGAAAGTGTATTTAAAAAGTTGAACATTACATTAATTGAATAAATTCAACTACAAAATTGCAAATATTTAACACAAAATACTATATTTGTCATTTATAACGTACAAACTACATGTTACAAACAATAAAAAAGTGGGTTGACAAAAAATTACAAATATTTATAACATACAAACTAAAACTAAGTGTATAAATTAGCATAAATTTTATACTCATGTTTAGAAATTGTTAGGTTAGATGTGAGTTGGTTATTGTATAAAAATTGTAATTAAAATATTACTTAAGCAAAATGGTTTAGATGAAATTTGTGAATTTATTCTTGAGACAAAATGAATCAAAAATATTTATTGTCTTTTTTATCTATATTTCTATATTATATATAAAGTCAATTTTTATATACTATATATAAAACTAAAATTGGTGTAACAATCATGATTGTAATTTCTACTCATTTAATATTTTTTAATTTCTATAAAAAAATCATGTAATTATAGGTAATCACCACCAAAACATTAATTACAAGTTGAAATTATTATTCTCACCTTAAATTGGACATTCTAATAAAAACAAAAAATATAATTTAAAATACATCCAATAAAAAATTATTATATAAAAAACATAAAAAATAAAATAACATTATAATTACTAGTGTGTACACGCACTTCATGCACTACCGGTTAATATTGCATGGTACTACGTATTTAATTTTTATATATTTCATTTTTTATAATTAGAATATATTTGTTGTATTCAGTGTACTTTATATTATATATTTTTTGTGTTTATGATAAGTTAAGTTTAAGGCGAGAGATATGGTTAATTAATGTGTTGATGGTGGTTAATTAGGATTATATGTTTTTTTGTAAAAAATTAAATAATGTGAAGGGCAAAATAGAAAGTAAAAATTACACCATAGTGGAAATTACACGATGTTTTGCCTTTATATATAGTATAAAAGTATAGATATAGATACAAAAAAATTATAAAAATTGAATATGTAATTACATAAATTAGTTTGAGGGTCCACACACTTGTACATATATATATATACATACATACATATGTATATATATATATAATGCTTAATTTTGGTTTCAAATTTTACAACATTTAGGTATATCAAATATAATGTTTATTTTATCAATTTGTATATATTTATTTCTATACTATAATATATAACCAACGGGCGTTGGTTCAAGTGGTACATGCTTGATTCCCCTTAAGCAAGAACCCGAGTTCAAGTCTTGTGAATGAAAAAAATGTTCGTTGGGTGAGTTAGCCCCACTTACCTGTGGATGTGCCCAGCTCGGATAGGATTATTATGTTATTTATTATTTACTTTAATTATTTTTTGAAAAGTTAATAATGATTAAATGAATAATTTTATGACAGTACATAAAACTCATATATTCCTGCTACATACAAATGGATTGTTTTCTTATCTCCAACATAGTGAAATTACTAAAAAAAATATGTATTTTGTTTGTCTTTTTTAATTAATAATATTACATTAAAATATTATTATGATAAGAGGTTTTACACTATTTAAAAGAATACCAATGCAAATATAAAATTTATTTCTTCTTCAATGTTTCCTTTCTTTGTTAAAACTTCATAAAGTAGTTATTTAAGTATAATATATTTAAAATTTTGAACATTTAATTATTTTTATTCGTTAAAATTGATTTTCTTTAAGTCATGTCAAATTTCTTTTTAACTTCATATAAATAAAAGTTTAACACATGTTGGGATTATCTTATTTGGTTTTAAAATAATTTATAATAAAAATGTTATAAAAGTGAGAGGTCTTAGGTGAAATCTATTAACCCTAAAATAAACTAAACTAATGATGTGGTAACAAATTTCAAATAAATATAGGAGGAAAGGTTGGTAGTGAAGTTAAATGTATAAGTAAAGTTAAATTAAATATACAATAGAGAGAAAACATGAATATGTTAGCAATTGCAATGAATAAACTCGACACTTGTTTACTCATGACTCAGCGAGTGTTTTTACTTGGTCAAGGATTGGTTGGTTTATATCAATGTATGGATGGTCCAAAATTCACCTATTACTACTCGGGTTGGAAGCGAGTCAAATTAGAATTTAGCTTGATAAGGTTTTGTTCAACTCGAAACGGATTATATTTCGAGCAAGATTAAAGTTAGCTAGTCATTCAATTCGATTCATCAGCTCGAAATGATTTTGTTCACCGAGATTTGGTGAACTATTTATTTCAAGTCATTAGTTCGATTTGTTTAGTTTATAGTAATGATTATAAGACATTTCCTTACATCAATCACTGTAGAAAAAGAGTATTGATACTTTCATGAGACAGTAAAGAATACACAATGGAGACAAGTCATGCAAGCTGAAATCGATGCACTAGAACGTAATGATACACGGAGCATGGAACCATTGTCTCTAGGGAAGAAAGCTCTCAGATGCAAGTGGGTGTATCGCATTAAGTACAATGGCACCGTCGAGCAATTTAAAGCACGTCTAGTTGTGCTCGGAAATCATCAAGAGCAAGACATCAACTACACCGAAAAATTTGCTCATGTCGTAAAAATGGTAACAGTGCGAACTGTTCTTGTAGTGGCAGCAACCAAATCTTGGGAACTTCATCAAATGGACATACACAATGCACTTCTACACGACGATCTCCATGATAAAGTGTTCATTCGTCTGCCTCCTGGTTTTTCCATTTCCAACAAAAACATGGTGTGTAAACTTCGAAAGTTGTTGTTCGACTTAAAGCAAGCTATGCTTTCCTGGTTCACTAAATTGTCTCATGCACTTGTATCTTATGGATTTAAACAATCATGTCTTGATAATTCTCTGTTCACCTTGCATCAAAAAGGGGTTCAACTTGTTGTTCTTGTTTATGTCAACGATCTAATTATTGCCAGTAATGAATCTTGATCCATTAAATGGTTTAAAACCTACCTCAACGAATGCTTCCACATGAAATATCTTGGCACAGTGAAGTTTTTTTTGGGTATTGATATTGCTCGTAATCCTACAGGTATTTTTCTCTGTCAGCGTAAATACATGCTCGATATTATTTATGAAGATGGCCTCCTCGGTGCTAAACCTGCAAGCACCTCACTAGAACAAAATCATTATTTGTCCCTTGCTATAGGAACTCCTCTTGCCAACCCTGAACGCTATTGTCGATTGGTTGGACGATTGATTTATCTATGTTTCACATGTCCAAAGCTTTCATTCAAAGTTCACACGCTATCTCAGTTCATGTATGAATCACGAATTGAGCATTGGGAAGCTGCCCTCAAAGTGGTTCGGTTTCTCAAGGGCAATCCTGGTCAAGGCATATTGCTTTCTCGCAAATCTCCAGCTTCATGGATGGTACGAGTCCGACTGGGCTAGTTATCCTCTTACACGCTTCTCCATTACTAGTTGGCTGGTCCAATTTGGGCAGTCCCCTATCTCTTGGAAAACAAAGAAACAACACATTATTTCTCGATCATCGGTTGAAGCTGAGTATCGGTCTATGGCAACTACCACATGTGAGTTCAAATGGTTAAAAGAGATTTTTTCCAATCTTGGCATTGTTCATACCAAACCTATGATTCTTCACTATGATAGTCAAGCGGCCTTCACATCGCTAAAAATCTGGTATTTCATGAACGCACCAAGCATATAGAAGTATATTGTCATTTTGTTCATAATGAAGTCATCCACCACAATATTCTTCCAACCTATGTCTCTACTACTGCTCAACTTGCAGATATCTTCACCAAAGCTTTGGGAAAACCACAGTTTAGGGGGTAATGCGGCAATAAACCAAATCCATTTATACTAATTTGTTTAGATTGATTAAGTTATTAATATCCTAAAATCAAATCTGAAGATGATATGTAAACAAATTTGTTTAGATTAATTATGTTGCTATTATCCTAAGATCAAATCTGAATATGATATGTAAACAATTTTGTTTACATTTTAGGAACAATTTTTGTGTATATAAACAATGTAGTTTTGAGAAATATAACATCTGAATCCATTCATTTATAGATGATTTATCTAATATATATAAATTTGAAGACATATACACTCAAATATAAATAGTTGAGTTAACTCATAAATCAAAGGAGTCAAACATTAATCGATTCAAGTTTATCTCATTTATTTAACAAGTCTAATTTTTTGCTTCAATTCGATTTGTTTGATTCATGAACCAAGTTTATCGAGCTAAATAACGAGTCAATTTTCAAACAAATATCGAGTTAGTTTGGTTTATTATCAATTTTGGTAGGTGTAGATTAAAATGAATAGGATTGTTTTTAATAATGAATATTTAACCGTGTATATAAGGATGTTATTAAATTTAGATATAGGATGTGGTTTGGGGATTGATTTATAAATGACTGTGATATTACAAAGATTTATATACACCTTATATTTTCAGTCATTTATTTGTATTACATATATTAAAAGTAGGGTTGGAAACAACTCGATAAGGATTGATTCAGTTCAAAGCTCAACTCGAGTTCGATACAAGTTATTTTTTAGCTTGAGTTCAGCTTGGTTAAAGTTTGCGAACTGTTCGGTTCAGTTCGAATGGTTCATTTGAACAACTTAAATACTTAATTAAATTTTGAAAAATACTTCAAAATGTTTTATATATAAATATAATCTTCTTTATTTATATATATATATATATATATATATATAATAACAATAAATATAAAAATAACGTATGAGCCATAATAAACATGAAAATTAGTTTATATATATTTTTTTATCGAGTCAGCTCATGAAATTAACGAGTCAAACTATATCCAACTCATGTTCGACTCGTTTATTTAATTAGCTCAATTTTCAGCTCATGTTCAGCTCATTTGGTTCATGAATCAAGTTTATCGAGCTAAATAACGAATCGAGTTTCGAACGAATACCGAATTGGTTTGCTTCATTGTCAACCCTAATTAAAAGTTAATGATGATTGAATATAAATGCTAAACGATGCAGTAATAATATAGAAAACTCTTACATTGTTAGTGTATATATATTTATTTCTTTATAAGTTATGTATATTTTTAGTGGGTTAACTTCTTTTCCTTCTTTTTTTATTGTCATATTACTTCTTCGTATGTGTATTGTGATGGAATTGAGCACCCTTAATTTTTCTCTATTAATAAATATTGCTAGGGAAAAAGCTTTTTACTGTGGAATTGGGAGAAAATAAACTTCATTCTTAGTTGGATTGAATCGAATTGTGGATACTTATACAACCAAAAGTTAATGAAACTCTCACATGCTTACATCTCAAGCAGTTACTTAAAGAAGCAAAAAATAATCACCCATGTAATTAACTTTTAAGTGACTATAACATAAAGAATATGTAAAACTAATAAGCCCAGTATAAGCCCAAGAATTCCCAAAAAATCATGCAATAGGTCCAAGGAGGTTTGGTGACTACGCTATGTTGCCCAGGCAACTCGATTAGAAATCCTAGTCCTCGGTCATAATGCCATGGTCAGATGCTCATGACTTGTGCGCCATCTGATTCTGTCACGCGCCAATGGATTTCGATCATAAGCCTCAATCACTCGGTCACAAACACAATCTCGATTATGCACCTGAGTTCCTCGGTCATGAGCACGAGCCAAAGTATTTTCACAGTCATGAGCACGAGCCAAAGTATTTTCACGGTCATGAGCCAGTGTGCCTTGGCCATAGTGCTTGCTCCCTCGGTCACAATCAAATGTTCCTTGGCCATGGTGCTTGCTCCCTCGGTCATGATCCAATGTGCCACCATTTTGGCTTATGTTTAATACCTCCCCATAAGCTGAAGAGTAATTATTGGTTACTCCCAGTTTGGAGGGTAAGTAATGAAATGGAGATGGGTCTAAGGCTTTTGTCAATATATCTGGAAGTTGCTCCGAAGTTGAAATAGGTAGCAGATGGAATATTTTGGATTGTATCATTTCTCTAACTACATAACAATCAATGTCAATGTGTTTTGTTCTTTCGTGGAAAACAGAATTTGTTGCTATATGTCTAGCTGAATCATTATCACAATAAAGTAAAACACGTTTAATAAAGGATAATTGGAAATTGTTGAGCAGGTATGTGATCCACTGAATTTCACATTAAGTTAAGGATAAATCACGATACTCGACTTCTGATGATGATCTAACCACTGTGTTTTATTTATTTGACTTCCAAGAAACTAAGGAGTTTCCTAGGAAAGTATAATACCCATTGATGGACTTCCTAAAGTCAATTCAATCTGCCAAGTCTGAGTCACTGAAGGCTTTTAAGTGTAATGGAGAGTATGTTGGATAAAAGAGACCTTGCCAAGACTTCCCTTGGTGTACCTAAGGACTCTGCACAAGGCTTTATAATGACTTGTGGTTGGTTGAGTCATAAATTGACTCAATTGTTATACATTAAAACTTATATTTGGTCTTGTATTGGTGACGTAAAGTAGTCTTCTAACAACTCTTCTGTAATAGGTATGGTCATTATAAGGAGGTGTGTCATCCTGATGCAACTTGGTTGTCTTTACTATGGGTGTTGGAGCAGGTTTGGAAGCAAGGAAACATGTATTAAATAAAATGTCCAAAGCATATTTTCTTTGGCACAATCTTATGCCATCTTTATTCCTTGAAACTTCTATGCCAAAAAAGTACTTAAGGATACCAAGGTCCTTAATTTTAAATTGTGTGTTAATATGGTTTTTCACATGGTCAATTTCTTTCATATTGTTCCCTACTAGGATAAAATCATCCACACATACAAGTAAAATAGTAAACTCTTCAGTTTTTTCTTCATAAAAAGAGAGTGATCATGATGGGATTGTGTGTAGCCTAGGGATATGAGGGGTTGAGATAACTTGGTGTACCATTGTCTTCATGTTTGCTTAAGTCCACAATGGGACTTTTGCAGCTTACAAACTTTGTGTGATTTTGGCGAACAACACCTTGGAGTATTGTCATGTACACTTCTTCACTCAAGTCAACATGAAAGAAAGGTATTATTGACATCTAGTTGATGCACTATCCATTCTTGGCAAGAAGCAATAGCCAATTAGAGCCTTACTGTTGTTAACTTAACAACATGTGCAAAAGTATCAAAAAAGTTTATGCCCTCAATTTAGTTGTACCCTTTGTAACCAATCTTGCCTTATATATCTCAATTATCTCATTTGACTTGTACTTAATTTTATAAACCCGCTTACATCCAATGAGTTTCTTATTTGGAGGCAAGTCCTCTATGTCCCAAGTTTTATTCACCTGAAGAACATTTAGCTCTTCTTGCATAACCTTTATCCAATGCTTAGAGGTTACTACTTGATTATAGGTTTTGTGCTCATTGTTGGTAGTATTGTTGAGGGGTGGCTCATAAGATAGGATAGGTGATAAGGGGTGACACACTTCTATTGTGGACTCTTCCTTTTTGTAGATTGATTATATTACAATGGAAGTCTTTCAAATAGCTAGGACTTGTATGATCCTATTTGATCTTCTAGGTCCTTGAGGGCTGGTAATTCAGGTGATTATTCTCAAGGGTTGTGTTGCTTTTAATATCACATATGGAAAATAGACATTATTAACAATTGTCACATAACCACTTAACCCATAGTGGAAAGATAATATCGTGGTCCTCACTTATCAGAACAAAACGACCTTAATTTCCCGGCCCATGGGTAGCCGCAACGGGTCAGGTATGTGTCAGTATTTTTGAACTCACTGGTAATTGAGATCCGATGTTGAATAAGTCTAGATGCGAGCAATGAGATACCCAAACTTATGGGTACATATTTTGGTAATCCATAAATGTTATATGAGTAATTCATAAATGCGATTGTTATGTTGTTAAACATTAATATTGTATTGTTAAGTAGTGATGCTATGTTATCAATTGATATATATAATCAAATATTTTGTTGATTGAACAATTCTTACTAAATCAATTTTACATCACAAGGTTGAAATAGTCAATTTAAAATGTGTTTAAAACTTCAAATATGTTTTATAATTTTTTTTCTCTTGTTGATTACTTAAATAACATATAAGATTTTAGGAAATAAATACAAAATTACATAAATTAGTCGTAATTATTTTTAGTGTTTTTTGTATTTGTGGCTACCCGCAGATCTGTTGGGTACCCATGGACCCGTGGGTAGCAGAACTGATTTAGGGCAGGTGTGAGTCCAAAAATGAAACAACGAGGCAGATCTGGTTATGCACTAGCCAGATCCATCCAGACCATTATTATTTGAGCATCATCTACTACTTTACATTTGAACACGTCCTTCTTTGGTATCATATAATTGTATTAGGTATAAGTTTCATGATTTCTTTTAACATGTAATAGGTATAATATAATTGTTGTTTGCATGATACAAATCGTTTCAATCTTTTAGGCCATGTGTATCATAACTCATTCACTGAGGGGGGAAATATACACAGACCATATTTAAATCATGAAGAATTTCGAATAACCTACATAATTGTAGTGCATCATGTACAATATCTTATGGAAAGGTATATATTTTTCAGTAACTATGTTTATATTATAATATCATAGAGATTCGAAAAAGTTTTACGTTAAAAGTCGATTGCCTAACAAAATCTTCACCTTTTATTTGGGCTTAGGACTGGCTATGTATTACAAGATCGACTCTACCTTCCTATCCGGCACAAAAATCTTTTGCAGACAACATAATGTACATCATAAATAGCATGCAATGAATTGACTGGTTGTCTGATATGATCCTTCTGTAGTCACTTGATCAAAGCCAAAAGTGCAACATTGCCTGTTCATAGAAATTTGTTATCATCAATTCTTATTTCAAAGATCAGAAAGAGCATAAATAATCAATTATTTCATCAAAAGCCAGGCCTAACATATCCCACTTCTCATCATCACATTTAAACTGATACCAAATGATAACTAGTGCCAATAGTCGGAACTCGGAAGAGTAAATGATTATGCAGGAAATAAAAAATAAAAAAAATTTTCTCAAAAGCCAAGGAAAACAAACCAGGATGGAATTTTACCTCTTTGAGACAACCCAAAGAAAAATCATCCTCAGGTGTTGATTTTTTGGTTTTCCAGCTTCTCATCTCTGATTGTATTAATGTAAGTTGACTTTGTATGTCTTGCAACAGCCTCAACTGTTCTTCATCAACCCCTTCATAGCTAATCTCTTGCCTTCGACTAGTTCTCATCCTTTCGAGCCGGTCGATTCTCTGATTCAGATTTTGAAACTCAGCTTGAGCAATGGAATCCACACCCATACCATGTTTTTTCTGACTAGTGATATTCATCATATCATCAGGACTTGTTATTCTCATTTCACTACGCACTCTTAGGATACCCTTTTGCTTTTCACCATCATGTTTAACATGTGAAGCAACTAGTCCCTCAGACACTGAGTCTGGTTTTGTTAATCTGTTCTCTGCTTGAGAATACCACTTCACAAGCCTTTTCCTCCCAGGTTCACCGACTTTATGTTTTTCACTAGTTTGCGGGACTTCAAATACGTCGTGGACATTAGGCGAGCAAGGAGGATTAGCAATCTCTTTTCTATCTCGTATACCTTCACCGCGATTTACTTTATCCAAATTAGTAGAGAGCAATCTGTCGATTTGGTCGGAGTTTATATTAATACTAGCTTGTGAAAACATTGAACATGATCTCCCTCTTCTAAACAAGCTTGCCCTCTTTTCTCCTTCAGTATAATCTGAAATCACTTTCACTTTTTCGTCTAACTTTTTTACCTGTTCCCAATATGAATCAAGGGTTCCATATGCAAAGTCCACCGACTTCCGTGTTACATCCAAGCTTGGTGGACTATGACTAACTTCCTTGTTAGCATTCTCATCCACTACCTTCGGAATTACATCTGAAACTGGAATTGGAACTGGACTAGTTGATCTTTCCTCATGTCTAGCAACTCGAAAGGAACTCTTAACTGAAAGAGGGGGCAATGATTGTAGCCTTCTTACAGTACTACTTTGACCGTTTTGTTGATCACTTCTATTCAACAACAGATCATCCGGGAATTCAAACTCGCTGGCATTAAGATCACATCCCAAGCTTAAAAATTTGTTTTTATAAGCTTGGATTTGAAACTCGAGTGACGCAATTTCCATTTCCTTCTGATACATAAGCTCTTCGAAAACTTCAAGGGTGGCCTCGGCATGGCCTATCTTCTCTTCTGCCATTCTTTTATAGTGACTCGCTTCCATCTTCACCGCAGCCTTCTCTCCTTGTAGACGCAATATCATGTCCAATGCTTCACTGGCTGCTGTCTCTGAGGCTTCTCTTTCCTGATCCAATTCGATGAACAACTTTTGCAGAAGTTGCTGTTGGGCATGAAGTGTCTCCTTCATGGCTGCTACATCACCTTGAGTTTGAGCCATCACAGAACGTGTGCTGGTTTCTGCCATGTTAGGCCTACACTTGATTATACGTGAATTGAACTATTCACTACAATAGATAGAAATATAAGTTTATATCAGCCTTTGAATTGCAATTTTTTATGATGGAATAGAGCAGAATGTCACATTCTATTGTTTGAGACTTTGAGTTTTAAAAATAAGAATGTTACATTCCATTTCATCCTGTTCCACTTATATACACTACTTTTTCTTCCCCTCAAAATAAAGAGGTATGGATTTTTATTTAACTAATCCTTATCATTCCATTCTAACAATGGAGTAGAAGTACTCTTCCATTTCATCATAAACTATCCAAACAATGGTATCGAACATTTATTCCATTTCAAACGATCAAATTCATGAAGAGACGACCCAATGATTTCATATTATTGCACTAAGAAAGAGACAGCCCAGTGTACGAGCCTTCCATCTAGTAGAGTTCAAGGAGGGCAGATGTACACAAAATTACCACAATTACATTATCGAATAAAATATCAAATGAACATGGTGAGACTAAGACATGTAAGCATAGTATATATAACTAAACACAAAATACCCATGAAGATGACTTTGAGACTCTAGTCCAGTGTTATCTGTGTATCAGAATCACAAGATTGAAATTAGCTAACTTGACAAATTTTCCAGAATACTTAATTGCTAAGTTTCAATAATATCAACAATTAGAAAAGTCAAAACGGCTTTTTTTCACACACCAATGAAGGTGATCCATTTGGTGATAGATTTTTTTTGTACTACCATCAACCCTCACTCTATGGATAAGAACTAATATCTTTGGAGACGTGTGATTGCCCCTCCCAACAAGTCTCCCTCACAAAAATTGAAAACTTGACATTTTAGTCATCATCATCATCATCTAGTGTTACCTTACGCCACTAGACCAAGGTCTTGTTGGTATTTGATGATAGATTACAAGCACATAAATTATCCCTAACAAAGAAAAACCCAATGAGGGAAAAAAACTTACGAATACAAAATCTGAAGAGAACCTAAATCAGAAAATCATTTGCTTTAACGGTTGAAGAAATGCAGATGAAATCTCCCGCAAATGGATTGAAAATGATGGTATGATTCACACACAGGAATGAAAAATACTAGCTAAGTACATTAAAAAATGTTACACGCTTTATTTAAAAGGAAAATTAATAAGTAATAGCAAATCTAGTATATCATGTGAATTTAATATACCTTCCCAAATGAGCATTGATGAGATAAAGAAAAAAAGGTAACTTTTTTGTGTTGGCTAGTGTAGAAAAATTGCACCCAGATAGAAAAGTAGAGGATATGATAGAAGAACAGAGAGTGTGTTTCGGTTTCTAGTTACAGAAAAAAACATAATATAACATGTAACTCCTAGGTGGTATTGTTTTGGTGGTATTGAAGGTTAAGATTATGCTGTAAAGTATAACAAAGAGATATTATAATAAATAATATAAAATTGTGAAAATACCTGATCATGTTACCATAACCAATTAGTTTGGGAAATAGAATAAGACACCATTAAAAATGATTTTTGTCAATAATGAGAAATCGATGAAATTTTATAAAAATAACATTACTTAATATACATTGTAATCAATAAATATGTGGTAAAAAATTAATAAATAAGAATATAATTGAACGGTAAAATATATTTCGCTTTCTTAAAAAAAATTAAAATCTAAAAATCATTATCAAAATATTTAATATAAATCAAATTAGTTATTTTTATTAATTAGTTATTTTGACTCAACTTTATAATATTTAAATACCAATTTGGATTTTATTTTTTTAATGATCAAAATGGTGCCCACAAAATTAAATTTATAGGTATCAAATTAATATATTGAGTTTTTAAGAGAAGAATAAATATGTAATAAATTGAATAAAATTAAATAAAAATATACATGATATTAGGATGAGGAGGTACATTTGATGTCCCACTTTTCGTATCAATTCATGTACTATTATTTTTAATTAGTTAAAAAATTTATTTAAGTTAAAAAAATTATTATTAAAAATATTATTTTAACCAATCATATCTCATAACATTTGAAATGATACAAAACAGTAAGACAACAGATGTGAACAATAGAAAGAACAATATAGCCACTAAGGCACTAACGTGCGTTTGCAAACCACGGGATTGAAAATACATGATCTACTGTGTAGAGTCAACTCCCCACACATGCTGCGTTGCTGGATATGGCTGAGGATACGAGGTCTATGCACTGACAATGTAAAATGCACATCATCTATTATTGATTTATAATACTTTTGTTTGAAAATTAACACTGGCAAACAAATGAATGGTGGAGATTTACTAACAGTATAAAATTCACTTACACTATCAATGTACACATATTAAATCCATTAAAAAAATATGTGAGTTGGATACATGTTCTTTTTGGTACAGTTTGATACATGTTTGACTAGACAAAGGGAACTAAGGGATCAACAGGTAAGGATGAGAGAGAAAGGGAAAGAGAAAAGAAGACATTTTTCTTCATTGTTTTAAGAGTCTAAAATTTAATAGGAGAAAATTAAAGTAATAATAATATAAGAATATTTTTATTTTATTTTTAAAATTAATTAACAATAAGAAATGAACAATAATTTAATTATATAATTTTATTAATTATATTTAGATATATTGACATTTTGTTACTAGAAAACCCTTAAAATGTGATAACTATGAAAATAGGAATATGGATGATTTTAGAAACCCTTCAAAAATTCCCTCATCTTTTACTAATCTCTTGAAAGACTTTCCAAACTCATTCATCTCTTCTCCTAAAAAACTAAATAGCTTAATAGTCTATCTAGACATGCAAATGATTCTGGTTCACATCATTAATAGGAAGAGAGTAAAAGTTGCTTGCAAGCTTATACTTAGTAAAATGTTCCCCAAAATGTAACTTCTTATTTATATTATATATTATAAGGAGGATTATGTTTTTCATATTTAGGTTTATTTGTTATGTGCTGAAATTATTTATGTCTACTTTGGACTTGTTTGTTCCAAGCTTGATATTAATGATATAAAGTTAATGTTCTGAATTTATTTTTTAAAAACTCATATGTTGTTTTATTTGTAAATATACTAAGATTAAATATAGTGAACAATACTTCTCTATTTTATTGTTCCCTAACATGAGCTTGAAGCATATAGATTATTGAACATGTTAAAAGTATGAAGAATACTAACCTGTGCATAAAATGTTATATTGACGTTGGAAACAAGTATAAAAAATAATTTATTGTCTCCACAAGCAATTGATAGTTTCCGAGCTCAATAATTTTGGGTTGTTTGTTGTGTGTCAAAAACACTTTAATTGTACTTATAATATGGTAAATGTACTTACAAAAACACTTTGTTTCTAACTCAATAATTATAGTTTTTTAAACTTCACACTCACTCTTAGTTCTCACTTTGATTCTTTATGTTATACCAATTAGAACAACCAGTCCATATAAACACCTCAAAATGACTAATTATTAATGTCTTAATCAATTAGCCACTCATGCAAGAAAAACCTATGTCTAATGAGTTTGATGCATAAGAATAATAATTATAACTTGCAATATCATGCCTCATATATCTAGTGATGCAAGTATGCAAGTTGAGTAAAAATGCAATATCTCAAGTGTGCTAGCCACCAATATCTTGGTCTATGCTAACACTTTATCATAGATAAATCTATGTCTAGTAAATATAATGACAACATTCAGATATATGAACCTTCAAACATATCTCTATGTCTAGTAACACATGCTATTTAGTTTAAGAGTTGTAAAATCACAATATTAGTTCTATGTCTAGATAATAAAAAGTGACATACATATAATGTCAAATAAAACATGTTTATGTCTAGCAAATGCAACATTTGTTGAGTAATGTAAGTTCAAAATTCATGCAAAAGTAACTTAAGCAATTATTCTAAGTTCATGCAAAAGTTGATCAATACTAAAGCAAATATTAAGTAAAGACAAAACTCAAAATGTAAATGAACTTCTTTGAATATATTTGAATCAAAGGTGGTTACGTCAAGTTTGTGCTACATTGAACCCCAACTAAAAGATTCTTAACTACTCATATCCATACAATGTAAGAATAATAGGGATAATACATTCATGGGGTGGTAGAACCACACACAATCGAGTAACGATTAGCACCTATGATGCTTACACTTAGTTTCAACAAACTAAGTGAGCTAAACTCTCTAAAGAAAAGCTAAAACTTAAAGTACAATTTGAAGTAGTAAAGTAGTGTACAAATGAAATGGTCAAAAACCCCTTAAATAGTGTTATGATGTTGGCTTCTGCACTCAACACACCATTGCTGCACTAAGCGTGGGATCCAGTTGTCTTGGCACGACCCTTGGACGCACGAAACTACGCTGAGCGTGACATTTGGTTGAACCAGGTTATATTGAGTGTGACTTGTTGTTCTAAGTGCACCACTCATTGCTTTGAGCGTGGAAATGATGCTGAGCGTATTTCAGACAATAGCTAAATGTTGAATTTCTCGAATTGGGGCGCTGAGCGCAACTATCAGATGTTGTCAAATTCATTGGGCGTGGATTTGGTGCTAAGAGTGGCCAAGCTAAGTTCAGTAACTCGCATTTTCATGCTCTTTTGTCCATTATAAGCCTACAAAACCCCTTAGGAGCAAACTTGACCCAAAATTTGATCTTTCAATCATGTAAGAGTATTTTTTTCAATGATTTAGTTGATTAAGTTGTAAAGTGTTATAAAAACTAATTGTTATTTATAGATCAGTTCAGCATTTAACAAACTCTCCTCAACTTAAAATCTTGTTTGTCCCCAAACAAGAGTCAAGATGAGTTGTTTTTCCAAACATGCTTGATTTTACTAACACATAGAACTCATGGTATGCATTTAGGAATATGTTCTCCACATAAGTGAGCAAGTAAGCTAATAACTTTTAGACTTAATCTTCATATAATATCTAATTAATTCAAGTCTTTTCTAACTACATACTCAACTATGAACTTATCAATTTAACAAATCATATGCCAATAGTCAGGAAGTGTGAACTCAATAGTATATGAAGTGTTTAAGTGTATATATCTCATAAGCATACAACAAATAAAAAACACATATGCTTTGGTATTATCTCATGTATTTAATCAAGATGATAGTTGACAAGGATCACTAAGATCTTTTAAGTTTGTAATGTGGCTTAGCTACAAAAAATTTGGTTTTTCTAGGTACAAAATTTTTCTAGTAGTCTAAGAGTGTACTATCGAATTAGTGTATTATTTCAAAATATATTTGTCTCCTTTTTCTCATTACTTTTCCCCACCATTCATCTTCTATTTATAATCTTTATCATTTTGTAGATTAGTCATTTTTGCTTTTGTTTAGATGAGTGGTGATCATAGAACTTTTCCACAATACATACATCATTATTTTTGTTCTACTAGGACTAGATTGTTAGGTATTAGTGGTCTAGACACACCTAGA
>NC_032023.1:3762700-3766067 GCF_001865875.1 Lupinus angustifolius | reverse complement strand
GTCTAAACACACCTAGAAGGGGGGGGGGTTGAATAGGTGTAGCGGTTATGAATTACCGCTTTTCGCACCCAAAATCCGGTTCTGGAAAATAGCTCACGTAATCGATTAACCAGTGGGCTTAATCGATTAAAACGTATCAGAGACAGAATTGGCAGATTGGCTTCTTGCACAGTAAGTTACCAACAAACAAGCAGAGAGACAACATATATTTTTATGAACAATTAACAAAGATATGGCACAATAGCAATATGCAAAATATCAGCTTAATACACGAATTAAAACATCTTGAATTGTAAAAGAGATTGAGAGAGAACAACTTGCACAATAGGATTTTTATCCTGGTTCGTTTGCAGGTCCACTTGCAAACTACATCCAGGCCTCCCCTTCTGATCTTGGGAGATTTCTCTCCACTATATTGAAAGCATTGTATTGTTACATACACCAATTCAATTACAAGACTCTAGATGCTTCTTTCTTGAATTTCAAGAACCTCTAACCTTGGTTTGACTATCCCTATCGCCCAAGAAAACGTTTCTCACGATCCAGCCCCAACCAAGATTCTCGCTCTAAATTCAAGACCTCCAAGCCTTGGTGAAGATTCACTAAATCTCAATGGTGGTAAGACACCAAGAGACAAAACCTCATGTACAAAACAATATACAAAAACAGAGTTTTACTAAGCACTAAAATGCTCAATTTACAACAATGAAAACTCAATGATTAACCCACACTCAAGTAACACAAGCCATCATGAATGTATGTGAGTTAATACAAAATACAGATAATATATAATCTTTCTCTAAAATCTCTAAACAGAATGCACGAACATGTAGAAAATATGAATGAGATTTAGCACATTAAAACTACATGCAATACATCATGAACAATATCAACTAAGCATGTTAATCTCTCATTCTCATACATGCATCTCTCTTATGCCCATATGATTCAGTAAATCACGGAAAAAAATATATGCTCTCTAATAGTTTCTAACAATGATATGCAATGCTTCACGTTTCTGCAATTTAACACAATTTATACAAAACGGATTTGGCTCCACAAACCGTTTTTTCCAGTTACACAGTTAAAACATAAAATACTAACTAACACGTTAATCGATTAAGACTCGGAGTTAATCTATTAAGTAGCATATTTCTATACATGATTAAATGGTAAACTACTTATATGTTATGCTTGACACCTATACATGTTTTAGCAATTATGTTATGCCTAATATGCACATATAACATGTATGTTTAATGCATGAACACATAATAAACTAGATTATATGCCTCATGAATATGATATGTCAACATTTATGGCTTATGAGACTTGTATCTAGGTTTACCTAACCTAGACTCACTAACTAAGGCACACATCCCAGACTACTTAGAAATATAACTCTATTGATATAACCTAGTCTATATATGACCCTTGAGTTCTAGGCATGTTGATTGTTGAGTCATCTTCAAGTTTTTACTAACTCCTTGTCTTCATCAAAACATCGAAAAAACATTGTCAGTGCAATCTTTGACACTTTGCACTTTTAGAGATAATTTTATTTTCTGTATCAAGAGGTTGTAATCAAGAAAATATTTATGCTCAAAGGGGCTAACAAGGAATGATGTTATGAGGATGTGTTTGGCCAAGTGGTTAATACAAAGAATTTCCTTAATCATTTCCAAATTTCTATCATCTTAATACATGTTTTTAGAGATGCAAATAAACAAATAGTACAAGTTGTCACATCATTTTTCAAAATATCATGGCACCTTGAATATACAAATCTCACTTTCACTCAACGTACTCATACACTTTCTGACTTAAAGCAACTTCATGTTATCATTTACATGTTCCTAAGAGTTATAGTCTAGCATTATCTTGCACATGTAGATAGCATACAAATCATAGGCATTCATTCTTGGATACTTAGCTTAGCATATATGCAAACATTTATTCATGCAATTCAATCATTTAGAAGCTAGAAATATTTTATACCCAACCAAACATAGTAATCAACAAAATTAAATTGGAAAAAGAATACTATAGAAATGGCATTGTTCGCCCCAACTTAGGCTAAATCTACCCTCTCCACAGAATTTGGGTTGTCCTCAATCGAACAAAACAATTCTCAACCTGCACAATAACAAAAACATTAAAAAGTTCACAAATTCAAAAACAAAAGCAAATACAATGCATAAATTATAATTGTTGGGTTGTCTCCCATGAAGTGTTCGTTTAACGTCAATAGTTTGACATGTGACATAACTTTTTTGTGGCTAGCATAGAAGAATTGCAACTAGATAGAAAAATAGAGGATATGATAGAAGCACAAACAATGTTCCGGTTTCTAGTTACAGAAAAAAAAACATATAATATAACATGTAACTCCTTCGTAGTATTGTTTTGGTGGCATTGAAGGTTAAGATTATGCAATAAAGTACAAGAAATTGAGATATCACATATTTGGATTAATTAAATTATAAAAAATAATATAAAATTATTAATTTTAATTTTTAAAAGTTTTTTTATTTATGTGAGAATATTTGATTAGCTAGAGACATGGAATGAAACATCATTGAAAATGTGATATAAAATTATTACTTTTATTTTTAAAAGTTTTCTTTTTATTTATGTGAGAATATTTGATTAGCTTAGGATATGGAATGAGACACCATTAAAAATATATGGTATTTGTCAATAAGAAATCAATCATATTTATAAAAACTAACGTGTGAACCGACACTCCGTGTCGATCGACCACATTCGCATTTTTCTAATATATAATGTATCAACTTCATGTTATACTATTTAAGAAAAACAATTTAAATATAAAAATGCAATATAAGTTTATATTATTTATTAATGAGAAATGTTACAAAAGACAAATCTATCTATTTACTATTTAACAAAAAAACTTCTCTCACATACATGTGTCATCACCTACTTGAATTGCCACATGTCACACTCACAACAAAAGTTTTCTCACTCAAAGAATTCTACCACCTCCAATACACCTCACCACACCATAACATTTGTTATTATCTCTTGATACATCTATTTATCCTTTATTCTTCTTCTTTCTTTCATATTTTTTCTCTCTCATTTTATTACTAATTAGAGAACATCATCTTTCTTTCACTCATTCATTTCATTACTCTACTTTTCTTCAACCATTTTTCTATCTTCTTGGTTTATATCATTCTTCCATTTCAAAATTTCTTATTTTAAAATGATTTTATGCATGTAAATCTATTCATTGATTTTTTTCTTTGAAGATGTTGTATTAAAATCTTTTTTGTTTATGTTGTAGATATGTTATTATTGTTGGATAACTAGAGGAATGAGATGTCTCTAATGACAAGGG
>NC_032023.1:3761980-3762600 GCF_001865875.1 Lupinus angustifolius | reverse complement strand
TTGTAGATATGTTATTATTGTTGGATAACTAGAGGAGTGAGATGTCTCTAATGACAAGGGCATCGATGATAGTTCATCCTTGAAGCATCATCGCAGGTTAGTTTTTCTATATCTCTTTGTTGTTTCTTTATTTGTTTATAGAATTTTCTATTCAAAATAATCATTATTGTAATGTTGAAAATGACATGAACAATGACGAGATCGTGAAGAGGAAGAAAAAAATAAATAATCTCTGACACTTTGGTATTTTCATCATTTCTCCTTAATTTTCTAAAAAAACTGTTAAAATTCCATTTTGCTACTAATCTTGAGCAAAAGTAATATAATATTGATTCTATGTTTTCTTTTATTTTATTTTACATTGTGGTTCATCTATTTTATTGTACAACATGAATTATGTTACTTATGTTATGATTCATTCTTTCATTCTTCATCACACAATCTTTCATTCTTCATTACACAAGTAGATAAATATAATGAAAACTCAGGTTATGATTCATCAAATTTCACCCTCATTCACCAATAGGAATGTGGCTTTTTATTTGTTCTCTCACTTTCTTATTCATTCATTCTATTTCATTCCATAATTTAATCTTACGTTTGTCATTTGTCGTCTTGTA
>NC_032023.1:3717967-3761880 GCF_001865875.1 Lupinus angustifolius | reverse complement strand
TAATTTGATATGATTATATTTCAGTTGAAATTTGAAATAATTTTGTTAATAATTGTGTAATGGTACATGATTATTAAGGAGATATTTATTAGCAAAATTCGATTTCATTATTTGCAATTTAAATGTGAATAAATGCACAATAACTCAATTTGATTCTTAGAAAGTTGGAAGTGATGATTAATATATGAGTTAAGATTTGGAACAAATAAAAAATAATTGAGATATTTTGTGTATTTTTCTCACTTAACTCTGTAAATATGTTCACCTACATTTTTAACTATGCAAATGCACCGGTAACATGTGCACTCTTTTATTCTATAATTTAATCTGATGTTTGTCATTTGTTGTCTTATAATTGGTAATAATTTTAATTGATTAAAGACTGAAATGCTATGATTATATTTTGATAATAATTGTGTAAGAATATTGATATTGATGTAATATGTATGAGCAAAATTTGATTTCATTCATTGTAATTTAAATATGAATAAATGGACAATAAATTAATTTGATTCTAAGAAATTTGCAAGTGAGAATTAATGCATCATTGAAGATTTGGAACAAATAAAAAAATAATTAGGATCATTTTGTGTTGAACAATAGGAATGTGGTTTTACATTCGTTCATTCATTTTCTTATTCATTCATTGTGTTTCATTACATAATTTAATGATAATATAAAATGATATATTTCAGTTAATATTTGAAATAATTTTGATAATAATTGTGTAACTATATTGAGTGTTAATGTAATATTTATGAGCAAAATTTGATTTCATTCATTGCAATTTAAATATGAATAAATGGACAATAACTCAATTTGATTCTAAAAAATTTATAAGTGAGGATTAATGTATCATTTAAAATTTGTAACAAAATAATAATAATTAGGATCATTTTGTATTGAACAATAGGAATGAGACTTTATATTTGTTCATTCCCTACCTTATTCATTCACTATGTTTTATCCCATAATTTAATCTTATGCTTTCCATTTGTCTTTTTATTGTAATAATAATAGTAATTTGATATGATTATCTTTCAGTTAAAATTTGAAATAATTTTGTTAATAATTGTGTAATGATACATGATTATCAATGTAATATTTATTAGCAAAATACGATTTCATTCATTGCAATTTAAATATGAATAAATGCACAATAAGTCAATTTGATTATAAGAAAGTTGCAAGTGATGATTAATATATGAGTTAAGATTTGGAACAAAGAAAAAATAATTGAGATATTTTGTGTATTTTTCTCACTTAACTGTGTAAATATGTTCACCTACATTTTTAACTATGCAAATGCACCGGTAACATGTGCACTCTTTTATTCTATAATTTAATCGTATGTTTTTCATTTGTTGTCTTATAATTGATTAAAGACTTAAATGCTATGATTATATTTTAGTTAAAACTTAAAATAATTTTGATAATAATTGTGTAATGATAGGTCAACATTAATGTCATATTTATAAGCATAATCTGATTTCATTGATTCTTCTTAACTCTTCTTTCCTCATTCTTATCAGTTGCATCTCAAATTGCCGAAAGTCTCTCATCTCATTCATTCTTCTTAAACATAAGATTAAACACACACACACACACATATATATATATACATACTTGAGAGAGAAAATATATTTTCAAAATAAACGAATCAATATAAAATTAAATGACAAATAAAAATATTCTTTAAAGTGCATTTTTTATTGACGTGTGTTTATTTTGTAGATTTGTTCTTATTTTATAGATCAGTTCTCATTTTCATTAATTTTTTGTTTATTTCTCATAGATTTATTTATTTTGTTGTTATACAAAAAGAAATAACAAACTAATTTATAGCAAACCCTCTTTGGCAATCCAAAATACATGAAATATTTAAATATAGACCATTGAATACACTTGATTTATTTTATAGTTTCTTACATTTGTTATTAATATTGCAGATATAACAATATTAGTTTATATATTTTGATACTTTGTAACAATAATTATGAAACTCATGAATGCACAAGTAACATATTTTTTCTTAACCATATGAATGAATGTACGAATAATATGTGTGTTCTTAACTATTAGAATGCACGGGTAACATGTGTGTTATTAACCAAACGAATACACGAATAACATATGTGTTATTAAACATACGAATACACGGATAACATGTTTGTTCTTAACCATGTGACAAAAAATTATTGTCTCGTGCAAATGCACGGGTAACTTACTAGTTTGGAAGATAAAAATTATGTCATGGTGGTGGTTATTATTTGTTTTGGCTTTATTAATAGTATAGAAGTAGTATAATATAGATATAGATAGATAGATTATAGAAATTTATATAAACATGAAATTAGAAGTTACAAAAGTTAAAATAGGGAAACATAAAATACTTCATGCGTAGTTATTTTATGTTTACTAATATTAATATAGATAAACATGAAATTAGAAGTTATAAAAGATAAAATAGGGAAACATAAAATACTCTATAGATAGTTATTTTATGTTTTCCCTTTATATTAGTATAGATAGATAGATTATATTAATATAGATATTGATAGATAACATTATTTAATCACATTGAAATGAATAAATATTTGGTAAAAAAATTAATAAATAAGACTATAATTGAAATGTAAAATATAAAATGTAAAAACATATTTTGGTTTCTTAAAATTTTTGATAATTTGAAAACAGTCCCCAAAAGATTTAACGTACGTGCTTTAATTAGTTATTAGCATTTTTATTTATTGAAATTATTTTGATTTATATTCACGATATTCAAGTATTTATTTTAATTTTTTCCAAAGAATAAAATGGTATGCAGGAAAATTTATAAGTATTAAATTAGTTAATACATTGAGTTTTTAAAAAGAAGAATAAATAGGTAATAACTTGAAGAAAATTAAATAAAAAATATATGATACTACAATGAAGCATAGCCACTAATTAACGTATATTTGCCGGCCACAGGATTGAAAATACTGTGTAGACTGTAGAGTCAACTCCACACACATGCTGCGTTGTTGGATATGGCTCCAATTTGGGATATGTAAATTCAAAAATATATAAGTTGGATACATGTTTTTTTTTATACCGGAGGACCATATTTACTGTCTCCTTTTTGTACTAGTCCATATACCATCAATTCGGATTGATTAAAAAATATTATTTAAATTAAAACTATAATTATTAAATATTTTTTCTGACCAATCAAACATCCTGTTACATGGAGTGCCACAAAGTTGTGACACAAGAGATGTGGCCCGATAGTTTAATTCATGTTTGAGGAGAGAAACGGAACTAAGGGGATCAACATGTAAAGATGAGGGAGAAAGTGAAAAAGGAAAATAAGACATTTTTCTTCCTTTGTAATGTTTAGGAGTGTAAAATTTAGATGGTAGATAGTAAAGTAATAATAATGCAATAATATTTTTTATTTTTCTTTAAAAATATAATTAACAATGAAAAATAGACAATAATTTAATTATATAATTTTAGTAATTGTATTTAGGTATTTTGACATTTTGTCACTAAATTCACCTAAATAGTACACCTTAACTGAAAATTGTAGTTTTAGTGCACTTTTTAAATTAATTAGCAACTAGCATTTTACAAGAAACTCTGCAATCTGGTTGCCTAGTTTCATATTCTTTTTCCACCGCAAATTAAACTCACCATTGCAATTTTTGATTTTCAATTTATCTCGGCATTAGATTGTAGAGTTTCATATTTATATTTTTTTTAAACACAATAAACGACATTGTCATTTCTGATTTATAGGCAAAAAATCTGATAATTTTAGATTTAACATCTCTATGTCACGTAGATCAAGTCTAAAATCATAAACATTAACACTAATTATTGAGATTTTAATTATTTTAATTTATTATATATATTATGTACAACTCAATCATGATTTACATTTTCACCTTGCATTATAAACTATATAAAGTACCTGGTGTCATGTAAATACTTTTGCAAGTTATTATATTACTCATAGTCATGTACCTTAAGAATTTAAGATTGTGTGTTTCTATCTGTTCATGGTTGTTCTACCTCAGTTACATTCGGGCTATCATGTGTCTGCCTCGAGTATCCAATACAATATTTATCATCTCCTCGTTATCCACCTCAGATGGACCCACTTGCGACAGATGCCATAAATGCTTCTGACACAACATAAATACCTCTGATGCGACATTAATGCGTCCGACCCACCATTTAATGCATCCCTGACCCCATCATTAATGAGCCATTGACCCGCCCTCAATGTTAGCTAATAGGCTGCCTGTCACGCTGCTTGCACATTCCGCATGCCCCCAACAATTCGACAAGAGCAGATCTGTAGGACATGTAAGGACGATCAAAGTACATCCATCATACCCGTTAGATGCTGACCAATGGCAAGATATCATCTTAGCATACCCTAAAATCTATAAATAGAAAAGGCCACACATGAAGTATAATGAATTCTCATTCCCTCATTTATTGCTACACTTATTTCTACTTGCTCTAACTTCTCTCTTACTTATTTCCCTTATCTATCTAGAACATATTACTGACTTGATCGTCGGAAAACCTTTTCAGGTACCTCCCCTAGCGGGTCTAGACGATACTCCGACCAGGTATTCTGATCTCTTCATTCTACAGGTCATCCTTCACCGAGCATTCTCCATCCATCATCGATCGGTCTTCATTCATCTCCGACCATTCCCTCATAATACAAAAGAACATTGGCACCGTCTGTGGCTTACCTACAACATGGTGACCACCCGTAACCAAACTCAACTACCTAGCGAAGTAGAACCACTCAACGCAAACATTCCCCCAAATCATGACACCCATTCTATTGACCCTCCAACACTAGTACAACCATCTCAACAAGCCAGCCAAAGTCACCCCAAACCCACCCTAGAAGCACCCATTACCCAACAACTTCTCCAAATGATCCAAACTCAAGGGCATATCATCCAACAGCAAGCACAACTACTATCTGAGCTTCGCCAACACATACCCGAACCCAAAAATGGACCCTCACGACCAATTGATGAGCACTTCGCCGAATCTGGTGAAACTTCCAAGCTAGTAGCCCTCCCCCCCAAACACAAAAATCACCACATAACACATCCCTCCGACCATAGCTCATCTCGAGCAAGACACCCTTTCACTAAAGCAATCATATCTTCACCAATCCCCAAGAATCTAACCTGCCTAAACAACATTGACCAATATGATGGAACAAGTGACCCACAAGATCACTTAGATGCCTATGAAGCCTCAATGCTATTCCATGGGGTAACTGATCCTATCATGTGCCGAGCCTTTCCTCTCACTCTAAAACGCGCTGCCCTGAAATGGTTTACATGGCTGACACCGGATAGTATTGATCAATGGGCCACTCTCGCCAACAGGTTCAACATTCGGTTAACAGTAAGCAAAGAACAACCCCGTTCTTCAAACACCTTGTCTTGTATACGGCATGAGTCACGTGAACCCCTTCGAGCTTATCTGGACAAATTTAACATGGAGGCCATGAAGGTACGTATCTTAAGCCCAGAGGTGGCGGTACATATATTGGTAATAGGACTGCAAGACGACCTCTTCAAACAAGAGTTGGCTAAGTACTCATATCTCACCATGGAAGAGCTCTGATCCAAAGCCCAATAGTTCATTAATCCCGAACATAGAGAATACCAACTCCCCCCACGGAAAATCAAACTGCCAAAAACACATGAACACCCTCGAGATGACCCACCCCTCAACCCAAAAAACTCAAATACACCTCCTAGACCCCCTCAACGTCAGCCACACAAGAATCCTACAAGAATTTATGGCCACCCATTTAGTTTAGCTCCCCAAACCCAACCCGGGTAGGAAGCTGGGGACCCAGGATCGCTCCAAATACTATGATTTCCACACATTCTTTGAACAGGTAACAAAATAGTGTACCCAATTGCGGGACATTATTAAAGACTTGATTCAAGCCTGGCACCTCCAACAATTCATTGCTCGAACCCGCAAAGGGCGATCACCACTTCTGCGGCAATTCAGTCCCTCTCGAAGACGCCCCCCCCAAAGCTCAACATGAACGCCCTCCGAACAGAGACCGAGGAGACCGACAACAATCAATAGCAATAGAGCCCAGTGGACATCAACACAATATTAGGCATTTTTGCTGCTGGCGATACATCCAGGGGAGCACAAAAAAGGTATGCTCGGGAGGTCATGCAATCAACTATCCGACACCCCCGCCAATATCATGGTCATCAGTCGGCACCCCCAATCTCATTTAACGACCGTGATTATGAAGGCGTCGTCCACGGTCATGACGATCCCCTCGTCTTCACTGCCAAAATGAATAATAAGAAGGTTGGAAGGTTGTTTGTCGACCAAAGCAGCCCGATGGATATCATGTTTCAAGATTTGTTCATGAAAATGAAACTCAAAGACAAAGGCCTATTACCTTATAGTGGACAACTGGTCAGTTTTACTGGGCAGGGGATCACTCCCGGGGCTATGTTGACATATGGCTTAACGTTGGAGAACAACCCCTAACCTAGACAGTCCAGGCAAAATTCCTAGTTATTGATTGTGTCTCTAACTACAACGCCATCCTCGAGCAACCAAAACTGAATCATCTCGAAGCAGTGGTTTCCACCTTACATATATGCATGAAGTTTCTCTCGTCCAACTTCTGGGTATGTAATGTTAAGGGAGACCAGTATAGCTCAAAGAGTTGTTATTAGATGTGTCTGTGCCCGAACCACACTTCAGCACATACACCACCTCCAAAGAAATGACAGCGGGGCATGCACCTTGTGGAACTATATGTTAGAGAAGATGAAGGAGAACTATCCCCTCAGCCAGAAGGGGAAAAACCTCCCTTCAACTTGGTCCCTCAAAGGAAAATTTGGTATACATTGGCAACACTCTTGACGAAGCTCAAAGGTCCAAGTTAGTCCAATGCTTGAAAACCAACAAAGATCGTTTTACCTGGTCCGCTGCGGATATGCCTCGAATTAACTCATCAGTCGCTTGCCACCGACTCACAACAAATCCAGGGGCAAGACCAGTGGTCCAAAAGAAAATGAAGATGGGTGTCGAGATGACATCCGAAGTTACTTGGAAATTTTCCGAACTTCTAGAGATCAGATTCCTCCGGGAGATTGCATACACCATTTGGTTATCAAACATAGTGGTGGTCAAAAAATCGTCCGTAAAATAGCAGATGTGTGTGGATTATACAAATCTGAATAAGGTATGCCTAGAAGATCCATATCCGCTCCAGAATATTGATTATCTTGTGGACAACTCCCCTGTATATCAATTTTCATCATTCATGGATGCTTATTCCGGATATAATTAGATACCCATGTATCCCCCAGATCAAGACAAAACTACTTTCATTACATCCAAGGCGGCCTACTGCTACACGGTTATGCCTTTTGGCCTCAAAACACATGGGCCACATATTATAGAATGATGAATACTGTTTTTGGAGATTAGATTGGGACGAACATGGAAGTCTACATGGATGAATTGATTGCCAATAGCTTACCAATAGAGGATCATGCAACCATCCTGAATGCTATCTTCAGTCGGTTGCGCAAGTTCAACATGCGCCTCAATCCAGGCAAGTGTACATTCAGGGTCGAGGTTGGCAAGTTCTTAGGATTTCTCTTAACCAACCGAGGTATCAAGGCCAATCCAGCAAAGTATTAGGCACCTACAGACATGTGTAACCCAAATTCAGTCAAGGAGGTCCAACAACTTAATGGGTTGTTGGCGACATTGTCCAGGTTTCTTCCTGCGTCTTCCAAACACTCCCTCCCACTCTTCCAACTCCTCAAAAAGAGCAACACTTTTACTTAGTTAGATGCCTGCGAAGAAGCTTTCCATACTTTCTAGCAATATTTGGCTACTCCCCCTATGCTCTCTAAACCTGCACCTGCTGAGACACTGTATGTCTACTTAGCAGTAACAGACGAGGCTGTGGCAACCGCTCTAGTCAGAGAGAGTGAAGAAGGTCAACACCTAGTGTACTTCATCAGCACGACCTTACAAGGCCTGGAGCTCAGGTACCAAAAATTGGAAAAGGTCGCCTACACCGTCTTAGTGGCAACACGACGACTACGACAATATTTTCAATCTCACCCCAACGTGGTCAGAACCAATCAACCAATCCACCAGATTTTTCACAAACCAGAGCTAGTCGGGCGGATGATCTATTGGTCTATTGAACTCTCCTAATTTGATATACGGTATAAGCCTAGAACGACTATCAAGAGCCAGGTCTTGTCCGACTTTGTTACCAAGCTGACCGCGCAACGCACTAATTCTAAGCAAATATGGACAATCTATGTCGACGGTTCATCCAATCCTCGGGGCACTGGAGCGGGAATCTTGTTAGATAACGACCAAGGGGTGACCATTGAGCACTCACTCACCTTCACTTTTCCTACATCAAACAACCAAGCCAGGTACGAAACATGCATTGCAGGTTTGTAATTGGCCAGGGAAAACGGAGCCGAAAAGGTCTCCATATGTAGTGATTCTCAGCTTGTCGTCTCTCAGATTACGGGTGCCTGGCAAAAGAAAGACATGTTACTTGGGAAATACCTGACCAAAGTTAAGGAATTGATGGCCAAGTTCGAGACAACCTCCATCCAACACGTCCCAAGAGAGTAGAATATCACAACAGATATTTTGTCCAAATTGGCAAGCACAAAAAGTTCAGGCAATAATAGATTGGTAGTTCAAGGAATAGTCTTGCAACCTAGCGTCATGATCGAGCAAATACAGGTCCAAGATGATTGGAATGGTCCGGTCATTCGATACTTGATCCATGTCGACTCGCTAGTGGACCAGAAAGACATGCAAAGGTTCCTCAGGCATAGTTCGTGGTTCACAATAGTACAATGTTTTTTGTATCATCGATGCTTTTCTACTCCAATGCTTAAATGTCTCGGCCCCGATAGGGCTCGGTACGTCCTCTAGGAAATCCACAAAGGAAGTTATGGTCATCATCTCGACACGACATCATTAACCAAGAAAGTACTCTAAGCAGGATACTATTGGCCGACCATGGAAAAAGATACCTCCGAGTTAACCAAGAAATGCAAACCTTTCCAGTTGTTTGATGATCTTTACAAGGCCCCGCCTAAAGAGCTAACTACCACAATGACCCCATGGCCGTTTTGCAGGTTGGGTATGGACATCTTGGGACCATTCCCACAAGTAGCTGGACAACTTAAATTCCTGATAGTGGTAGTAGATTACTTCATAAAGTGGATCGAAGTTGAACCCTTATCTAGTATCACGGTGGTCAACATCCGGAAATTTACCTGGAGAAACATGATAACACGGTTCGGGATACCGACCATGATTATCACTAATAATGGGACTCAATTTTCTGACTGGAAGTTTAGGGAGCTGTTGCCAGATCTTCACATCAAGCAATACTTCACTTCGGTTGAACAACCCTAGACAAACGGTGAATCAGAAGTAGATAACAAGGTCCTTCTACGAGGAATAAAAAGAAGATTGCAAGAAGTCAAGGAAGCATGGCCGGAACAATTACATCATGTCTTGTGAGCTTACCACACAACTCCTCACTCCACCACTAGGAAGTCACCTTTTAACCTCACCTACGGGGTCGAAGCCTCGATCCCGGTAGAGACTGATGAGCCCACCTGGTGGACAATACACTTTGATGAAGCCGCCAACTCAACTATCTTGAGATACAACTTAGACTGGATAGAAGAGAATAGAAGAGAGACTGAGCCAGAATTAGAGAAACCGTCATCAAAAGAAGGACCGCTGAGAAGTATAACAAAAATGTAGTACCACGAGGCTTCGAAATAGGAAGTTTAGTGCTCAAGAGGGCTGATGTCAGCAAAACCAAAGGCAAGCTAATACCTAATTGGGAAGGGGCCTACCGACTAACAAGCAAAACTAGCAAATGGGACTACAAACTTGAAGACCTGACAGGAAGGGAGATCCCCCGTACTTGGAATACGATAAACCTACAATAGTATTTTGCTTAAAGAATGTAAACTATGTGTATCAGAACTTTAAACGGCTGAGCAAATGATGTAATCAAATCCGACTGATATGTTAATAGTGTATTATTGAGATGGTATTACAAGCAATAGATGGTCGCCAACAATATGCCCTTCAGAGGCGTGGGCTCGTCCCCCTCTAATGGCGGTTCAATCCACAAACCCAAGTATGACCAAGTCCTTTTAGACGCCAACAATATGCCCCTCAGAGGTGTGGGCCAGTCCCCCTCTGATGGCGGTACAATCTACAAATCCAAGCAGGACGAAGACCTCTTGGTCATCAACCATATGCCCCTTAGAGGCATGGGCCGGTCCCCCTCTTATGGCAGTTCAATCCAAAAACCCAAGCAAGACCAAGTCCTCTTGGTCACTAATAATATGCCCCTCATAGGCGTAGGCCAGTCCCTCTCTGATGGTGGTTCAATCTACAAACCCAAGAACGACCAAGTCCTCTTGGTTGCCAACATTCCTCTTGGACGCCAACAATATGCGCCTAAGAGGCGTGGGCCAGTCCCCCTCTGATGGAGGTTTAATCTACAAATCCAAGTAGGACTACTGTGTCCTCTTGGTTGCCAACAATATGCTCCTCAGATGCACGGGTCGGTCCCCCTCTGATGGTGGTCAAATTACAAATCCCTCATTAGTTGACCCCTGGACGGTCAAGACTTGGTGATTATGCAACACATATAAGTCATTTTATCAGTTGTGTCTTGGGTGTCCAAGAATTAGTGATTATTTAAGTCCTATTGGTCGCCAACAATATGCCCCTCAGAGGCGCGGGTCGGTCCCTCTCTGATGGCGGTCAAATTAAAACCCATCATTAGTTGATCTCTAGACAATCAAGACTTGATGATTATTCAACACTTATTCAAGCCCATTTATTAATTGTGTCTCGAGGGTTCAATACATAATGATTATTCAACACATTCAAGTCCATTTATCAGTTGTGTCCCGAGTGTCCAAGAATTAGTGATTATTCAACACTTGTTCAAGTTCATTTATTAGTTGACTCCTAGACAATCAAGAGTTAATAGTTATCAAACGACAAAACATAATAAAGAAAAATAGATTCCATTCATTACAGGCTAGATAAACACCAACCAATTACAAAAAAAAGACTATAAAAAAACAACAAACAATACCTAAACCTAATTTCCCCCGCCACCCCTGGCCGGGACCGGGAGAACAACAACCCCTTCATCCTCGTCTGCAATGAGCTCACCCATAGGAGTAACCCGAGCATCAATCCCCACCTAAGACCAGTCAGCTCCAGGGCAAACTAAACCGACTTGGGAAAAAGTGTTATGTCAGCCGGCGTTAGCCGCCCCATCAACTTCATCCTCCAACTTCATATAGGCAGCCTTGAGGTCCCCCAACTCGTTCTGCACCCAGGCATTTTCAGTCTCTGAGGCCTTTAACTTGTCTCAGAGCTGAAGCCTCTCATCTTCACTCCTATGAAGGCAGACAGCCAAAGAGTTCGCCTCCGGTTCAGCTGCACACACATCTATCGTGCCCAACATCTCACCCTCTGAAACATCCTTCAGCTGAAGAGACACCAAGGAAAGTTTGTCATCGACAGAGAGGTTCTGGGCCTCTAAATTCTTCACGACCTCGACATACTTATCCTTAAATTTGTGGTGCTCACCTGAATGAAGTTCTTGATGGTTGGCCAGAGCATTCTCCCCAACCCGGGTGGCAAGCACCCCTCAACTTTGAGGTATTTGGTGACTGAAGCCACCAAGACCCCTGCCTCCCGGGTCCTCCGCAGAAGATCCACCAAGGTGGCCCCATCCATAAAACACTTCACCGTCAAGTTGACCAGGCCCTCATCTACGGCTTTCGGGATATTGTAAGTATTTTTAAGGCGAAGAGGGGCAAATTTACCCTTACTAGAGGACTTGTCCAACCTTTGCCTCTTTGGATGGACGCCCTCCACTAAAGCCACTTTGGAAGAGCTGGCGGGCTCAACATTCAGGTTGATGGATTGACCAAAAGCAGACTTAGGCGGCACGTCCATGATGGGAGTTCACCAGTCTATAGTGGTTCCCTCCGAACTACTTGCCTGGCCAATTTCCCTCCCAGGAGTGGATGGTGGACCCTCAGTACAGGTTGGTTAAATCTACCTGGGTCATTTGTTGCTTTCCACGTACCTTTTTTTTGAGGTCGCCCGCTTCAGAAGCCTGCTTCGATCAACTTCGGAGATAAATGTAGGTGGATGCATACCGACTACTTCTTCAAAAACTTAGTCGACTTGAACCAACTTATATCAAGAGAATGATCGCCCCTCTTCAACCCAAGCTAACATCTCATTTGTCATCCTTTTCTCTTGATCATCCAACTAATCATACGAGAAACCAAAGGAGTCAACATACCTTTGATGAATTCCCCCATTCCAAGAGAAGGGGAAAAGCGGGACATTGGTAGGGCCATACACCCAACTATGAAGCGTCCCCCAAGTCTCAACGCGAAAGAAGCCACCCTTTCGGTTCTTCATAGAAGCCTCAAAGGGAAGAAATAGAGCCCGCCCATTCCGGGATTGAAGGGATGTCCACCCATAGAGTCTAGCCCGAGCCTCATCCTTGTTGGAACTATGAGTCGCCTGGAACATCTAGAAAAATAACCGGAGTGTGCGAGGCTGTTCCATGACCCCATAAATAGCTTGAACACCTGAATGAATCCCCAAGAGTTGGGATGCAACTAAGAGGGGGCTACTTGGAGATGTTGCAATACCTCTATATAACACCCTTCAAATGGAGTTTTCACTCTTATTTGTCAGTAAACTTGGTCGTACATATAAAAACTCAATCTATTCTTGGTCAAACATCACAACAACCGTTTAAGGGTTATCCAAAAAATAGAAAAGAAAAGGGAGTTACCGAGTTAGTGAAAATAGAAGATCGTGGAAGGAAGAACGTTGGTGGGATTCAGATAGTGGACGTGCTCGACATGATGCAATTTCTAAAAAAAAGACAAGTGAAGAAGAATGAAGAGAATGACCCCTATTTATAGGAGAAAGGTTGGGCCCAACCCGTACCCGAGGCCCAACATCACCTCACATCGCACCCGTCCAAAAACACTCAACGACAATCCAACGATGACTCAACAAATGAGGAAGAAGAACCAAAACGAGCAGAGGCGTCGATTGGACACTTGAGGTCATCAGAAAGGATATTACTGACCCCCACGTGTCAGCCTAGAAGCAGATAACCATCATAACCTACCCCTATACCTATATATGTCCGACTAACACTAGATCAGAATAGCATGAGTCTACCAGCCCGGTCCATTCTCGACCAACCAGATAGACTAGGGGCTATTGTTCTACCCCGGTTACATAGGGCTATCCTTCGTCCGCCCCAAGTATCCAATACAATATTCCTCATCTCCTAGTTACCCGCCTTAGATGGGCCACTTGCAATAGATGTCATAAATGCTCCTGACACAATATAAATACTTCTGACGCGAGATTAATGCCTCTGACCCACCATTTAATGCACCTTTGACCTCGTCATTAATGTGTCGTTGTCCCGCCCTTAATGTCAGCTAATAGGCCGCCTGTCACACCGCCTACCCCTGACAATTCGATAAGAGTAGATATGCAGGACAAACAAAGACGACCAGAGTACATCCATTATACCCATTAGATGATGGCCAATGGCAAGATGTCATCTTAGCATATCCTAAACTCTATAAATAGAAGATACCACACATGGAGCATAATTAATTCTAATTCCCTCATTTATTGCTACACTTATTGATACTTGCTCTAACCTTTCTCTTACTTATTCCCCTTATCTCTCTAGAACCTATTACTGACTTGATCGTCGAAGAACCTTTTTCAGGTATCTTCCCCGACAGGTCTAGACGATACTCCGACCAAGTCTTCTTATCTCTTCATTCTACCGAACATCCTTCACCGACCATTCTCCATCCATCACTGACTAGTCTTTATCCATCTCCAACCATTCCCTCATAATACAAAAGAACAATGATTTTTAATTATACATAAATGTTCTTAAATATTATTAAAGGATATTCGCCAATTACCATTTGCTCAATTACTAAGGATGACATAACAAATAATTAAAGATATGAAACGAAAAAATGTATTATTTATTCTTGGCAAGGGTCACCTTCTATTTAACATGCTAAAAGCACCATGAAACAAATTATAGGCAACTATGCCACCTTCTATAAATGGTTCATAGTGAAACCATAACTAGACAGTTACATATATCATATTATTCTATCATATATAGTTACTAGTGTGGCGACACGCACTTCGTGCTTGTCGGCCTACATTTTTACTTTCTGATATCAAAGATTTAATTTTTATATATTTTATTTTGGTGAATCAGAATATTTTTATTATTAAATATAAATTTTATTTGGTGCACTTTATATTATATTTCTTTATCTTTATTTTAATTGTCAAAGTAAGGTGATGAGGTGATTAATATGTTGGTGGTGATTACATATGATAATATATTTTTTATAAAAATTAAAAAGGGTTAAGTGTAAAATAAGAAAGAGAAAATGATATCATGGTGATAGTTATTGTAGAAGAATTTTAAAAAACTGAAACATGATTATATGGTTTTTGTTGTAAAAATAAAAATGTGTGGATGGGGAATATAGGGAAATACAAATTACACCATGATAGGTGATTATCTTGTGTTTTCCCTATATTAAGTAATATAAGAGTAGTATAAATATATATATATATATAGTCCATTACATGTGGAAAATAAAACTAAAGTCTAAAAACACTCCAAAATCTACAAAGAATCAACTTATTAGAACATGCATATAAATTGGCAATGACAATGCCTATTTGTTTGAAGAAATATAAATATGAAACTCTATAATAATGATGGCTAGTTCCATCATGAGTGGGAAAAAATATAAAAATTGACAACTAGATTGTCGAGGTTTTTGTAACTCTCTAAAAGGTGTACCAATACTATAATATTTCAGTGAAATTACCCTAGAAAAACCTCAAATTGTGATAACTATGAAAGTAGGAACACAAAGGGTTTTAGAAGACTTTAAAAACCATTCAAAATATTCCCCTTTCTTGCACTTACCTCCCAAATAAAGTGAAAAACTTTCCAAAATCATCATTTCTTTCGCCCTTCGAAACTAGACGGTCAAACAAAACCTATCCAGACTTGTAAATGATATACTTAGCAAAACTTTATGATAAATGTAACTTCTTATTTATATTATTGATAATTTATATTTATATTATAAGGAGGATTTATGTTTTTCATATTTAGGCTTATGTGTTATGTGCTGAAATTATTTATGTCTACTTGGACTTGTTTGTTACAAGCTTGATACTAATGATACTTAATAAAGTTAATGCTCTGATTTTATTTTGAAAAAAACTCATATGGTGTTCTTATTTGTAAGTATACTAAGATTAAATAGAGCGACCAATACTTCTCTATTTTATTGTTAGCTTGAAGCATATAGATTATTGAATATGTTAAATAGTATGAAGAGTGATAACATACAAATAATTGTATAAAATACTACTTCGATAATGCAAATAAGTATAGAAAAGTAATTTATCGTCTCCACAAAGAATTGCTCTAAACTACAGTCTTTCAATTATTAATTATTTCTCAGCTCAATAATTTTAGGTTGTTTATTGTGTGACACAAACATTTTTATTGTACTTATAATATGGCAAATATAGTTAGGGTTAAACTTCACACTCACTCTCAGTTCCCACTTTGATTCTTTATTTCATACCAATTAGAATAATCAATCCATATAAACACCTCAAAATGACTAATTGCTAATGTCTTAGTCAATTAGTCACTTATGCAAGAAAACCTATATCTAGCTATTTTGATGCATAAGAATAAGAATTATGACCTACAATATCATGCCCCTATGTATAGTGATGCAAGTATGCAAGTTGAGTAAAAATCAATACATCAGAATAGCAAAACAACAATGCTTAAAATTGTTATTTAACAATGTTTTTAGGACGCTTTCTATGTGAGTGCATTAGTACATAAAGTTATATTTAACAACATTTTTTGAATCGCTGTAGAAAGTAGATATTTAATAGCGCTAACTGAAGCAAATACTGTTAAATGTCTACTTTCTAAATAAGACAATATATCTCCCAGATATTCTATCAAACACATGACAAACATGTCCAACTCCACCATATTTACAATATATTTGTTAAATCACCAACGACTTCAGCTACATTCAACATTAATAGATTCCAATATTATAAAATAACATATGAGTAATGAGATCTTATACAAATTGTTCATTCTTTCTCCTCCAATTTGCAAGTCCTTAGAGAGTGTTCATGTGTTCCTCAATGATCAATACAAGCTGCAAATACAAATAAAAAATGACATCTCTAAACAATTTGAAAAAGTTATAAAAAAATACAAAATTAGCAGCAATTGAGAAAGAATATTTACCATTATACTCAAACTGTGTGTTCTAAACTAGTGAACCACAGCAAAAAATCTAGTCCACCATAGTTGCATAACTTCACAGCAAATAAAGATCACACTCTTAGTAAAATGTTTCCACCAAATTGATCATAAATAAACTAATTATTTAAACAAATAACGACTCAAATACATCAAAGACTTGTTATTTATGGTGTAAATGCAAGCATCAAGACTGAATAAAAAAGAAATAAATGAGCTAAAATGAGATAACGATTTACCTTATGCTTGAAGAGAAAAAACAAAAACCGATAATTTATTTCAATAGAGAAACTAAAAACAAAAGGGGGAAAATGTAACTCATGCAGAAGAAGAAAAGTAAGAGAAATAATGAACTGAGTGATATGTGTATTATTGTGTGTGAGGTTTTGTTTTTGAATTTGAAAAGATTTTCGCTCACTAAAACAAGCGTTTAACAATGCTCACTAAATAAGTGTTGTTAAATATATGAATGAATGTATGATATTTAATAGCGCTTATTTGAAGAAATATTGTTAAATATATGAAATATGACCTTTACAATGCTTTCTTTAATAAGCGTTGTTAAAGATAACACATTTAACAGCGCTCACTGAAGAAGTGTTTTTAAATATATGAAATATGACCTTTAACAATGTTTTCTTCAATAAGCATTGTTAAAGATAACACATTTAACATCGCTCACCGAAGAAGTGCAGTTAAATATATGAATATATAATCTTTAACAACGCTTGCTTCAATAAGCGATGTTAAAGATATCACCTTTAACCATGCTCACTAAAGAAGTGTTGTTAAATATATGAGATATGACCTTTAACGTTGCTTTCTTCAATAAGCGCTATTAAAGATAGCACATTTAACGTCGTTTGCTTCAATAAGCGTTATTAATTCTCTTTTGCCTTACATTTAACAATGTTCAACATATAAGCATTGTTGAATAAGCATTGTTAAATATCAATTCTGGTATAGTGAATGCAACACCTCAAGTGTGCTAGCCACCAATGTATTGGCTTATGCTAGCACTTTATCATAGGTAAGTCTATGTCTAGTAATTACAATGATAAAATTCAGATATATGAAACTTCAAACATGTCTCTATGTCTAGTAACACATGCTATTTAGTTTCAGAGCTATAAAATCACAATATCAGTTCTATGTCTAGGTACTAAAAAGTGACATGCATGTAATGACAAATAAAGAAGGTTTATGCTTAGTAAATGCAATATTTGCGTGCATGTTCAGAATTCATGAAAAAATAACATAAACAATTATTCTAAGTTCATGCAAAATTTGATTAATACTAAAGTAAGTATTATGTAAAGATAGAACTCAAAATGGAATTGAACTTCTTGGAATATATTTGAATCAAAGGTGGTTTCATCAAGTTTGTGCTACATTTAACCTCAACTAAAAGGTTCTTAGCTACTCATATCCACACAATGTTAGAATGTTAGGGATAATACACTCATGGGGTGGTTGAACCACACACAATTGAGTAACGATTATCACTTATGATGCTTACACTTAGTTTCAATGAATTAAGTGAGCTTAACTCACTAAAGAAAAGCTACAAATCAAAGTACAATTCGAAATGGTAAAGTACTATACGAATGAAATGGTTTAAAACTCCTTAAATAGTGTTATGATGCTTGCTTTTGCGTTCAACGCACTGCGTTGCTGCATTGAGCATGGGATCTAGCTATCTTGGCACGATCCTTGGACGCACCAAACTGCGCTGAGCATGAACTAATACGTTGAGCATGACCTTTGGTTGAACCAGGTTGCGTTGAGCGTGACTTGTTACGCTGAGCGCACCACCAATGGCATTCAGCGTAGAAATGATACCGAACATATTCTAAACAGTAACTAAATGTTGAATTTCTCGAATTAGGGCTCTCATCACAAGATGTGCGCTTAGCGTGACATTTCTTGTGCTAAGCGTGGATGTTGTGCTGAGTGCATCTATTAGATGTCAAATTCACTGGGCGTGGATTTGGCGTTAAGCATGGCCAAGCTAAGTTCAGCAACTCGCATTTTCATGCTCTTTTGTTCACCATAGCTTAAAAAACCACTTAGGAGCAAACTTAGCCCAAATTTTGATGTTTTAATCATGTAAGAATATTTTTCAATGATTTAGTTGACTAAGTTGTAAAGTAATATAAAAATTATATGTTATTTATAAATCAACTTAACACTTAACAAAGAGTTGATTGATAAACGAAAATGAAAGAACCTTTCCAAATTTTAAAAAATGAGCTTGTAATTTTTGAAAATTAGTTTCTAAAAACTACTAGACATAACTTTATAAAAACTAAAAGAGTTTTCACTTTTTATTAAAAAAATTAAATATTCACCTAAACTATTGTCGTGGTGTGATTTTTAGTGGCTGATCAGATGGATGGACATGGACATTCTCGTCATCTTCTAGAACATGGATTTGTCAGTCATCACTACGTTTTTTGTGGATAAAAAAACCCCCTCTTTTTGTCCAATTTTGGAAAGTGTTGGTCTGAAAGTAAGATTGCTCTAGTTCAAAAGTTGATTATGGATCAAGAAAGATGTTAACCTTTTCTGCTTGTGGTGAGACAATACTCTCTTTAATTCCACGAACCTGAATATAACTTAAATTTGTTTGATTATTTTACAATTATTTATTTACAAAGGACAAAAACATATATATTTTTTGTCTAAGAAGATTTTGTCTTGCTATTACAAATCTTTGTATTAAATGAGAGAATCAAGCTTGTGTAGTTCTTTAGTAGAACAATATTTAATTGTCCGATGTATATCTTAATTGATTTAAAAAACATAAATGACACACACAATCGTTCAAAGAATGATGTGATAAAATGAAATGACTTATCACGTCTTTTTATGTAACTTGTTTTCATTTGTATTTATAGAAAATAATTTAGAGAATAGATGTGATGCATCATGGTCATTTAAAAGATAACCTTTGAAATAAATTGATTCATCATGATCATTCATTTATCCTTAACAAACTATTAATTTTATAATATTTTACAGAAAATAATTTTAGTAAATGACTGACGCATCAGAATCATTTACACTCCATTTGGTATAGGTGAGTTTGAGAGGAAAGAAAGAAAGAAGAGAGAGTTTGGATAGAGATTCTTCCTCTCCCTCCTTTGGTTGAAGAGAGAAAGAGAGAAGAAAGAGAAAAACTTGTGGGTCCCATTAAAAAAAGAGTAAATTACACTGACACCCCCTGAGTTTTAGTGAAATTATACAAACCACCCATCACTTTTCTACACCTACACAAACCTACCCTATTTTTAAACTTTCATTACATTGACCACCTCTGCATAGGAAATAAGTGTAATCTTTTAAACAAAAATGTGATAAATGCAATTAAGTTAAACAAACATGATATATTGTGGAAACACATCCAAATAATATATGATCAATATTTCTTTATTATTTTTGGTTCGTTAAACTATATTATAAGAGCGATTTGAACAATATTTCTTTAGAATTGTTGATGCATTTTGTGTAGGGGTAGAAAAGTGAGGGGTGATTTGTGTAATTTCAATAAAACTCAGAGGGTGTCAGTGTAATTTACTCTTAAAAAAAATTCTTCTCAACTTTGAGAAGAAAGAGAAGAGAAATGGCACATTTGACAAGTTTGGCCCTACATCCATTTATTACTAACACATAATTTCTACAAGGAGACAAAATACTTATACAATATGATCTTCAAAAATTATATTCAATATGTATAATCTTCAAAAATTATATTCAATATGTATAATCTCCAAAAATAAAAATTAATAAACTTAAATTAAGGTATTCATATATAATTTTGAATTACTGCATATTATATATACTTGATTTAGGGCACTTACGTGTATATATATATACGTCATAAAAAGTTAGAATTATAAAAAGAGATGTAAAATTAATTAGCTAAAAGTCAACACTTAAGTTTATTAAAACAAATAATATAATATCTAATAAATTTAAAAATGTTATTCAATAATTAATTATATTTTTAGTTTCTCTTTGTTTCACGGACAATTTTGTTACTTTGTATACAATATTATATCTTTCTTTTCTTTTTCTATTCAATCAAACAAAGGAGAGTGAGAAGAAAACAATCACTTCTCTTATATTTCTCTTCTTTTTCTATCATACCAAACAATATTAAATTCTACTCTGATTCTCATATCTTTTATTCTCTCACTCTCTTTCTCATATATTTCTCTCATCTCATTTTCTCCTCTCAAAGCAAATGACCAAATGAAGCATTAGAGAGTGATTAGATGAAAAAGCAAGTTGTTACGGCTTTTCCAACATCATTAATATTAATATGGTTTGATGTTACAAGTTTTTAGTTTAAAATTAATCAAATAGTATTTCTATATATTTAATTTATTATTCATTACTCGTAAATAAAAATATTTCTTTTGATTATTATTACTATTGCAAAAAATATATTTATCAATTTGATTATTATTACTATTGCAAAAAATATATTTATCAATTTGATTATTATTAACTATTCATTATGTTAACACATCTATTATTTATTACTTCACTCTTAATTTTATAAAAATAAATTTTTTAAGGAATATAAATGACGCATCACAACTATTCCAAATATAATTTGGGAAAAATAAATCAATTACCACAACTATAACTTTATCTTATTGTAACTTACAGAAAATAGTTTTGTCATTTATTTGACTAGATATTCTTTATTAAGTATTTAATTTTTATTATAAAAAATTATTTTAAGTACGTATTTACCATTTTTTTGACTAGTCATTATAATAAATATATTGTTTATATTATCCACAATTTACCATTTTTTAGTCATTATTACCGGTAATAATTTATTTATAAAAAATAATATTAACATAACAATATGGAAAACTACATTTTTAGAATTATTTAATTAAATATGTTTTTATTATTTGTATTATTACTATTTACTATTATTAAATAAATGAGCAAATAAAAGTAAGTAAAGGAATAAGTAGAAAAAGAATAGAACAGAAAAAGTAGAAGAACTTTTGTGGCTTGAAAAAAAGAGATGAATGGTTGGTAATGATAATTTTGCTTTAATGTTGATGAATGTTGAAGGGGAAAGAAGATATGGTTTCTAAAGATAAATAATGAGTGCCCCGACAGATGAATAATGGTGGATGTGTTTGTTTATTGAAGGTTCTAACATTATAAGAATTTATGAATAAGAATACTCTATTGAATTGAGAAAGGATGAATGGGAATAATGTATTTTAGTTTCTCTTTTCATTTGGCACGAGGAACTAATTCAATGGGGTCAGTATGAACATGGTAAAGAAAGGGTAAGTTGGAGACATATCTAGTTATCTACGGCCTATTGAATTTGGGTATTGTTTTTTTCACTACTATGATGCATTTATATTCACCTAAAAATCTAATCTAACACATGGATGAAGAAGTTTTCTCCAACATAATTTTTTTTTTTTTTGAATATGTGTAGTAGACTTGAGGTCAAAGAATTACATAACAAACAATTATTATTTTTACTTGTTTTATAAAAGATAAAAATAGAAGACATTTAAAAACATATTTTTTTTTGTTTTCTTTTATTAAATTGAAAACTACAATTTTTGTTGGATTTTCCTCAAAAGAAGGAAAGCATGAGTAGATTAAAACTACATGTTCACAATGATCTCTTTTTACTTATTACTTACCCAACAGTAAGCAAATCGATATTTGAGTACTCTCACATGGTAAGAAACTGTTAAAAATGTGTCTACCAAATTTTTCGCTTTGAAAGAAATGAGCTATCGAGAACACTAGTCACAATAAGGTTGGAAATGAAGATCATGAATTAAAAGACAGCTCATCATTGACATATGTCAATCCCTCCTTAACTTTTTTCCCTCCAAAATACTCACATATTCTTATAGTGAACTCTCACACACTATATTCTTCTTCTAATATCTTAATATAATATATGTGACAATTGTCCAAAGAATGGACTATTTTCATCAAATTAACATTTTATCTATATTCCTATTTCATTTCAATTTACTTCTTAATCTTCTTTTCTTTTGAAACTCACAACTACTTCTCTTACATTTTTTCATCTTTATTAAACATATATAATCTCTTCCATCATCAAACGAGGTATGATTTTATACTCATTTTATTTTTTCACTACTTCATCATTCATGAATCAATCCAACGAGATGTTCAGTGGTAGATTTGTCAAACGAGGTATGATTTTATACTCATTTTTATTTTTTTCATTACTTCATCATTCATGAATCAATTCAACGAGATGTTCACTGATAAATATAATTTTATTTTATTTTTCATCAATCAAAGAGATAAAAGCCTTGAAAGAAAAAAAAACTGATATAATTTTGAACGTATTTAGATTCTCACAACTGTCATGAGGGTTTATTCACACATACTAAAGTTCTAGATCCGATCCAAAATATGTATTTTTCTGCTATATTGTTTGTAAGTTTAATTTTCATATTATGGGTATTTGATTTCGTCTAATGCAAAGCTTCGATGCCCTTATTTCGTTATTAATTTTGTCTAATTTGTTTATTTCTAATGATTAATAATGATGTTATAAATATATGGTTGAATTTGTGTTCTTCTTTTTAATTATTGATATATCATTCTATCTGTCAATTAACTTAAAAGTTTAGATTTTTACTTTTCAATGTGTGAAAGAACTTCTTCAATTTATGAACTTTAGCTGCAATGCATCATTCACTCACTAATTTATTTTGAGGTTTGATATATTTTTTTTATTATAGTTGATTTGTTTCTAATTTTAAATTTTACTTTTATTTTCTAAGAATGATACATGAATAATGAAGTGATGAATATTTTGTTTATTTTCAAAACTTAATAATGATGCTACAAATATATTGTCAAAGTTGTCTTCACCTTAGTATCTTTCAGTTTGATAATCAACTTAAAATTTCAGATTTTTATTTTTGGGTGTTAAGGAATTTCTTCAAATTAGTATCTTTCGCTGCAATGCATCCTTGACTTCCTAATTTTAGTTCCCAGATTGCTATTTTTTTATTAAACTTAATTTGTATCTACATTAAAATTATGTTTTAAAATTATATGAAACACATTTAAGTAGATATTAAAACATTATCAATTAGCATTATCTAATCATTTTTTAAATTTTAAAATGATAAATAAGATATTTAGTAATTGCGTACTTGAATAGTAGATCTTAAAACATTCTTAATTAATGATACTACAATTAATTAGGAAATCTCTTGATATTCTACATCGCTTAAAAATGATAGACAATACTTTATTTTAAAGAAATCATTATTAATTCTAATTATTTAAATAGATCTAAAAATGTTATCACTTAACATTATTTAATTATTTTTAAAACTGGAATAGCAGGAATTCAATCTTCTTAAAACATTCTCAATTAATATCATCTAATCATTTTTAAATTTAAAGACACTAAATAGAATATGTAGTTATTGTGCATTTAAATAGTAGATCTTAAAACGTTATCAATTAATATCATTTAATCATTTTTTAAAAATTAAATAGTATGAAGTCGTTGTTATTATTAATAGAATGAGTTGTGATATTACAATTACTAAGGAAACTTGTTAACATTCTATCTCGCTCAAAAAATAATATAAAATGAAGTTATTTCAAAATAATCATTTTTAATATTAATTATTTAAAAAAATCTTAAAAAGTTCCCAATTAATATTATTTAATTATTTTTAAAACTAAAATAGTAGGAATTCAATTTTATTAAACCATTCTTAATTAATTATTTTTATAATGAATTGTGTTCAATTTCATTCAAAACAATATATTGAAAAAGTTCAGCAAAATATAACATCATGGAGTTTGACACTGTTCTTATGTACTTTTTTTCCCTCATCTGTTCTATCGATAAAAATATAATCATTTTATAAAATTTGACTTGCATTGGTAATGTAGGTAACACATGTGTTCTTAATAATGTGAATGTACGGGTAACATGTGTGTTTTAACTACACGAGTGCACGGGTAATATGTGTTTTCTTAGCAATACAGATGTACAGATAACATATGTGTTTTAGTTTTAACCATTAAAATGCATGTGTCACATGTTTGTTCTTAACAATACGAATGCACAGGTAATATGTACGTTTTTACCATACGAATGTACGAATAACATGTGTATTCTTAACCATGTGGATGTACATATAATATGTGTGTTCTTAACCATGTGATAAAAAATACCGCCCGTACAAATGCATGAGTCACTTGCTAGTTGGAATAAAGATTAAGAGACAACTAATAATGCAGGTTGTAGTACTATTGGAACTTGGGAACTAGAATTAAAAGACCACCAAGAATGCAAGTTTGGTATTCCTATAAGTTGGGAACATGAATTAAATGATAACAAAAAATACATGTCAAGGTAATGCTAGAACTTAGAGACAATATTTAAAAGACAACCAAGAATGAAAGTCGAGGTACTTCTAGAATTTCAAGCCAAGAATTAAAAGAAAACTAGGAGCACATGTCAGGTACAATAAAAAACTGGGGACAAGAATCGAAGAGAAGCAAGAACTCGAGTCAAAATATTGTTGGAACTTGAAAACACTAATTAAAAGATAACTAGGAACACATGTTCGGGTATGGTCAAAGTTTTGGAACATGAATTAGAAGACAACCATGAACGAAGGTCACAGTACTGTAGGATCATGAAGCCATGAATTAAAAGGAAACCAATAATATAGGTTAGATTACTGCTAGAACATGAGAACATGGATTAAAAGACAACTAAGAACACATGTAAGTCCATCAAAACTATTTTATGGAACATTTTAGTGTCTAAGCCCAACAATAATATAAAATTTTGGCGTCTAAGTCTGATAATGCTCTTGAAGGAACATTTTGATATCTAAATCCAACAACATTATAACATTTTAGTTTCTTAGCCAAACAATGTTTTTTATGGAATATTTTGGCGCCTGAGACCACAACATCATAACATTTCATCGTTTGAATCCGACAATGTTTATTTTTATGGTAAATTGGTGATATTCCAACATGCTTTCCAACAATACCAATATGTCTAAAATGATTTGCTTGACCCAAAAAGTCTTGGCCTCCTACTTGGGTGATTATGCATGAAAGACGCATACGTGATATAATGTATGATCATTTTGGAATATGTTAAGTGATGAATGCAACTCCTATTCATTTTGGTAATATATGAGTTAGACATGAATTCACATATTGATTGATTTGAATGTTGACATTCTTAAAAGTATGTATGTATGTCATGTATGTCAGATGATTATGCATGTGTACAAAAAAGAAGAGCAGATTAAATGAGGTTGTATAAATAAAACTATGTTTTTCCAATGAAGTCGTGTATGAACTGTAATTATTAAATGAATAGATCAAAATGACATTGAACTTTTGAAAAATTGTTTTTAATTTTTGGATTCTTGAATATAATTTTTAAAACACATTGAGGGTAGAAACCCATAGAGCATGATTTTTTTAAAAACACATCAAAGGTACGAGACTCAAAGATCATAAATTTTTAAAACCACACTTGTGTACGAATCAAGGAGCATGTGTTTGGAAAGCACATCGAGGTACGAGATTCAGAGAGCATGTAATTATTTTTTGCATGTAATATGACTGAAAGATGTAATGATAGATGGGGACTCTAAAGATATGCATGAATTATTGTAAGAAATTTTGTCTAAATAAGGTATATTATGATACTGAGAAATGAATGATGTAAATAGTGCATTGTGTAAGATGTGTAATCAATATTAATTTGAATATAATGAGATTAGATAAAAACCTTTGTAAATGGACAAATGCTCTAGAGCCAAGTAATAAGTTTTTACAACCCAATATGTATGATACTCTATCTTTACAGGAAGATGACATGTTTTACCAAAGACAACCCGATAAGGGGACATCCCTATGGGTGTCTTGTAAGCAGTCCTATGTGCCCAAAGAGCATCCTCAAGTCTGTTGCTTCAATCCTTTCTATTAGGCTGCACCATATTCTCCAAAATCCTCTTCATCTCTCTATTTGAAATCTCAACTTGCCCATTACATTGGGGGTGATAAGGTGTAAAAACTCTATGAACAACCCCACATTTCTTTAGCATAGCTTGCATTGATCTATTGTAGAAGTGGGTGTCTTGGTCACTAACAATGACTATGGGTATGCCAAACCTGCAAAAAATGTGAGACTTAACAAAATCCATAACAACTCGAGCATCATTAGTCCTAGTGGCCTTAGCTTCCACCCATTTGTTGTTGTTGTTGTTGCTGAGGTCTGTTGTTGTAAATATTTGCAGCATAAGCCTCAGGATGCTCACCAATTTTGGGATCCAAAAAAGATGGGCAAAAATCAATATAATGGTCAGTTGTAGTGCAAATGCCACAAACTCGTGTTGCAAGTGGAGGTTTCTGCTGATTCATGGCAATTTGAGTGACCAAGGTAGCAAGGGAGTCAAAAAAATTCTCTAGTTTATCTTGCCTCACTGAATCTGTCCCAACATCATGGACACCTCTGACCACTATAGCATCACTACTTCTTGCACTGAATTGTTGAGAGTTGGAAGACATATTCTCAATCAAGCCTCTAGCCTCTAAAGGATTCATATCTTCAAGTGCACCACCACTAGCAGCATCAATGATATTTCTCTATATGTTGTTCAGACCCTCATAGAAATATTGGAGGAGAAGTTGTTCAACAATTTGATGATGAGGGCAACTTGCACATAACCTCTTGAATCTCTCCCAATATTCATATAAACATTCTGCATGTAGTTGTATGATTCCAGAAATATTTTTTCTGGTTGCAGTGGTTTTGGAGGCAGGAAAGAATTTTTCAAGGAAGATTCTCTTCAGGTCATCCCAACTAGTAATAGAACCAAGGGCCAAGTAATACAACCAATCTTTTATAGGGCCCTCAAGTGAATGTGGGAATGCCTTCAAACATATGTGATCCTATTGGACATCACGAGGCTTCATGGTGGAACATACAATGTGGAACTCCTTAAGATGCTTATGAGGATATTTACCTGCAAGTCCATGAAACTTAGGCAACAAATGGATTAGTCCAGTTTTGAGCATATAAGGCACGTCCTCATTGGGATACTGGATACACAAACTTTCGTACGTGAAATCAGGTACAACCAGCTCCCTTAATGTCATTTTACGTGGGATTTGAGGTGGTTCAGCCATATTTTTATAGTATGCAACAGAATGCACATAAATAGCAGAATCGATATCATTATCAGGTAGATTAACACTAAGATGAAAAAACTCACTATCTAAATTTAAATTCCTAACTTGTCTAACCAGACTATGAAATATTCTATCAATTTCAGGATTTATTGGATGCAAAGAGTCAAGATTTCCCCTAGTCATGCACTAAATGCAACAGTAAGAACCATGTGGGGCAGTAAGTGAAATACATGTTAAATTTCAGTGATCAACCAAAACTTTGAATCAATAAAATCCTAATACCATAGGAAATATCCACAAAAAGTTTCAAGATAAAACTTAAAGCCTAACTAATTTAACTAAATGCAACAAAATCAAAACAATTCGAAAATTAAACTTCTAAAATAAAAAAGAAATAGTAAACGGACTTTTTTTTTAGATTTTCAGGGTGGGTTTTATGGATGCAATGTGTAGATACAGAATCGTTGGATTTTTCTACCCCAAATGCATATATAATATGTCCAATTCAGATTAACAGTTCCAAAGTTATGCCCAAAATAGAAAATTAACAATAAAACTAGTCACAATTTGTTTGCATATCACAACCAGCAGCAAGGTGATTGACTATGGTGCATCCAACATTCAATATGTGATGAAAGAAGTGTGGAAAAAAAGTTTCATGTAAAAATTCCAACCACAACTATATTAACCAACATATACCCGAATCAACCAACAGGCAAATGGCTAAACAAGACAGCAAATAACAAATAGTGAATAGAACATGCAGCTTTTGAAATCCAAACAAAATGGTTATTCTAAGACACACTAAACTATACTAAAAAACTTTGACAATAACCGATAATCCTCAGCAGCGGCACCAAATTTGATCGAGGCGTACCCGATACAAATAATATAACAATTAAAAACTGCAATACTAGGAAGTGACTCCTGGGTCATTTCCCAAGAATTATCTTTCAATAGGCTAGGTCAAGCCATACATTTTTCAAGAACATGTTAGATTTAGAGTTTTGAAAAAGTTTATTTAGCATAATAGGTGAGGCTTTATCCCATCTAAAAGACCTATTAAGCCTAATAAGTTGGACTATTTAGTTATATTATATAATAATCATCATATTATATTATTTTAATATAAATAATATTTTTATATATAATTTTAATATAAAAATCCATACAAAAATATAATTTAATTGCTAGAGTTAAATGTGTCTAATTAAACTAGGCCAATTAGCCTATTTAAATATAGACATGATAGACTATTTCAATACCATATAGTATATCAACCTTTAAAAAACCTAACACTTCATACCAAGTTTTTTAACAAGTCAGACCAAGCTTTGAAATTTTTTTAAACATGCTAACATGCCAAACTTAATCTCCTATATGTTATATAAGATCGACCTGTTGAAGGTAAAGTCTAACCTAATCTTTTTCCACTTAATGAAAATACTGTAATAAGTAATCAATGTTTCTAATGATTCATGGAAGGTTCAATTTAATACTTATACATGAAAGTCTCAAATATATGTTGAATCTTCTTCTAGATAACTATCTAATTACGTATGAATGCATACCATTTTTACATATATATTATAGTTATTTTTTATTGACAAAATATGTTTTAACTCCATTACATAGAAAAAGTAAGAAATATTTTCAGAAATTGCTCTTTGGTATAGAAGATGTTGGTCGGAAACTGGATTTTCCCATTGAATCTAGTGCAAAATCTAACCTTTGATCGCCTTGGATAAGTACGTGCAAAGGGACCTCGACACTGAAATCATTATAAGTGTATGCTTTTAGAAAGAGAAAGTAAAATGAGAGTGAGTATACCCTCCTTATGAGTGACTTTCTCTATTGGGAGGTAGAATGATCTACACTCTAAGATGCGTGTTTTAATCATTACGACATGACTTTATCCTTTCTCATACTAACATTATTGTAGATTTGGTCTACCTTTATCGTGTGGACGATGTGAAATTGTACTGCTTAAGTGGCGCGACCTAACCTTTGGCGAATAGGAAGGTTTTCATGTGTTGTAGGTGTTGACTCGACCATGTCTCATCTTCACCATTTTCCCTAGCTAAGCTGATCTTCTCGCTTCCCGTCTCTATTTTTTGTTATATTTTTTGAGTGCTTTCTAAAATATTATTACATGGAAATCTTCATGCTACCCAATGAAAAATTTGTAAAAGAAATTATCAAATATGTCGGTTTTAATGGATGTATAAAAATAAAAAGTGTAAATTATTTTTTTCAAGTTAAATAAAGATATTCTCCTTTCGGGTAACTAATCATTCTCTTCAAAGTATATAGCGTCATTAGCAAGTGTTGCTCGTTCAAGACTATCATTATCATTTAATAAACTTTATGGGATATGTAACTTTGACCTTATCCAACTCATTATTAATAAAACCTATAAATTAAAATATATTTTTTTTTTGCTATAATCAAATATATCTCCACACTAAACTTGTGTTTGGTATATGTGATTGTCTCTCCCAACAAACAAATGTTATTTATAAGAATCACATCTTCAACATTTAACCATTACTATATTTTATATTTTAGTATTCAGTAAAGTCTTACACCGTTACATTACATCTTATCATTATATAAATTAAGAATACAAAACTAGCTTAATTGGGAGAAAAATATACCAATGTTTTTTTTTTGGGTAAGAATATTCCAATGGTTATATGGGCAAATTCTAAACCCTCTTATCCAATTCTCATACTTCTCTATTCACAATGCTCCTTCTTCATTCTTCTTCCCTCTCCTACTCCACTCTCACTTACCCAGCCACAGGAAGAACAAGAATAACTCCTTATACTCGTAACCAAACACTCCGTATATTCTGTGCTAAGAGAACAGGTAAACAAAGATACCCATCTGAGAAGAAGAAACTGAAATCAAAGAATAAAGAGATTTTATCTGATTCTAAAGATAAAGATAAGTTTGAGGGTACATGGAGATTATTTAAACTCGCTGTTCCACTTGATCAAGACCCTGGAAAGGACTTTCTCGTCATTTCTGATGCTCTTCTTCAAGAAATTGCTAAAGCTCTCAAGTTTCCCGTAACTTCTCTCACTTTTTTATCACCTAACATTATTTTATTGTTTATTCGTTTTGGGCTGAATTTGGGTAATTAAATTTGTGTGTACTAATTTGGTTCCTGAAAAAGCTGAGAAATCGAAAATGGTTCGGAAGATATCAAATGTGGGTTAATTTAGTCCCTTTTAGCATTTTTATGATTAATTTTTGGGACATTTTCATGGAAATAACCTCGTGGCTTGCGAAGTCGAGGCTACAGACTCCATCTGGTGAGAGGCTCGTGTGCTAGACCACCTATTTAATTATTGGGACATTTTATATTCATAATGTTTGTGGACTATTTTGGATTTTTATTGGAATCAAATTGGTAAAAAAGAAGGGCGACCCAATGCACAAGACTCCTACTTAGTGGAGTATGGGGAGGGTAGGACGCAACCTTAACCCTGCAAACGGAGGGACTGATTCCAAGATTTGAATCCATGGCCTTATGGTCTCCAAGCAACAACTTTTTAGTATACACGAAAATTTATATGGACCAAATTATGAGGACCAAAGTTGCTATTCACTTGTTGTTAAGTAAAAGATGATTTATTCTTCAATTGTCGTGTCAGGTTGCTTCACTGTTGCCACAAGAAGCTTTCACGATTGTTAGGAAGTCATTTGATGCGAGGAAGGTAAGATCAATGAGAACCTAAACTAATGTGACCTATGCTTACAATTTTAAGCACTGATATGATAATTTCCTGAAGTGAGGGATTAATATGTCTATTGCTTATAATTTCAATGACTGAAATGAGAGTTTACTCAACAAGTAACTTGAGATTTAAAATTTATTAATGTTTGGTGTGCCTGAGTATGATATTGAATTGTTATATTGCATATTAGGTTAGTGAGTTCATCAGTTTATATTTATTTCAATTGGTGAGTAGGACATGGTTGTGAAATTGGCATGGTGAAATCTAGCATTGATACATATATGTAGATGAATATAATGTTTGAGCTCGAAGTATTTCATGTGTTAGAAATGTGTATTATCATGTAATTGTCAAGGTCCATTTTATAATGTAAATATGATAATCAGGAAACTATGCCTTCATATCTATTATATTCATGATGTAAATATATAGCATGTGGTGTAGTTGAAACACATGTTTTTCAGAATATTGGTGGGTGCAAATTGCAAGTGTACAATTACGTTACCAAGTATTACAAAGTTCGAATCCCATAGGGATTGTAATACTTGCTTAATTGCTTTAATTAATCAATCTAAACATTTTGGTATCAAAATTGAAATTTAACTTTAAGATAAGATTGAAAATAAGATAAGGATTTAAATTAGATAAGGAAAATGTCTCCATGATAGAGGTTACCGCTTTGACGTCTGTGAATCCTAGTTTATCGCCTTCTTCTACGAAAGTTAACTTTTGGAGGTGAATCGCCCAATTGAAGGTAATGTTCTCTCTCGAGACACAAGGCCCGTGTTCGATTGAAGCCAATACCTACTCTCGTGGTATGTGATTCAATCAAATGCCTTATTTGGTCTCTTTGCCAATCACTTTATGGCAACCCAATAAAACCCTCATATACCCTAAGACTACTATCATGAAGTAAGGTTTAAGTTTGGTTATTATAGGTCTGATATTTGGGTTATCCTCTTGTTACTTCCCCAATATACCTAAGAGGTGTGATCAAATGGCTAACTAACTCACACGGATAAACACACTAACCAATATACTACAACACTCAATAGAATGAATGTGTTAACTACTCATCACTTATTGCAAAAGGGCAAAGCCAAAACTGTTTTTCCTGCACTAAACAAAAAAAGTCCGCACTTAACCTGAAGAAGAGGAAATAATGTAAAAACTAAACTAAAGATCCTATTTAAACTAAGAAATGCATGCAAACAATAAGTAAATATGTTACAATTTCACGCACATAAAATATGCTTCTCTTTGCTCAACTTCTTAACATGTTATCTTGAGCCTAAAGAGAGGCGACCCTAGAACCTTTAATATCTCTGCTGGACCAACTGTCCTCTACTTAAATTTTATTTGCATTGAACCATGTCCTCCTTTGTCCTTCCAGTTCGCCACCTCTCCTCTGTCGTGTCTTTCTGGCTGATTTTCTCTCTTCTGTTTGTGACTGTCAGTAGTGTTTTGTTGTTGTGAGTGGGCCATTCCTCCCACTGCCTCCACCTCCGGCATTCCTAGATTGGTTTTCTTCCCAAGTTGAATCATTATCGGGGCATACCCATGTCCACGTGCCTCATCTTCATTTCAGGTTCAACATCAATATGCTGCAATTGCCATCATGAACCCGTCCAGATCCAACATTGCAATGCTGATTCACTCACCTCTCCACTTTCCTAGTTCTTCCGAATCTACCCTGGGTATGATAAATTTGTCAATTCCCAACTTTGATCTTGTAGTCATAGGATGGAATGAGTGACTTAGAGGCAGTAGAGATGAATTAAGATGTGCAGGGATAGAAAAAAATGACCCATAAGAGTTCCCAGTATTAGAAAATAGTGAATTATTAGTATGAGAGTCATGTAATGGTGAGGGAAAAAAACTGTTGGAGAATCAGTGTAGGAGGTAACAAGATCAAGAGGAGCAAAATGATTAGGAAATGAATTAGAATAAGAGGGAGTAAGACTCCCAGTAGGTGAAGAAGAAGATGTAGAAGGTTTTTGACCAGTAGGTTGAGATGGACTAGTGGTGTGAGGAATATAATGAGAAGTATGACCCAGAGAAGAATCAATGACAAAAATAGAGGAGTCAAACTTTGAGGTATTAGTTGGAGTAGGGGATGCATCGGGAAAAGTATACTCATTGAATGTAAAATCCTTGGAAATATATAACCTACAATCTTTGGACAAGCATTTATAGCCCTTATGAGTGGATGAATAGCCTAGGAAAGTGCTTTCAATGGATCTACACTCAAGCTTATGAGTATTATATGGTCTAAGTAATGTAAAACAAGCACAACCAAAGCCTCTAAGAGTAGTGTAACCAGGAATGATACCAAAAAGCAAAAAATGAAGAGATTTGTTATAGAGAGTTGGTGAAGGTAGTCTATTGATAAGAAAAACAACAGTGGTCAATGCATACTCCCAAAAAGTCAGAGGTAGACAAGCATGAGCTAGCAAGACAAGTCCTGTTATGTGTTCATGTTTTCTTTCAGCAGTCCCCTATGAATGATGGATATGTGGGCAAGAAAGTCTCTGAGATATGCTTAGAGAAGTTAAGTAGTGAAAGGTCTATCTATATTCACCCCCTAATCACTTTGAACTGCTTTGACAACTTTATTAAACTGTGTGTGAACCAGTTGAATAAAATGTTTAAAGATAGTAAGAGTTTTAGACTTTTGCTGAAGAAGATAGATCCAAGTGCTCTTGGTTTGGGCATCAACAATAGACAAACAGTATCTAACCCCTGACTCATAGTATATTGGGGCAGGTCCCCAGAGATCAAGATATAGTAAGTCAAAGGCATTAGCATAGAAACTAGTAGATGCAGGGAGTGAAGTGTATGAGCTTTACCATAACAAGTTGTGCAGAAATCTAAAACATTTTTATTTGAATGAGAAATATTACGATGACTGAGAACATTGTTTACAACTGCTTCACGAGCATGCCCTAGTCTACAACGGCATAGAAAGTAAGATGAACAATTGCTAGGACTAGGTAAAGTAGTGACATTAGCTACTGCGGTGGACTTGAACTTGTAAGCATGGTTTTAGATGGATGTACAGAGAGAAGTATCCTTGGAAAAAATTGTGAAAAGCATGAGACCATATGAGGTAAGAGACCCTTTGAGGAGAACATTTGTTAGTACCTTGTGATTTCACAAAGCACTCATTAGGATGAAATTCAAAATAACAAAAATTATCCTTAGCAAATTAGGATACACTAATTAGATTTTTGGTAATTGTAGGAACAAGAAGCAAACTTTGAAGAGAAGGAGTAACTTTAGGACTTATTCGTGAGTTAAAGTGAGTGTTTCCACTGCAAATAATAGGTGCTGTAATACCATTACCCATATAAATGTATCCTGGTACAAAATGCTCAACTGGTTCATGCACTAGGAATGAATCTGAAGTAATATAATTTGTTGCACCAGAATCTAGAAACCAAAGCGAGTGTTTAGTATCTGGAATCCTAGTGCTAATATAATAAAATTTATAATTACTAAAATTATAACCTTTATTTTTAATTTATAATAAAAACATTTTTCTTTATTTTCTTTATTTTAGGGATATTTTTTCCTTTGAAGTATAACATCATCTTTCTCTTATCACTTTCTATCCAATCGAACAAAAGAGTAAGAGAAGAAAATACCTCTTTCTCTTCCTTTCCATTCATTATTCTCTTATACGAAATATTAGAAAAATCTACTCTATTTTACAACTTTCTCTTTCTCCCTACTCTCTTACTCACCTCTTTCTCTCTTCTCATTTTCTTATATACAACCAAACAGAGCATAAATCTTTGAGAGGTTATCAGATAAGTTACATGCTAGTGTTTGAAACATGTAGCATGATGCAAGTGTCTTGTATTGTGCCGTAATTAGAAAATAATATATTGTTTGTTACATGCATTATTTAAATGTACAATCCATGGTGTAGTTAAAAGTTGAAACTCCACTTTTTTCACAATATGCTTCTCTTTTTTGTCCTTATTCAGGTTGTTATCACTTATGCATGAAACTGCATTTTAAATTGCCATGAAGTTTAAGTTATCATTGCATCCTTATATTGTGTTTGGCTGATGTTTTTTTAGAAATTAAAGGAGCCCAAATTTGTTCATACTGTGGACATGGATGCCAAAAAACTCCTCAGTTTGGAGCCTCGCACTTGGGACTTTATTTCTCGGCTGGAGCCTAAAGTTGGCCTTGTGGAACATGTGCTTGACAGAAGAGATTTTGGTGATTTGAGGAGTATCATACGTGACTGTAAAGAAAATAAGGAATCTGTAGTGAAAGGGGAAAATGGACATAGCATTTTCTCAGGGCTGTCCCATATCCAGACTGCCAGAAAGCCAAAAATTGCAATAGTGGGTAGTGGGCCTTCTGGCCTATTTGCTTCTCTTGTTCTTGCAGAGTTTGGTGCAGATGTTACATTAATAGAAAGAGGTCAACCAGTCGAAAAAAGGGGGCGTGATATTGGTGCTCTTGTAGTTCGTCGAATTTTAGAATTGGAAAGTAACTTCTGCTTTGGAGAGGTTGTACTATGCATCTTTATTTATTTCTTTGATTGATGGTTAATTGTGTCAGTGTAATACATGTTTCATTCATGAACACACCATTCTTTACTTTTGGCTTTAGGAGTTTGGTTGCAGACACTAGTTAAATGTTATCCATTTATTTTATTTTTAACTTTAAGTCATGTGATACTTATATGCTAATTCTTTTTAAAGAAAATGCATGAGTTTACACTTTTGTCTAATGCGAAGTTTCATTTTTCTTCACCACAGCCATTAAGCTGTAAGCTTATTATGATACATTATTAGAGCAAATTGAAATTGTGCTTCCTTTTAATGCTCATCTAGTTGGCGATGTCTATAAATTTCTAACATGTTTTGGAGTGCATATGAAAATCACCTTCGGGATGATATATTGAATTACTAATAGTTGGTTGGGTCATTTGTAATTCTCTTGTATTGCTTTTATTACTCGATTAGTCTTTTACCCATGCGATTTTACTCATTTGTTTAGTGTCATTTATTAAGGACTTATGTGTAGCAGGGTGGTGCAGGTACCTGGAGTGATGGGAAGTTGGTGACTAGAATTGGACGCAACAGTGGCAGTGTTCTTGCGGTTAGCTTCCTTATATTGCATTATGTAGTAGATATGTGCCTTCCATTTATATCTCCATTTGGTCCTTGTAGACTTTTAGGAAACAGTTCTAAATGATTTTCTTGCACCTAATACTGTCATCAAAACGATGATATAGTGTAAGCATATAAATTTTTTGCATGATGTTGTCTTCTTCTGTAGTCAGTAGAGCATATGTACAAGTCTACATAAATCTCTCCAAAATTTCAGTTGGTTCTTATTGGCAAGAAGAAATAAATCATATGAACTTCAAGATGAATCGGAACACTTATAGCTTTTAGAAAGCACAATATAGCTTTTCAATGCTCAAATTATGGGTATTTGAGTCCCTACTGCGGTCTCAGTAGAATCCACAATTCAGTGTCCATGTTTGACAAAGATATGGAAGATATAGTTAATTTAGAACATAATACTAGTTGCATGGTTTAAAAGTAACCTACATATTCCTTGTTTGTTTACAGCCTGTATACCACACTGTCTCTGCAACTTATTATACACAACTACACAAGCAGCAATAGGAAAAACTGGAAAAGTAATATGATATTGGAAAAGGAAAATAGTTTTGTAAACTTTTCTTAACTCCTTGCCGAGACACAAATAGTTCTGCATCACCGCCTTTATAATAGTTAAATAATCTAGCCAAGTACTTGGTGATCATTGATACAAATTTTAATAATTTGCTTAAGGTTTCTTAGCTTTGAGCTTATCTAAATATCTTTAGTGGAATGTGGAATTAAAAGGAACTTCTTTCATATACTTTTTTGTAATTCTCCACATTGGGTCTTACATTCTTATTGTGCTAATACTTTTTGACTGGCTTTGTGTAAAGTTTCATTGATATGAACTGGTATGCTTAATGCATTGCTATAGGTAAGATTTTTTATTCCTGGTTAATATCCTTCTCAGACTTAGTCTTAGTGCTGTTTAATGTATACAACTTCTTGTTTACATTTAACCTTAGAAGACCCCTGAATATTAGGAAATTTATGACTGCATGTATGATAAGAAAATATAGTCACTGGCAACCTCTTCCATTTTATTCTTTGCCATCTTAAAAGTAGAAATTCTATCCCAAACATTTATTTTCTATTTTGTTAGCTGGTAGAGAAATATAACTAAAACTAACTTGATTTTGTTGTGTAGTTTTACCCTGTCGTGTCCCCCATTCCCAACTTTGATATCTTACTGAATGGTTGACTGATCTCTTCTTTTTAGGTCATGAGAAGTCTTGTGGAGTTTGGAGCTCCAAAACAGATATTGATTGATGGAAAACCGCACTTAGGGACGGATAGGTTGGTTCCATTACTTCGCAACTTTAGGCAACATCTGCAAGAGTTGGGTGTGAGTTCCAGCAATTCTTTATATTGAAAGTACATTCATTTGTCAAGGTATGCTTCCTTTTTTGTACTTGTCTTCATTTTGTCCTAATGACACTGCTGCTTTTTTTTCCAGGTCACAATCAAGTTTGGAACAAGAGTAGACGATCTAGTTATAAAAGATGGACATGTCCTGGGGGTTACAGTATCTGAATCTTCTGATAGATTACGTTCAAGCAGCCAGAAGATGGAATATGATGCAGTTGTTCTGGCTGTGGGCCATTCTGCCCGTGATATATATCAAATGCTTCTTTCTCATAACTTGGACTTGGTACCAAAGGACTTTGCTGTGAGTTTATAGTTTATGCATTTATTAATTCTTTTTGCCTATTTGTATTTGTGATGCTTATCTGTTTGCGTATCCTTATAAAAACTATGTGTATCCTTCTACCAAATTTCAAATAGTAGCATGGTTTCCTCTTCATAACAGATAAGATAGTCTTAAACTTGTGCATGATTAATGTGAATTTCTTTTAGTTACACAGCTGGTTCAGTTTTTAATCCATTTTTAAGATTTGTCATTAATAATTATATGATGTTCTCATTGGTACTGCTTTTTGTCTCTTATGGGGAAGGAGCTAGTTTGTCACTCAATCAGATTCAAAATTTCAGTTGACAATACAGAACATGTTCTTAATATCTCTATAGTGAGCATTTTTGACAATACTGTAGTAGTATTTGACAACTCCTTTGGTGGCTAGGAAGATGGCCTACTTTCAGAATTCAGATGCCCTGTGGCAGGCCTATTTGCATGATTACTTCTATGAATAATTGTTTTTTATTTGTTTTTAAATTGTAAATCCACCAGATTTTTCAATTTTCTTATTATAGATGTGGGATATTTGGCATAATAATCGAGGCCCCATTATGTTGGCCAATTCTTCGACTTAGCATTCAAAATTCAAAATTTTATTTGTCATTGTTGCAATATAAAGCACCCTGTTCTAGTTTTGAAATTTAATTTTTACTGGAATAAAATGACCATATACTGGTGTTTGCTTTGAAATTCGTTATTGTCATGATTTTCTTAATTTTATTCCTTATATTGATAACAGGTAGGGCTACGGATTGAGCATCCTCAAGAACTAATAAACAGCTTGCAGGTTTGTATCTATCCAATTTTTATTCAGCACACTTATTTTCTGCTTTATTTATTTGGTATCAATCCAACTTGCAATATATATTTTGTCTACTTACATGTGTGTGTGACTGTGTGTAATAAGGTATGCTAAATTAAGACATTGATGATATTAGAGATATAAAGCCATATTTTGGCCTCCACCCAACAGTTTTCAGCTTTTATTAAAGTCGGTCCCTGAGTTTCTATGAGTAGTCAATCATAATATCCTTGTGGTCCAGTTTTTTCTTAATTGAATTAAGAGCAAATCTCTATTATGGTGCTCTAAAGAAATAAGTATCATCAGGTGCATGGTAGTTAAAATCGCGATCCCACTCGTGGGATCGCACGACTTTACGATCTTCAAGAGCTAGCCCGTGCTCGATCTCAACCCGTGCTTGACCTCCGTGGAATCAGGTGAAATCGTCGTGTTGGAGCGTAGGACCGGTGAAATCGACGAGCCTTCCGATTCCATCTTCTGCTCACTGTGGTCTGCAACACATCTCCTCTGCTTTCATCTCCTCTATCGATCTAGCTTTTCTTTCTCTCTCGATCTCCATTTTCCATTTATCTGGGTTTAACTATATCTTCACTTTGTTTATTTTCTATGCTTTTTGTTCTGTTGCAAAATGAGCAGAATGAAGGAGAAGATGACTCACGGCTGCCATTAGGTTTAAGGAGGCCTTTTATATCATGGCTGCAATTAGGTTTATAATAATGGTCCGAGTCAGGCCCATTTGTACCTTTTTTAAGGAGGTCTGTGTTTTTATACAGTGAGTTGGCCTGTTTTTTTGGTAGAGTGAGTTGGCCTGTTTGTTTATATTTTATAAGTATCTAATCTTTTTTTATTTCTTTCAAGAACTAAGTACTTTTTAATATAAAAGCATCTAATTTCTAAACTCTTGAATGAACCATATTAACTATACTAAAACATATAATTATCTAAAAGAAAAATAATACTTAAACTAGTAAAACTTTTTAAATTCCCTATGTTGGGTACTATTTATCTATTTAAAATCTTTCTAGTAAATTTTTAATATATATACATACAAATATATATGAATTATGTCCATATATATTGATAAGTAAGACCTTACGAGTCGTGTTACGATCCTACGTTTACGATCTTTGACTCTCCTTCCGATCCTAAGTAGAATCTCGATTTTAACTACCTTGATCAGGTGGTCCTCCATTCATAATATGTCAAATGGTCCTTCATTGTCAATTTACGATGACGTCAATTTCATCATCTGAAGACCAAATGAATTTCATACGTTGATGTTGAAGGATTTTTTTATGTATTTATTAATGGAGTGGAGGACAAACCTGATATCATTTATAAACTGGTTTGGCGGTTGCTTCCATTGATGATGGCGAAGGAGGTATTGCAGGAGTGAAATTTGATAATGTCACAAGCGGTGATGCAACTCAAAAATGCAGAAAATGACCTTTACCATTTTCTGATACGGGAAGAAGCAGAAGGGTGCAAGTTATACTGCTAACCTGTGATGATAAGACTTCCCATGATTAGTTTAATGTAGTATTACAAGCTTAAAATCAAAGTAGCTGATGCAAATTATTGTTATGCCAGCTAGTACTTAGTTTCTAATTGTTTGTGTGTTGTTTTTTATTTATGTTTGCCCTATCCCATAATGGGAAAGTTACTATGAACTTATTTGAATATTTAATGTTTTACTATAATTTTCCCATTTGATAAGAACAAGGACCTAAGTAAGCTTAGTTTATAATATCCCCAATCCTGTCAACTGTGTATACATATCCCCCTAATTTGGGGAAATAACATGGTCATGAACTCATGATAACTTCATTCTCGAAGATGTGATGGAGAAATTACCTTGTACTGCATGGCTGGAGAGATTTTTTTATATCGTAAAAGATGTTTATCATGGCTTATATTTTTGGGGGTCATGACTGATGCATACAACTTTTTCATGTAAATGTGTAGTATTCTGAATTGGCATCCGAGGTTTGTCGTGGACGTGGTAAAGTTCCAGTGGCAGATTACAAAGTTGCCAACTACATTGATAAAGAGGAATTCTATGGATATTCTGGTTCTGAGCCAGCAAATCGCAGTTGTTACTCTTTCTGCATGTGTCCAGGTGGGCAGGTATGCATTCTCCTTTTATCCTCGTATCGTATTAATTGGAACATGACTTCTTTGTGGTGATGACTCGATGCGCATAAGGGTATATGGCATAGCATATTTGTGCCTTCTATTTATGGCCTGATATAAAAACTAAAAGGTTACTGTTTATTTTACAAAGGTGAGGGGGTCAGAGCATTTGGTTGCAATAGGAGGATAAGTAGTGTCAAATTATTATTTGTGTTATTATATACATTGGGCTATTATAGGATTTAGTTAATTGGTAGTGAACTATAGAATGTCGGAACTTGCAGGTTGTCCTCACTAGCACAAATCCATCAGAAATGTGCGTTAATGGCATGTCATTTTCTCGGCGTGCTTCTAGATGGGCAAATGCTGCACTTGTGGTGACAGTCACGAAAAAGGATTTTGAAGCCTTAAATTATCATGGTCCTCTTGCAGGGGTCGAATTTCAGGTAGGTCTAAATTCTTATAATCTGGGTTTGTGTTCTTATGCTGTTAAATGGTTAAACTAAAAAGGTCCTTTGTGTCATTTCCTTTTTCATATTTATAATCATCATAAGCAACTTTGTCCTTGTCCAATTTTTTCATAATATATCTAGCTTTCATTCCCTAGAGTCATGTTATAACTGTAAATATTAAATGGTAGAATATATAAATCTATATTCTGTTTCTCTAGCCTTTAAGGATAAGTGATATAAGAAATGGACCAATGTTGCATCAGATGAAATTTTGTTCAATTAGGTTGTCCTTGTTCTTGATTGATGCATGATAGAAGAGTTCTTGATGTTACAGATTCAGTACTATCTCTGCTTTATCTAATACTTCTATTGTTTAGAGAGAGTTTGAGCGAAGAGCTGCAATAATGGGAGGAGGCAACTTTACAGTGCCTGTACAGACAGCTACAGATTTTCTCGAGAACAAGCTTTCGCGTAAATTATCAATTTTACCCTTTATTTGTTACTCCTATGCTCTTTGCTCTTGGTTTAACTTAGCTTCACTTGTTTGTGCCAGTAACATCTGTACCGCCGTCAAGTTATCGTTTAGGTGTGAAGGCAGCAAATCTTCATCAGCTATTTCCTATTCATATAACTGAAGCTTTGCAGCATTCGCTTTTATCATTTGACAAGGAGGTTGGCAACTTTCATATCTTATCTGATCTATTATTTCAATGTCCTATGTAAAACTATCTTACGAAATTACTAAGAACAATATTTTTAATGAACTCTCCAGTTACCAGGATTTATATCCAACGAAGCTCTCCTTCATGGTGTGGAGGTAATAAATAATTGTTCTCTTTTTCGGTTTCCGTTCCACTGTATGTATTTCCTAAAGTTCCTTCTATTCCCAAATTTTTGGTTCAGTCTGCAGTCATTAACTTAATGAAGGGAGTTCTTATCAAGAATTTGCTTCTCAATTGTTATTCATTTTTTCTTTACAATGATTTTGTTCCAGACTAGGACCAGTTCTCCGATCCAGATTCCACGCGATGTCGACTCTTATGAAAGCACTTCACTGAAAGGACTATATCCAGTTGGTGAAGGAGCCGGTTATGCTGGTGGGATCATTAGTGCAGCAGTAGATGGAATGCATGCTGGTTTTGCTGTGGCAAAAAGATTTGGCTTATTTCATGGAGATCTTGAGTCTGTTTTGGGCAAGGCTCAAAATGTTGGATTTTTGAAGTACTAGACTAGAACTGATTTAATTTTTTCAGTTTCACTGTGATCTGCCACATGTTGGATTGTTGGTTATGTAGACCAGAAGTAGATAGTGGAAGAGGTTCCATATCCCAGTTACACTTTGGAAATTCAAGGTAAATGCATTAATTCTGTCCTTGTTCTTGTCACCCTTCAGAATTTTTAACTTGTCAAAGAAGAAATAGTGATGATAATTGATATATTTCCTTGTTATACTTGTGCAGCTAAGAAGGTTATCTTCCAGTCTAATGGGCTGAGATAGGAATATCACAACTTTCAACATTCATCAAAGTTGTTCCATTCCCACAATGTTTGATGGCATAAATTGAATAGCATAACAGATATTTGCTGCTTAGAAGTTAGAACTTATTGCAAGGTGCTGTGACCACACTTCACTTGATGATAGCTGCAATTTTGGGTGATCACATATGCTATGTAGTTAACCATAACATATAGAAACATAAAATGTAATAGTTACTAAAATGTATTTGTGATGGTAGAGTTTTTAGTTATGTTGTGCACATTTTTTGTTGTTTAAAAGCATACACTTGTTTCTATGTGAATTGTAGTGTGCACTTTGCAATGAATAGGTGTAAGTTCTATCTTGATAATTGGCTTGGTGGAAGAGATCTTTTGGTAATTATAGTATTGACCCTAATTTAATGATAATTGTTGAATTGGAGGATTTTAGGTATGGAAGTAGGAAGAGAAAATGAAGGGTAATAGTTAGGGGTGGCAAAATGGGCTTGGCCCGACGGGCCAGCCCGTTCGGATAGGTGTTTTTAGCGGGCCGGGCTGGAGGTTTTAGCCCAAAAGCCCATATTCAACCCGTTTTAGAAGCCCGTTTTTTAGACGGGCCGGGCTGGCCCGGCGGGCCAACATTAAAATTAAAGTTCATTTGTCTATCATGTTGCTCATTGCAATTAAGATTAAACTTT
>NC_032023.1:3691150-3717867 GCF_001865875.1 Lupinus angustifolius | reverse complement strand
ATATCTCATTATGTAGTTATCTATTATCTTCACTCTTATCCAATTATTGTGCTTGTTATGAGAAGGTGGAGTTTCACTGACAATTAGGGGTGTTTGAATCAAGTTTAAACATTTAATTAATTGAAATAGAAAATTGGAAACTCAAATAGAACTACTGATTTTGATTCATTTTGGAAAATTAATTGAATTCGACTGAGTTTCAATTTATATTTTTAACGTAGTCGACTTCAAATTAAATTGAGTAATATATATATATATATAAATTATAAGCTCTGTTATGAACTAGGAGTCTAAAAGTTTAAGACTATGGTGGTTTATTGTTTAGAATTTAAAGTTTTTTACTAATGTAATATGTTATTATGAGATTGTGTCTTTTGTTTGTGATTTTTTGTTTTAAAAGACATTTATGAATGGTTTAAATTATTTATTTTGTCTAAAAGTTTTTAATATGTGTTTTAAAAAAACAAAACGGGTCAGCCCGCCGGCATGCCAACCCTACCAAATATGGGTCGGGCTGACATTTTGAGCCCTTTTAATAATAAGGGTTGGGCCGGGCCAGCCCATATTCTGACAGGCCAAAGGCGGGCCAGACTGGGCCGGGCTGGCCCATATTGCCACCCCTAGTAATAGTAATATGAGAATGTTTAAATCGACCGTTGATAACAAAAGACAACTCCCAACCTATAAGAGGTGGCCTACTTGGTAGATAGGAATGGCAACGGGGCGGGTCGGGTTTGCACATACCCAAACTCGAACCCGAAATTCAAAACTGAACCCAAACTCAACGGGGTTGAAAATAAAAATACTATCACTGAACCCGTCGGGTTTCGGGTGACCCAAACCCGAAAAAACCCCGAAAATGATAAAATATTAAGGAAAATATGATATTATTTTTGTGTAATTTTTCTCTTAACATTTATCTTTTCTCTTGCATTATTTCATTTCTTTTATGTTTGAAGATTCAATAGTATGTAAAGTAAAATTAAAAATTAAAAACAATTGGCAAATGATAGAAATTTCAATTTTAAATTGAATTACCTTACTTCGGGGCGGGTTCGGGTTAGGGTATTTGTTATACCAAACCCGAACCCGAAATTTAAACCCGGATAAAACCTGAACCCAATCACATCGGGTTTTCCTATTAAATTCGGGTTCGGTTCGGGCGGGATTCACGGGTTCGGTTTTTATTGTCATCCTAGATAGAATTTGAGACATAAAATATGAGTATCTAAGTTTAAATCTTAATAGTTTTATAATTTTTCCCTCATTCCAAAACTCTGCTTACAAAAAAAAGACGACCTTGTAGTATATTGATAAGTTGAATTTTAAATAGGTGAAGAATATATGTAAATAAAATAATTCCTAAGTGATACGATTAAAATATTTTTTAGAAGATAAAATATTCTAAAATACTTTCAGATGTGAAATAGATAAAAGAAAAATATGTATACACAATAGTATAATAGTCTTTTACTCTATTTTTTATTCTTAAATAAAAATAATATAAATGAATGATGAATAACATAATAAATATTTATAAATATTTACACTAATACTTAAATGTTATACCCAGGAATTGAGAATTTTTTATATATTTTAAATCCCTCCTAAAGTTAAAGCTTACATGAAAGTAAGATAGAATGAAATCCATAAAATCAATGGTAGGAAAGTAACTCATACATACTAGAGATGTGAGAGAAAGTAGATGGAAAGATTGGTTTGGGACATATTTAGTCATCAACTTCGTAGATATTTCGTTTAAGGACTAACATTCATCTCAACTTATCTATCAATATCGGTAATATAATCTATCGATAGTCCTTTTTGTGACACTTAATTAAAATACCAAAAGATTAGCAAATAATATTAACTAAATTGAGTAGGAAGAATCACAGAAAAATTAACAAAGAAGATTAAAATCTACCTATTTCATTTATACCTCTTCCTAATTCCTAGTAAATAATAAATAGAACCTAGTAAAGTGATAAATACATCATATCATTACCCATAAATGTAAAGTCCGTCCATTTCCAATTGGTATTCATTTTTCAATGTCCTTGTTAAGGTGAATGCTAAAATCATTGATAATCATAAATGTAGGGACAAAAAAATGTAGTATGTGTTTTACTTTTTTAAAACTGAAGACTAAATATTTAAAATAAAAAAAAAACACAAAGACTAAAAGCAAGGTGACACAAAAAGTAAGAGAAAAACATATTTTAATATCTATACACTATCGGTATAAAAATTTATACACAATCAATATATTATCAACCATTCATTTATAATAATTATATTTAGTTAATAATATTAAATTTTAACAATAAATGATAAAATAATAATATATACAAATATTATATGTGTACCCATTATTTTCTCATTTTCTTTGTCATTTGCAACAAGTTGTGGTAGATTATGGATTGTCAATTGTCATCTTACCCTTTCAATATTAATAATTAGTTTTGACGATTAATAATATAAAATAAGTATGAAATTAATAATGACTTTTTAAAGACTAAAAGACAAATCAAAAGTAGGTGGCGCCAAAACAACTGTCCTTACTTCTACCCTCCATTGTCAATTGAATCCCTTTCCTAGTATGTCCTTTTAATTATTAATAAATGGGTTTTGTTATTTAAATAAAATAAAATATAAAGTTAACCTTCAGAAATTAAACATTTAACGATTATGAGATAATACTTTAATTTTTTAAACTTTAAGCTTTAAGGACAGTAAATAATAGCGCCTTTAATTAATTTTTTTTTTGTATGTATTAAAGATATTCTCAATAGCTAAAAACTAATAATTTTATTTTTATAACCGACAACCAATTTTTTTTTCTTCAAAGGGGAGGGGGAGAACACTATCATAATTTGAACTCTAACATTTGTGCTTAATACTTAATCTTTATAACTTTACAATTAAACTTATTTTTTAGAGAATTGAACTTTGTTTGTATAATAAACTAGTTATTATTATTATTTTAATTATAATAAACTTTGTTTGTATAATTTGAATCCATATTATTATGCTCAACCTTAAAGAATCCAGTTATTTACCATCATTTTGTTCATTAATTAATTATTCGACTTTTTTGTTAATAAAACCTTTTGATTTTATGGGTAGTACGAAATCATGAACATAGTTGATGATTAAAAAATGAGGAAAATAAGAAAGAGATTGAAAGAATTTTGTGAAATTGTTTGACATACATTGAACACAGTAACACTGAACGTGTCTTCAGTAAGAGACATGAACTCGTGTCATCACGGATCCATGTTCTCAATATAAATTATAAACAACTTTTATTCCATCTTTCAAAATAAAACAAAATATCACTGAGTCTGATAGATGTATGAATAGATAATTAATTTTACAAAAACATGGATGGATAAATAAACAACTTCTTTAAAATCTATATACTATAAGTGTTAAAGTTTTTTAAAATGTAAGTACATTATCACCATCGATTTATATTATTATTGTTTGAGAATCAATAATGATTAACATATAAATAATTTACTGACAATATAAAAATACTTACACTATTAGCACATACATATGAATCCACTTGAAATTTTTATTTGACATTTCTTATCAAAATATGATTTAATATGTATTCCAAATTTCTTATTTACTTTTGTTATTAATACATCATTTTATTCCAGCATAGTTTTATTAAAGCATATAATATAATTAAATATGGATCTATTCTATCTATCTACTAAATAATGGAAATTTTCTATACAATTTATTGTCAAGGGTGAATAATTCCTTATTTTTTTACAAAGTTTAAAATGTGAATATGTAATATCCTTACAATTTTATCCAATACCTTTTAGGTGTGTGATTATCTCTATAAACAAGTGTTGTTCACATATATTGAATTATTGACATATGAATTAATATAATATTTTGTGATCTACTGAAACCTTACATTATTAGATTAATATTCGTTGTGTATCCTTAACAATTAAACATATATGAATTCATTATATTTATTTTGAAAAGGCATCAATTAAATTCATCTTGCAATGAATGTAAAAAATAATAAATGTTACTAGGAAACATCTTATAATCATAAATGATATAAAAATAGTAATAGTTTTATGGGGATGGACAATGATCATCCATGCACATGGACCTCCATGTCTTTTACTATCTCCCCGAGAACAATGCCACCTGCTATATCAACCTTAGATTAAATTAAGAAATGTGTTTAGTATTATTAAGGATATATCTTTATTTTATGAGCAAAAAACTAATTCATTTTGGGTATATGACTACTTTCCCAATAAACATTATTCATATAAATCACATTATTAATTTTTTAGTCATAATGAGATCTAATAAAACTTTACAATACTACACTAATAATATTTTTGGTAATAAATTATAATAACTTTGAAGAAAACCATATAGTATAGCATAAATAAACACATACTACTTACTATTCCATGGTGATTAATAATAACCGAGAGTTCATCTTAATAAAAGCCCACAACAACATTGATTTAAATGATGTGTTTGTTTCTTTAAGGAACCTTTCTCTTTTGCAATAATAATAATAGAGTTTTATTATTCTCAACCCTAAGATAAGCAACAAAATGGTTAAATTTTATTGAAAAGCTAAATCTACATCATTATACATAATTTCATGCAACTTTAAACTCAAATCATATATAACTTATTTGTATTCTCAAGGGGATGCATGTAATTACATTAATCTATTTTGTGAAGAGATGAATATAGTCTTTTAAAAGTAGAAGAGTAATTAACATAATTAAACTAAAAATCACCACATGAGAGTTAATTTACTTGTAATTGGTAGTCATATACATTTGAGGAGAGAGGAACAATAGGAAATGAAATGGTTACTTGATATGTGGAACATGGGTGGAGGGTTCTTCTTGCAAATTAACAATTGTAAAGTAAGTTTACAAATCTTAACACCCTAGTTTTTCTTTCAAATGTTATTGAAAATATTATTTTTGTTATGCAAATTAAAAACTATATTAAGAGTGTAATATCTATATACTGTTAATGTAAATATTTATATACAATTCATACATCATTTAAGAATCAATGATGATTTAATATAAATAATGGATAATAATATGTCAATATATCAATACATATATTCTTTTCTCAAATATCAAGGACAACAAAAATAGTAATATATAAAACTTTTAAGATTTCTTTACATGTTTTTTTCTCATCACCTAATTTGACTTTATATACTAGCATTGGTATAGAATATAAAAGCAATGAGAAAAAGATAAATATATTTACTCTATAAATTTTATATATTATTATTATATCATACATCATTCATATTTAATAATTATTAACTCTTCAAAAAATAATTTAAATAAATATAAAAAATATATTGATAATATATAAATCTTTACGAAAATAATATACAAATTACACTCCATCAATATTTAGTTTTGGTATGAGTTTGATAGAAAAGCTGTTGTGAATTGAGTTTGTTAACATTGCTAGAATGCAACAAACAACACTCCCATGAAAGAAACAAAACCCAAAGTAGTAACAATTAACAACACCTTAACCTACGCACCCCTTCTCTCTTATCCTACACCCTCCATTACTATCCCAATTTTGCAACTGCATTTTGATTCCTTTTTAGTTTGATCAGTTATAAAACCATAACCCACTTCTAATGTTAATTTTAATGTTAATATAAACTTTTAATGCACGTAGAAACAGTTACCGTGAGTTTACATCAAATGTTGTTTATCTTCTCTCTCTACTTCTTCCTCTCTCATGATCTCTTTGGATTTGAGCTTTATTTCATGAAAAAAACATACCCTTTTGAATTTACTGATTCTATTTCTCAAATTCATTCTCAAACAGATCTGGGTCTCTATAAAGATGTAAGCTTTATTCATTTTTCTTACTTTTCATTTTCCATGTATTTCTTTATTATTGTTATTTATTTCACTCTTCTTAGACTATGTTGTATCTGATTTTTAAGCTATGTGTAGATTTACTGCACAGAAAAGGATCTACTTTGTGGATAATTTTGGAGAAGTTCATTTAGGACACATGATTGAATGATTGAAAATGGTGCTAAATTTGGTTTAGTTATATGAAAGTTTATACTTGATACCAATGTGGTGTAATTGGGATAGATTTTAGAGTATATGGATGTATGTAAATCAGAGAAAGTATTAGGGAAACACAAAACTGTGGAAAGTCCAAGATCAAGAGCACCATTGGCTTTGTCAGAAAAAAACAATGCAGCCACCATCAACACAAGGATTTGTAGGACAAGGGAAGTTAGTTCTAGGTACAAGTCACCTACACAAGCCACTCCATCTAGTCCTAGGAGATGCCCTTCACCCAACCTCACAAGAACAACAACACTTGCATCTACATCATCATCATCATCCCAGTTGTTGTTGCCTAAGAGAGCTCTGTCTGCAGGACGGACGAGGCCTTCGACTCCTCCTTCGCCGACGACTCCTAGACCTTCTACACATGTCAATGAGTCATCTGTTGATGTCAAGTTGTCATCGAGAAGGGGATCGGGTAGCCGGTTGCAGGCTGCAGATGGTTTATGGCCTTCCACAATGAGAAGTTTGAGTGTTTCCTTCCAGTCTGATAGCATTTCCATACCTGTTAGCAAGAAGGAGAAGCCGGTTAGTAGTGCTTCTGATCGAACTCTGCGGCCGCCTTCGAATGTAGCACACAGGCCTGAGAGTCCGAGATTAAGAAAACCTACACCGGAGAGAAAGCGGAGTCCTCTTAAAGGGAAGAATGGGGCTGATCAATCTGAGAATTCTAAACCAGGTGATGTTTTGTCTCCGAGATTAATTGATCAACATCGATGGCCGAGTAGGATAGGTAGTAAGATGTCTAGTTGTTCATTAAATAGAAGTGTTGATTTTGGTAATAACAGAATGGGGAATGCTTCAGCTCCTGGAATTGGTTTGTCTTCATTGAGAAGATTGTCTTCATCAGAAGAAGCAAGTAGACCCTTGCAAAGGGCTTCTAGTGATAGTGTACGACTATTATCACTTGTTGGAAGTGGTAGAAAAGGAAGTGAGGGGAAACCTTTTGATGAATGTTCGGTACCGGTATTAAGACCTCAGAAATCTGCTCCTGCAACTCCATCGGAGAAAGCAGGATTAACATTTGCAGGAGTTAGATATCAGTCCTATTTGGCTTCCGGATTACATCCATCCTCCCCTAGTAAGGCCTCAGTGCTATCAAGAGGTTCAAGTCCATATAGATCAAGGCCATCAACTCCTCCTTCTAGAGGGGTTAGTCCGTCTCGAATAAGGCCAACCAGTTCGACCACTCAATCCAACAATTCAATTTCAGTGCTCAGCTTTGTTGCTGATTTGAAAAAAAGGAAAAAGGGTGCAGCCTACATGGAAGATGCTCACCAATTACGACTTCTCTACAACAGAAACTTGCAATGGAGATTTGCCAATGCGAGAGCTGAGGCTGTACGTAACATCCAAACTGCAATTGTAGAGGTATTTCTTACTATCTTTTCATACCGGAAAAGTCTTTTTGATGTAGTTTTTATGCCTATATAATTATTATATATCAGATCATTTACGACATCATTATTACATGAACCTGTGTGCAGAAAACTCTATATAATGTATGGAACTCTACTTTGTCCCTGTGGGACTCTGTCATTAGGAAGAGGATAAATCTCCAGCAGCTGGAGCTTGAGCTTAAGTTGAATTCTGTTTTAAATGATCAAGTAATTGTTCTAACTTCTCTGGACTATATTATTTATATGCCAGTTTTCTTTTAAGATAGTTACTACAGAGTTTATAAGTGATTCAAATATACATTGTAAGGAGCAACACTTTCTGCCAGCGACAACCATGTACCCCGAAAGAGATTAGTTCCTAACCCATAGAGTAAGGGATACCCTTGGTTAACGCTAAATATACACTACAAGAGATTGGCCCTTTAAATTGGAAAGTTTCATTTCCTAGGTCTTTATTTAGGTCATCCATTTTATGTTTTATGTAAGGGATTCAAGTAATTCAAAGTTAAAGGCTTATGATTCTGTTGTTCAAGTTGGACTTTCGAGTAAAGGGAGTACTAGTTTTTAAGGGGGGGTAGCATTTTTGATTGAATACTCGTGTTTCGTGAAATATTCTTCAAAGTTAAGGCTCTAATTTCACTTGCTAGAAATGTGTTATGTTGCTATTTGCTTTCCTTTGTTGATTGCTTCAATTTTCAACACGTGGTGATACATTTTTTAAACTCGAGGCCTTTTTGACTAAAAGCAGATGGCCTACCTTGATGATTGGGCTGTACTTGAAAGAGATCATGTTGATGCCCTTTCTGGGGCTGAACAAGACTTGGAGGCAAGCACTCTTCGCCTTCCACTAACCGGACGGGCAACGGTATGAATGTTATTAGGTGTCTTTTTTATTTGATAACCGGAGAAGACACGAACTTCATTGCTGTGTTTGAACTTTTACAGGCAGATATTGAGCATTTGAAGGTTGTTATATGTCAAGCTGTTGATGTCATGAAAGCAATGGGGTCTGCAATCTGCTCTTTGCTCTCACGGGTGAGTTGGTTGTTCTAGAGTTCTTCTGCTATGTATAGTATACATCAACATCGACGATGAACAATATAATAATTAAGGTTTCTATAAAATTGCGTCGTCACCTAATAGTTATTTTTGTGTCTGATAGGTGGAGGGTGTGAATAGTTTAATTTCTGAAGTTGCTGTTGTAGTAGCACAGGAAAAGGCCATGCTTGATGAATCTGAAGTGATACTGGCTTCAGTAGCAGCTATGCAGGTGAGAGTCATCATATATGTTTAACAACATAAATTGTGCACAACGAATATCTCAAGATTATGTCGCCTACAAATATTAGTAGGAAATAAATCTCTCTCTCATTTCTCAGGGCTTAGGGATTTAGTGGCCTGGCTGAAATCTATCTCTCCTTCCTCTTTCCTTATATTGTTTGTCATTGTTATAAATTACGACCGTTACGGTTTTTAAGATAAGCTCAGTACCGAAGTACATGTGCAGTTTTTATATCTTTATCAATTATCTTCATATTTTGTTCCCTTGTTTCTTACATCACAATCTGGAGATGTTTCTTTCTGATTTGATCCATGTAGCCGACCTACCCGTTTCAAAAGGCTGGTTGCTATTGTTGTTCTGTCAAGAGATATTATATTTCACACTGCTTGATCACTCCCATACACAGTTTGAAAGGCCATATATTTCTGTCAAATCGTTTTTCTTAAATAAATGCATAAGTAGAATAAAACATTACTTTATGAACACCATCGTCCTTGTGCTGGTTTCTAATTATTTTTGGCAAAAACAGGCAGAGGAAAGTAGCATTCGGACGCATCTCATGCAACTCAAGCAGACTTCAGGGAGAAGTAAGTAGCCGATTTTGGAAATTTAAACACTCGTGAACCTGACCCGCCGCTAAGCGCACAACCTGCGGCTTCAGCCATACACTATTGGTATCTAATATCCATCTGGTTCTTTACCATTGTAAATTTTCAAAAAGGTTTTCCCCCTTAAATATTATGGAACCAATATTGTTTGATCACCCATCTTTTTCACTTCAATACTAGTGGTTCCACTTGTAATATTGTATTAGGCAAAAGAAAAGAAAATGAAAAGCAATGGAGGAAAGTATTGACATCCATCCAATTTTATGCCCTGCTTTTATAGTACATACCTATTTTGATCCCTTAAAATGTTAACGTGTACCAATTTGGTTCCTAAAAAATTAAAAAACCTAAAATGGTCCCAAAAATATTAAATTGGTCAAATCAGTCTCTTTAGCATTTTTTATGCTTCTTGATAGAGACTATTTTGACTTACATTCACATTTTTTGAGTACTACATTGATTTTTTTTTTAAGGTCAAATTGTTACACTAATTTTTTTTTGAAGGATTTGAGTGGATATTTACTCTAGCTTTGATTATATTCACCAAACACATTGTAACTTGATCATATCCAGTATGGCTAATGTTATACACAGGCTGGTTTATTCCATGTAATATAATATAATTAAAGAGTACCCCTCCCAATATAAACAGAATTATTATTTACAACTTTAGCATGCCAATTTCTTATTCTTTTTCCCTTGGTGGAACCAAAAATGAGAGTGCACTAACCCATGTACTAATTATCACAAAATGGAAAAAAGAAATAACCAAATTTCCAAATGCAGCTATGTGCATGCAGAATAGCAGATCATGCTAAAAATCAATGGCCTTAATCTATTTTCTTAACCATTTCCAAATGACCAAATTTGAGACTCCACCTTCAACATTCTTTCTAGAGAAGCTAGATGAAATTTCCATGCTATGGTCAATACTCAATATATACTGGGGGATTCAGCATTTAGTTGTGTACTATGCAAGCATAGCATAGTACAAATTTTTGGACCAGTGACCACATTTTAAAACCCCATGTGATAGAAAGTGTGGAGCTAGAATTTATGTGCTGTGAGAACAAAAGAACTTGATCCCATGGAAGTAATTTCTTGAAATATGTTGATCTTTTATAGTCCAATAGCAATGATCCCAATAACCTATGTCTAATATTAAGATATTAAGGTATTTTTACTTTTAATAAGGTTTTGGCTAAATATTGCAGCATTAGTTAAGAAGGCAAAATTGTGAAGTTAGTGTTAAAAATCTAAAAAACTTATTAAATAAATTATTTCCTAATTCTTAAATCTATTATTTCCTAATGTTGACTTTACATTTATTAAGAAAACTAAGTTTTGGTGAAGCTGTCTACATTATTCTCGATTCTCTCATCATTTAAACTGTTTATAGTTTGGTCTTTGGACACTTGAAGCAACTAAATAGTATAAATGTTGAAATTGCAAACCATTAATGTTTAGTCTAAAATATAAATAGTATTTTCTTTTACAATTAGTGTTTTACATTTCCATCTCTACCCTAAGTTTACACTATCAATCAATAATATTATATATTATGCATGCATCTATGTAACTTTTGATGTAGTTTACTCTAGAAGTAAAATATGTTGATAGTGTAGAAAACAGTTACTCTAAACATGTATCATAATTAAATCTTTTTTATCTATGCTATGGAATTAGACACCTTGAGCAAGATTCCAATGAATAATGATGAAACATTATCAATATACTAATCATGCAACGGTGAATGAATAGATAAAGTCATAGAACCTTGATTCTGATTTACTACAACAATCCTTGGGCAGTTTGAGCCAAAATATAGTAACCAAGATGTCACTTTCAGAACATTTACAAAACTTAGAACACTGCATTTGTACTACACAAAATTTTCACTCTTTCCTTATTCATCCTTGTGCATCATCACTACATAAAATCTAGTGAAACCATTACTTCAGCAATTGATTCCACATAGCTTTGTATCAGGTCCCTTAGTCTTCATCACAAATGGATCAATTCTTACCCATAGCAAGGAGAAAATAGAAGCCAATAGCACTGACCATATAACTACAATGGTCGGTGTTCGGTTTTGCCTACCCATCAAACCTTTAAGGAATGGATAAAGATGAACAATGACCCAAAAGGAAAAGAAGAGCTTTCCAAATAGAGGCCCCCATGATTGGTAACCATTGTTTATAGCATCTGAGACACCAGCAACAACGCCGACAATGTTGATGATTAAGATAGTTGTTGGAGGAATTAGGAGAGTTGTCCATTTAAATGCGTATAGTTCTCCGAAGTCTTCATCGTCTGTTGCCTTCGATGTAACAGTGAAGTTTGTGTCTATTCCTGCTAAGACCTTGAGAAGACCTTGTACAACAGCAAAAAGATGTGCTGATACACCACCAATGACCCAGAATTGTTCATTTCTCCACCACTCCTCAATGCTCACTCCACTCCATTTCAACTCAAGAATGCCCGTTGCCATGATCGAAGAGAAGAGAGCAATAAAGTACAAGCCAGCAAAAGTGCTTATCTGGATCATTACCAAGCAAAAAAATGCTATATGAGCAAAGATGCATGATATTATTCTATTAACACATTGAATAAGGATTGGAGAAACTAGCATTTTTAGTGATAATGGGTTGATGGATTAAAAGGTTTAGTCCTACTGCATAAGAAAGATGATTAGCATTCACATCATATCCTATTTTGATGGATATTATGAAATGTGGCATGCCATAGTTTCATAAGCAAAAGAGCATGTCATGTATAGATCAATTCATATTAGAAATGGAATAGAATTTTTTTGTTACCGGTGGCATGATGAATTTGTCTGTAAGCAAGCAAACTGCAGGAAGAATGCAATAGGCAACTAGAGCTATGGAGGTGAAGGGGTAGACAGTTGTGTTTGCATAGGCAAATCTCTCGAGCCATTTTAGCTTCCCTTCCTTGTAGCCATACCATAAAGGGCTATGGTGACTGAAGAAGATCTCAATGGAACCAAGGGCCCATCGAAGAACCTGGTTGAGTCGATCTGACAAGTTGATAGGAGCAGTACCCTTGAATGCAGCTCTCTTTGGATTGCAGTAAATGGACCTCCAACCGCGGCAGTGCATCTTAAATCCTGTTAGAATATCCTCTGTGATAGATCCATAGATCCAACCAAGCTGCACATTGGGAAAGCATAAGCATGTATGAGCCAATTGTCTTAATTATAACCAAAGATATCAAGGAGTTTTAAGGTAGCATTTCGTGCATCGACAGAACATAATGTTAAGTTTGGTTCTCTTCGGTTCCATCTCATTGGGTGGAAACAAAACATTCTACTTTGTAGTCTTTTATCATAATTTTTCTGTTTATGGAATACACCGAACACAAAAAACAAAATTCGTATGTTTTTCTTTATCATGTTCCGACATATCTACCAAACGCTATGTAAGGCAGGTGTTGTTGATGTACCTCTAGTCCCCATTCAGTTTTGTCTTCATACCCACAGCTGATTACATGAATGGCTTCTTTAAGCAGGCCTGCTGGACTTGAGGAAGGAGGTACACCGCCCTCTTCCATCAAGGTTGAAGTCACAAAGATGGATGACTGCCCAAATTTCTTCTCAAAATTCATATGAGACATCAGCATCTCTTTGTCATCATCCATTCCTATTTTTAGACAAAATAGACAGACGATTTAGAATAGCTAAAATGGAAATCAATTTGGCTTAAGTTCGGGCAAATAAAAACTAAAAAAACAGTTCAGTGCATGAGGCTCCATCTACTGGAGTCTATGGAGGCTAAACATTTGGCGCTTTGCCCATGTAGGCAGAGTTGCTGATTTTAGGATCTGAACCTGTGACCTCCAAGTTACAAGGCAACAACCTTACCGTTGTGCTAAAGATCAACCTCGGGGCCAAGAAAGAATGATTAAAAGATAAAATGAGAACCTTTTAGACTTGCAGCCTCTCCATTTGCGTCACTCTTTGCGTGCTTAAGCTTCTTGCGGCTTCCAAAACATGGGCAGCAGTCACAGCTTACCATTTTTGGACGCTTGGGACCCTTGGGAGGATTATATCCGTATAAAGCTTGCCTCCTGAAACAACAACCTGTGCCAACATATACTGGACCCTGAATACCATCTAGACCCTTCATGTTAATCTGCAAAAACGCAGTAGGAAGGAGAGAGTAATCAAATATTATGCTTACAATACTAAAAGAAAATCAGATTCAAAAATAACGCTGATGCTGAATTTCTTGCACTATCTCACATCAAAGAAAACTGTATTCCTGTTGGCATAACGATCGTGTGTATCAATGCCATCGAATCTCTGAGGAAACTGGACATAGCAGATCTTCTTCCCAGTTTGTGGGTCCATCAAGAAGCACATGGCCTCCCTGACAGCCTTGCTGTTATTGACATAATGATCACAATCCAAGTTCAACATGAAAGGAGCATTTGTGAGGACAGCAGACACACGAACCTGGAAACCGCAGCAATTACATTGTTAGATTCAAATATTTGTGATTCATAGAAAGTGAATGAATATGATGCAAGTAACAAAAGCTGCCTAAAAATTCTACCAGAGCATTCATTGCACCAGCTTTCTTGTGGTGTTGAAAACCAGGCCTTTTCTCTCGTGAAACATAAACGAGGCGAGGAAGCTGGTTTCCTTCAGTATCAAGACCTCCACTGGTACCAAGAAATACTTGAATCATGCCAGGATGATCCTTGGTGTTGTTCCCTGGCCATGGTGTCCCATCCTGCATGATCCACCCTCCTTCGGGAACCTTTTGAGCTTTTGCAACTAGTGCATTGATCCTAACCTTAAACTCTTCATATTCTCTCTGTCAAGCACCAAATAAACAATGAAATAATGGTCTAAACTAATTTCATAGTTTTAGATTTGTAAGTAAATATTTAGCATTATGGTAGACTTAATACAAACCTTCATAGCTCGACGCTCCTTAACGAAGGTGGGTTGCACCTTGTCCTTTAGATAGTCAACCTTCTCAGAGAAGTACATCTCAGGTGCTCTAGGTTCTATAGAAAATTTCTTACAAAATGGTACCCATTTCCTAGCAAACTCTGCAGTTTCTGATAGGGATTCAAATGTGCACATTGAAGCTCCATCATCAGATATGTAGCATGATATCTTTTCAACAGGGTAATCCATGGCCAAGATTGAGAGAACTGTGTTTGCTGTAACCAAAGGAGGTTCCTTCATGGGATCCACAGTACTAACAAATACATCCACAGGAGCAAGCATATTGGGTTCGTCTTCGCGCTCAAACCTGAAAAACAACATTTCAGTCAGTTATAGAACTTTAAACATTGGAATCCAACCATTATCAGCAAAATGACACTATAAAAACCCATTATAATTTTGTACACACCTACTTGCATGACTTAAAAAAAAAACCATTTTACTTCTGTTTAGATCAGTCAAATGTAATCAATTGGAGCATCCTTGATTGGCCTCAGTTGTCATAAATAAGAAGCTGATCAGAAATGATATAAAATGTTACATTAAGGTATAATCTCCTTTGATGTAGCATTTGAAGAGTTTAAGGATGTTGGCCAAAAGCCTTAATATGTATATAAACTGGTTTCTGTGACTTATGTTGTTGTTGTTGTTTATGCGGGTTGCAACAATTCTAAGTTGCACCAAAGAATTATTACTAGCCGAGTTACAACCTAGTCGCTCTGTTTAAGACATTTCGTGACACTACCCAAATTGTGTAAAAAATTAGAATAAAGAATGTTTTTCTCTTTTCTTTTGCCTCCTAATTACTCTTAAATCAAATTAACCCTTTGAACACATGTTGTGCTTTTGCAGGAACTATGCCAAGTGAAACCTTTACCTGATGGAAAGACGGTCAAGGTAGGTCTCTCGTTCGATGGGAAACCATTTAGGAAACTGATCAAGAATCCATGAAAAAGCAAACCAGATTTCACATACAATAGAGGTTAGCCATAGCCCCATTGCATCATGTACCGGGTTCAAAATTCTGTATCGGAAGAAGAAAGCGAGAATCACAAGCCGCGCAACAATCACCATCCTATATGGATTGACTTTGCTAGATGCTATTGGAACTTTCCTGGACAGTGGTTGTCTTGCTTCATCAAACCTGTAGCATTATACAATTACATTGTAAACAAAATATCAGTTCAGAACTATATATCATCACTAATATATAGTTTTAGTTAATTATCAAGAACTGCATGAAAATTTATTGATTGCAGCATACATGGCTGCATCTGGATCTTCATCAGGTTCCGGTCCCAAATTTCCCTGCTGCAATTTCCACTCATCCATTCTGTCTTTCCATTCATCATCTTTCTTTTCATCCCATCTTGCACTTCCTATATTGATCATATCATGTCACAAATTGTAGATATATTTCATCATGTGAAATAGACTAAGAAAAACATTTCAAGGTTGTATTCAAGTGCCAAAGGTTCTGACTAATGAAAGAGGGATTGCAAATTGTTCAATCAATTTCATTGAATCTCTAGAGAACAGACTAGACTACATCGTACCTGGTTCAGACATCGGATACGGATGCACGCGTTTATGCATCGAGGAAGATAACACCTGGTCCCCATAGCCATGAGAAGCTACTGATATCTCTCCACTCACCTGAATTTATACATGAAAAGTTTAGTTCTATTGAATGTAAAAAACAAGTTCTGAGAGTATAAACTGGACTAATGATTCAAATTGCGGACCGCATAATGTGATGTGGTCGCAATATTGCAGTGACTACCACAATGCAATTACAATGTGACACCAAATCATAATAATATGGTCGCATCAGACCATAGCGCAACCACATTTGGGCTGCATGAACCACAACAGACCACATGAAATTCAAAATAAAATTAATCAGAAAATAATTTACATCACAGCGGCCACAAACCATATCATAATGATAACTATCGCAGTAATCGCAACCATGACGACAATCGCGATTACAACTTAAAACAATGAATTGGAGTGAAAATGTTTTGAATCTTACAGGCCTAGAACGACCACCAGAAATAACAGGTGGAAATTGGGAATGCTCATCATCTTCAGGACCTCTTCCATAGCTCATTTTTCCATGTAGCATGGCTTCTGCAACATAGCCATGCTTGTTCATTTGGTCATCAATTTTAAATTCATGCTCAATATCATCCACACCCTCTTCTTCTTCATCTCCCTGAACCCGTGGGCTCCCTGAACAAACAGAGACCATATCAGTGGCTGCAATGACCGCAATCGCAATAACCGCAATCATTACCACAACCATAATTTAAAACACTCAAACACATGCTTACCTTTGAGACGCTTGTATCTAGTTTTGCACTGTGGGCAAAGCTGGCTCCCTTCTCTCCTTTCGTATTCATAGCACGGCCGACACACCGGAAAACCACACTCATTACAGGCCACAAACAAGTCTCCATCCACTGTGAGTCCCACACCATCGCCACAAATCTCGCAAACCTGGCCATCCAAGTTCTTCAATGGCTTGTGCTGCAAGAAAACCACAAAATAGTCTTATTAATAAACTATTTGATAAAAAAGTGAAAACAAACACAAAACATGTCTATATTCTTGTTCTAGTAGCTTTCTTTCATATCCCGGAAACAGCCTCACAAGCAAGACTGTATACATATACCCTCCTCAGACCCACTAAGTAGCAGTCTCGTGAACTGAACTACATTTTTAGCTTTCTTTCATTACCTCTTCATGTCCATGAATGACTACAAGCTCATTTCGGTTGTGAGAGCCAGCAACAAGTCCAGCACTGGCTTCCATTGCTGGTAACTTGTTGAATATGATAATGCAATATCAAAAACAACACAAGGGTGTGTGATATATGGTGAGGTTGAGAGATGAAAAAGGGTTGTATTTTAAGAAGGAAGATTGGTGCAGTTTGTTTGAAGGGGTTTGTGTGTGTTCACACTCCACACCTAATGTCATATGTGTCCACATAAGAGTGATGGATGGTGTTCGTTGCAGTGTCTCCATTGCCTTAAAGCTAAGCTAAGCCAAGTGTATTTTTCTTTCAACCACCTATGTTGGTGTAAATCTTGCTCTTCCTTCCTTCCTTTCTCTTTCAATTCAATATTCCAACTATTACAAGCCTTCAAAATCAAGCCTATGTTCTAGTACTAAACTTTTGTAGGAAAAAAAAATATATACATCGATAATGTAAAAATTTTATACACTGCGAGTCCATCATGTATCATTCAATTTCATTTGTCATTGACTCTTCAAAAAAGTAATGCAAACAAATGATAGATGATGTATTTACAATTCATAAATATTACACTCTGAAACTTTTTACAACATGTTAATGATGTGTTGTTAATGACATGTATTAGATGTTTATTGAACTAGAAGTTACTACAATAACTAATATACATATTAAACACGTCTCAAAGGAACAGAAAACTTTTATACTCATCATCTTGTACACTTCATATCACTCTCTCTATTGTCGATGAGAAATGTTCACCTCGTTAAAAACATAAATTTACTTTCGGTGGTAGCAAGGGGGTGATATGGGTACTAGAAGATTTTTCGTTGTAGTGAAACGTGTGATTGAATATGAAATATACATAATTAATAAAAATAATAATCAAATTTTACATTAGGTGAGGCCCGCTATATAATGTGTAAAGAAAATAGTGTACACAAATAATATGGATTATAATTTTTTCTCCAAAAGTTGCCTTTGTGTATAGTATTTATTACCTTCACAGCATTGTTACATGCAAAACAATTTTGCACTAGATATTGGTTAGCAATGTTCAACATTTTAGTTAATATCGTGTATTGTTCCGTTTACATACTCATGACTATTATCCGCAATTTGGGCAAAGCTCACGTGATCCGTCTGCCCGCATGTTTTGGGTGGACAGGGTATGAAAATTGTGTCTATCCGTCTTAAAATGTTCACCTAACATGTCTTTTTCGCCCATGACCATTTCAAATGGGCGGGCAGGGTGGCCCATGGGCTTCACTGAATACTAAAATAAGAAATTTGATGAGTCAAGTATGGCAAGAGTAATTCATGTTCTCACCACTTGAGTGCATGTAACAATTTTCCAAAATATAATATCATACCAATTAAATGTATGTCCGGTTTATGCAAAACAAAATGTTATGTTTTGTGTTTTTAATCCTACTATCACACTATATATCCATGCAATGAAGTACTATGTCATTTTTAGCTTCTTTTTTTAATTTAGGGCGACGTGCATGCCCGCCCTGCCCATGTTTAGGGCTGTCAGTGTATGATATTCCATGCCCAATTTAAAAACGGGCATCCATACTCGCCCTAATTTTGGTGGGCATTATGTGGACATGGACAGAGCGGACAAAACCGCCCTAATTGCCAATGCTACTCATGACTACCATGGGCAAATTAATAATTTATGGTTAGATTGAAATAGAAACAATTAATCCAAAATTGATCCGTCATTAACTAGTGTAATAACTCATGTAAAATAGTGTATTCAATAACAATAACAAAGTATTTATCCCATTAAGTGAGTTCGGTTTTAGGGATTGAGGGATGACACAATGTTTTATCATAAATCATATTTTGTTGACAAAACATTAATTTTTTAAGTCTTTCTTTTATCATTTACTCTATGATTTTTCTTGATCTCTCTACTTAAGTAATTGAACTAGCTTCAATTTGATCTACTCTCCTTATGAGGCTTCTATCGATCTCCTTTGCATATCCAAACACTTAAAGTGCAATATCATAGAGATTCGACAAAGTTTTATATTTTCTATCGATTGCCTAATATAATCTTTCAACCTTTTTAAATTTATTTTGCACACTTTGGTTGTTCATAAATCATACTATAAGCTTAATTACGAGTGGTTAGGATGCTCCAAACCAGCCTAATATTGAAAGCTTGACTGATGTGAAAGGATCGTTAATTAGTATCTATCAAATTAAGTTTTTGTGTTATAGAACAAGATATCTGAAAATTTAAGCAAATAATCAAATCATAAAATAAAAGGCAATGGTGAATAAGGAATGAGAATTCTTAACGCTTGGAGACAATATTTTGAGTGTGATGTTTTTTTTTTGAAAGATCTATTTACAAGATTTGAGTAGCTGCGAATTGGTATTGAATCTCAAATCTTCAAATTCTCCTTGGAATCTTACTTAAGTTTAGATATATAATCTCCCATTATATTTCTTTCCCTCATAATATGTTGTATTTGAATAACTCAATACTGTCCAATTAAACTTTGGATAGAATTGACAAATTGAATATAATTGTTGTTACGATTCTGCATTCCATGTAAGATGATATGAACAATGTCTACGTATAAAGATTATATTTCCTTTTTCTTCATTTTTGGGTGAAGAGATTGTTATCAAACTCGGACCGGTCAATGACTCGGTCAGGGCATTAAGTTATTGGTTGAACCAGTAAGTCAATGGTTGGAGTGATTGACTCGATTTACATTAAAAACTCTAAAAAGATCCATAATATTAGCTAACATTATTTAATAATTCTGTATTTCAAATTTAAAACTATTATCATTTCTAATTAAATAACCAACAAAAAATATTTTATTAGAATAAAATATCACACACAAGTTAAAAACGTCGTCAAACAACGTTTATATTATGCTTTAATTGCAAGAAAAGTATACATAAGTTTAAAATTTAATTAAGCAACAAAATTTTTGCTATTAATATAAGTTAACAAATGAAAATAATTAAAAGTTTTTTTCATCACATTGTCTTAGTTGTTTTTTAAAAAATATATTTTTTGATTAACTCGGGCAATCCAACGGATCCAACCAATTTTAGTATGAAATTTGTTAGGTAAGAGACTCAAACTGGTATGATGTCTAATTCACGATTGAACTAGTCAAACCGACCAGTCCAAACTAAGTTTTACAATACTGGCTATCATATGAGCTTTGAGGTGGACTTTTCTAGTATAATATTTATATTTGAGAGTTACCCCATTAGCATTTTTGTAATTATTAAAAAGTATACATAGACACATCCAATCTGAAGATCATGACATTGTAACAGAAGGTTAAGAACAAAATTCATATATACAAGAGCACCAAAACTAGAATAGGTGCAATCAACAAGAAAAGTTTTCTCATCACTAAATTTGACTAGTCGATCCTTAACTGCTGCCTAATTACAATGCCCAAACAAAATGGAAAGGACGTACACTATAATAAAATAATGGAAGAATTTAATATATTTTAGGTATAAAATATTTTACAAAGTCAATACATTATTCATTGTTCAACTGTATTATTTTTATTTAAAAATTAATAATAATTAATATATACATAATTGATGATACATATCCGTATAAAAAACTCTTATGTCAGACAAAGTAATGTACATATGAAACTCTTGCTTTGGGGAGACTACATTCTATGCAAGTAAAAAAACATGTGAGCATTCTTGAAACGTAAGTACTTCAAAACTAAGGTACCTTCAAAACGTTAGGTACGTAAATTGCAGCTTTTACATCTTGCGATGGATTAGTTACTCCTACTTTGGACTAGAATATAATATATATGCATTAAGCAGGTCCTTGGAATGGGTAACCTTGCCATATTAAGAACGCATATTAATTAGAAATTGATGTCTTTCCCACTAAATTGGTATTTTGTTGGGACAATATACTGTTTTATGAAACTACGAATTCTATGAAGCCACGCATTGAAACCAATTTGACGTGGGAAAATAGATGCCAATTAAACAAACGTAGTTGGGTTAGATTAAGAGTTTGTGTAATAATGCTAATGAATTCTCAAAATGTCAAATATTCAATTATTTTGAGCAGCATATGTTAAGAAGTGCAATTACACACCCCAAATTAGCAATTGTTTAGCCATAGAAATGTTGTTAATTGAGTTGGGTCTATTCGATCAATCTCTAAAGTGTAAAAAATCATTAATGATTAAGAGCAAAGAGATAGAGGTGATGGGGTGGGCGAAGTTAGGGTTGATATAAAAATTAGAAGTGTACATGAATGATATGAGATAGGATAGTGAAGCAATGCAAAGAGGTGGCGACTAAGCTAAGCAAGAACAATGAAGAGTGTAATAAAGTTGAAGATAAATATATAATCGAACACAATTAGAGGTATAAAGATGTGTGTTGGGTCTCTCTCAAACCCAAACCCAAACAATTTCTTATTTTCAATTTAGAGAAAATTTTATAAAGCACCCTAAACTTTGTGTCATTTGTAAGTAGTTATTATGTACTATTGAAAGAATATGATGATCAATGACATATATTAATCTAAACTTTAGGGGAATAACAATATTTAATTATAATTTATAACTAAAATTAATTGAGTAACAAAAAAATAGAAAGAAACATACATGTTTGGATTATAGGTAAACTTTTTAGTTATTTGCTTTTCAATATGCGTCCAAATGTTGTATGTAAGAAATTCATCTTCTATCTTCATACGTAATTTTTGTTTGGTTGTATTCATTGTTGACAATAATATTTATGTAGTAGGTTATCCACAATAGTTAAGATAAGACAAATAACCCGGTCAAACAAAATATGACTAAGGAAGAGGATCTACTTACTTCAGCAGTAAGTTAAAAAACCTATTCCACATCTTAACTATTCATTATAGGAAAATCCAATTATTTAAATTAGTGAGTAGATATGAACTATTAGATTTTCATAGAATGCATAACTAAGATGTGGAATAAGTTTTTTTAACTTACTCCTAGAGTAAGTGGATCTCATCCCAACAATGGGAGGGATCAAGTTACTCCAAGAGTAAGTCACAAGACTTACTCCATATCACGACCCTCCATTTTATAAAAAATCAATTGTTCAAATTTAGTTTTAAAAGTGACGTGATAACATTTTTTTCACTCACTGAAGTTTCTTCATCTCCCTCTCTCTCAAGTAACATAAACAACAACAAAGAAATGAGATTCTCTACCTCTTCTGGTAATTAATCTCCCTGTAACTTTTTGGTAGTGTTTTACTTATTAACACTTCAGAAACTTAAAGTTGAATGAAAAATAGAGGTAGGCAATGAGGTTCTTGGAGCATTGGTTCTGCTACTTTACTACTTCATTGTTATTGAATTCCTCATTTTCCTTCTTCTTCGTCTAAATTCTCATTTGCCCTGCTTATTCTTTGTCTTGCGAAGAACATATCATTCTCTTTTTAAAAATATTCATTTTAATGAATTTATCAAGTTTTATATGTCCCCACGTGTTTGATGAAATACTTGAATGACCATACAATAGGTGATGTATCTTTTATATAGTGTCTACCACCTTCATATAGAAGGTACTATGATTGAATTACATGAACTCATTTTTTCATTCTTGTTGATTAGTAGTTTTAGCACATATGATGAGTTATGAGTGAAATTAATATCATGTTAAAAATATATTCATGGGAATATGTGCTTAATTTTATCATTTGTCATTGTACTGACTTAATGTGATTTAATTTAGGACGTGAAATAGCACATACCATTAGCATGGCAAGATGTTAGAGTTTTTGATCAAGGATATATGGAGACTTTTGGATCAAATCAAGAGTAGAATACATTGTGAAAGTAGCAGGATTTTGTTTTTTATTCCTTGTGGTTTATTGACTTTAATAATAGTTAGGATTGCATACTTGTAAAAAAAATCATCATGATAACAATGACTCCTATTTAGCCTAACCAATTAGGTTTGTTTTGTTAATTTGGGATGTACTTACGAATGCTATGTTCCTCTTGAGCTCCACCAAGTTGGTGTGTTTTGATAAATTGGGTTTTAGCTATGAATGCTATGTTTTTTCAAGGCAAATCCATGAATTCTTCCCTAAGCATTAAAGTCGGTTCAGTGTTCTGTAAATTGATACTTTCATGGCAAAACATATTTATGGTCGTCAATATTTATTTGAAGTTTGTGAATTTCCTTGTGTACTCAATACAATGCTCAGTGTATGTTGCTAAAATATGTCTACTGGATTAAACAGTTTCTACACATTTGAACAAAACATACACATTGGTTGTTGCAAATGATGTGTTGCTAGATTCTTGTGTTATGAACTACAACCCCACTAATTACCAGAGACCAGAACTTTTAAATAAGAAATTGATAAAGGGCAATATTCTTCTGTGTGGATATTATTTTAAATTTTTGTCAGTATTATGTCAATAAATAAAATAGAGGGGTGCTCACCATAACATCACAAAACATGTATAAGTTTGCATGCTCAAATTTTCAACTTCAACTTTAACAGAAAGTCCAAAAATGTAATTTCAAATCAAACATTGTTGTACTTAAGAAATTCAGTCAATATAATACCAATTCATTGTCCTAAAAGTATCAAAAATACAAAAGATGTAACACTTTCTGTTCATTTATACAAAGAACATTTTCCTACAAGTTTTTTTGTTGTGGCCATGTTCTCCACACTTGGTGCATTTCTTCCTTTTAATTGATGACTTAATAAGTGCTACTTCAAGACCACTCTTAAATCTACAATTTTGAGTCACTTTTTCTCCATCCTTTCTTCTTCCTTTGGTACGTGATATATGTGGGTCTCCAATAATCAAATGTGATGCTTGTATTATTTGCTCTGGTATGACAATTTCATTCACATTTGTGTGGCTTGACTCCAAAACATTAAGTGAATTGGTTGATCTTCCCAAGCTCATCTTGAAATGGAAGCAACATGCTCCTCAAGTTTGGAACCAGTACTCAAAATACGATGTTTGTGCCTAGATTCATAATCTTCTCTTCTTTCTGCTTCTAAGCGACTATCGACTGCTTTCTCAAACTTTATTACAAATTCTTGTAGTGTTGTTGTCGCATGTACAAAAGAATCAAAAAATGAATTAATACTCTCACTTCTTTAAGTAGTATTCATCCCAGCAAAAAATGTGCTTATATTATAAATAGGTATCCATGATTCTCTAATCTTGTACAACCCATTCAACCATTCATTGTCTGCCAACTCATAATCATCCTTTATGCGCTCCCATTCTTTTTCAAAAGCTTGAATGTTAGTGAATCTCGTATGCATCTTTTCAAGTCATGCTTGAACATCGATTTTTTGTGATATATGTGAGCTAAGCTTATAGGAAACTTTTGCCTAATATGGCACAAGCAAAGGCGTTGTCGTGATTCTAGAAATACATTTTTTATTGCACCTCTAATTGCTATATCCTGATCAGTTATGATAGACACAAGTTTTTTCCCATCCATTGCCTCAAGCCATCTTTGAAACAACCATATAAATGATCTCTCTGACTTGTCTTATAGTAAAGCACAACCAAACAAAATTGATTGATAGTGATTGTTCAATCCAACAAATGGGGCAAATGACATACTATACTTGTTAGTTTTATAGGTAGTATCAAAAGTTATAACATCTCCAAATTGTTGATAAGCTACTCTTAATCTAGAGTCCACCAAAAAAAAAATTGACCATCCGAGAATCATCATCCAATTGTATTGCATAGAAAAAGTAAGGATTTTCACTCTCCTTTAGTTTACAATAGTCAAAAATAGCTTGAGCATCCCCAACATCTAAATTCTTTGTTCGTAGATTTCTCACATGATTCCACAATCTCTATTAGAGAAAGATGACTTGCCATTATTGACAATTGTAGCTACTTTCTAGTAGGTAAGCCTTCTGATAAGTGCCAAACATACCTAAATTTCATACACTTTTATGACACTTATCTTAAGCATAATTGAGAAAAACCAACTTAAAACAATACTTTTTGTATAAAATATCACAATCTTGTATATTTGCGTTTGTATTTCTTTTTTATGTGTTTTGTAGGATTTAGAAAGAATAAGAAAATAGAAAAAAGACTCATGGTCAAAAGAGAAAAAGAAGTCACAATCAATGTGCTCAAGCAGGTAGCGGAGCGTGGACCACGCCACGGTAAGCTGACCTGGATACCAGCCTGACCTGGACACCAGCCTGACCTGGACCAAGCTTCTCAAGCAAGCAACTGAGTGGACCTGCTTGGCCGCTCAGCCTAGCACCAGACTAATCCTGACACGACCAGAACTTAAGCTTGGCACGGTCAGACACAAGCCTGGCACACGTCCAAGCTGCTCCACAAGCAGCTCAACGGTGACACATGTGTGCTCACTGGTGAACCAGACTCCTGCCCAGGTCAGCAAACACCAAGCCACATCTCATTCAGCACGGTCAAAGTTGTTGAACAAGCAGCTTAGCGGTGCTACAAGTGCACCCAGACTTGACTTATCCATCAAGCAAACCATGAAGTCACCAATGACATCACTTCAAGTAGCCCACCATAGGCTTTTCAGAGTAGCTCACCATATCTGGTCCCATAGCTCACAACTAGCTTTGGTGAGTCAAGCTTAAGGAGGTGACAAAGCTGCTTGATCAAGTGACCAAACCCATGCTGAAGGGTTTGGTCAGCTTCTGAGTGGTGCAACCAAGCAGCTCATCGGCCCCAGGGAAATTTCTATAAATAGGAGGCATTCCATTCGAACAAAAAAATACACAACACTTCATATCATATCTTCTTGCCTTCTTACTGGAAACACAATTCTCTCTTCTTGTTCTTAGTTCTTAGAAATTCTTTTTAAGTAATTTTTGTAATTTTAGTTTATAATTCAAGAGGAGAAAGGGGAAGGCAAATGAGATGTAAAAATCAATTTTGTAATCTCATTTGGAACTCAAAGTATCCAATCTTTGGATGGATGGCTCATGCTCCTAACAATTTCTTTTGAATATGGTTATGTATTTCTACTTCTTCTTTTATTCTAAAGTTTGAATTTTAATCATTCAAGTTGGTGCTTTGGTTAATTTTGTTTGTTTGAGAAATTCTTAATGCTCTTTTTAGATTGATCACCTAAAAACTGATTTCAAGTTATAAAAATTACTTGTCTCAAACACTTAACAAATAAACTAAGAAGTAGTTGTACTACTTAGTTTATTTACCAAGTTAAATATACTTTTCTTAAGATCTTATATTTATTACTACTTCAATATTAGAGTAGCCAAGATTAGGGTGTGACAACCTAGTCTCTTGTGGAGGTAATATTGTTTAGTAATGAATATAAGTGATCATCATTCTACCATTTTAGGACATACACTAAAAGGAGGATTTTAGAACTTGGTGTTTGGAGTTAATCAAAGTAAAACATAAGAACTTGTCTAAGTAGTTCAAATTCATAAGAAGTTGAGAAATATTTTCCTCATTCAAAATGATCCTGTCTCCTCAAGAATTTGTTAATATTTAGTTTATTTTTCTTGTTAATTGTTTATAT